>NC_089219.1:143184989-143495405 GCF_963924675.1 Phocoena phocoena | reverse complement strand
AACATCAGGTAATGAAAATAGCTGCAAGTCCAAAAATAAAATGACTTTTGGGGCATCCATAACTTCTATTATAATAATATGGTTTAATTATCTGGGTTTTCTTTATCATTTTGAAGATGAAGAAATTGAGATCCTGAATAAGAAATAGTTTTCTCTGCCTCCCACACTTTGTCCTAAAATCTACATTCCAGCTACTCAGAATGGTGCTTTTAAAAAATAGAGCATGTGAATAATATTTACAGTTTTTTTTTTTTTTTTTTTCTCTAGAAATGATCATTCACAGCACTGGAAGGAATAGCAAGTTTGAACCACATCAAGAAAATCGGATCTTGAGTTCTATGAGGGTCAAATATCCCTTCATTCTGTCCCAGCCTTAAAGACCAGGGGATTTCACTAGGAAAACCCACTAGGGAAGCCATGATTAGGGTGCCAGCTGCAGAGAGATAGACGTGTGTATGTGTTAATGGAATAGCTATGGGGACAAACACACAGAGTATGAACACTCAGTGTTTCTGGTGACAGGCTCACAGAAGCTCTCTACTTTCCTCACCAGGCTTTTCCCCCAAGCCAACACCCACACTGGAGCTGCTTCTGTGTGCTCTAGGACTTCTTTCTTAGTAGCTCCCAAACATGGCTGTGGGTACCTTTTACACAATTAGGGCTTTAGATTTTTAAAAAAATCCTCAGATAGAACCTGTCAGAATTTTAAGACCTTCTCCTTCTCCCATACTCCTTCTCTTCATATGTACAAACCACATCCTTGTTTGATTCAATTTATGAAAACCAGAACAAAATCAGAGTATGAATATCATACTTTCCAAATAATTCCCAAGCATTCCCTTTAAATGACAGTGGATGGGAGCCCTACCATATTGCTTTGGGGACAATTAACCTCTTGACAGAAAGACTGAGTTTTAGAGAGAGATTTAATAGTGAGGTTTGTTAGAGGGTCACACCCACCGAAGATCAAGTAGGAGGAATACAGATGAAGAATCTGCAGTGGTCACTGCAAAAGTGAAATATCTTTTAAGTCAATGTGATAGTAAAAGAATTTCAAGAATAGAAGGAAATACCATCTATAAACTCACCCTAACTCAAAAATTATTTTTATCAGAAATAATAGAGATATTGAGAAGACATTTTTTTCTCATGTAACTTTTCATGACACATCAACAGAGAAGGGTTATTAACCACACTTATCCTAGTTAGATAGCTATCCATTAGGGTTTCCTCTCAAGTCTGTGTTTATTGTTATATATTTTTTAAGTTCAAAAAGATAAACACTTTAAAAAGTCTTTTGTTTTCTGGTTTCATACGTTAAGTGTCCACTTTAACTGGTTTCTAGTCTCCAAAATAATTTTTGAAATGATTGAGGTAAATGAGCCCTGGGGCTTAAGATTGGTTGGCTTAGATACCATAATCATCTCACGGTAATTGATAATATATTATTGATGGTGATGATCAGGAAATGCTGAGAGATGGACAGTGAGGGAGGAGAAAAAAAGATGGGAAGGAGGAACGTTGAGCAGCTGGGAAGAGATATGGGTGGGAAAGGAATGAAGTTTGGGGATCAGAACAACCCAGAGAACATTAGATGTTTTACAGTCACAATTCAAGAATTGGAAGTTTGATTGTCTTCTGAGGACTGCTAAGTCCAGGTCTGAGCAGACCTTGGAACTCCATCTCACAGCTATTGCCTGCCAACGTCCTTATTTTACAACCACGAACTCATGGAAGCCACTCCAATGCTCTCTCTGCTGTTTAAACACCTCCCCCCCAACACACACTATTTTTCAGGCATAGTCAAAAAGCCTCTGCTTATTTAAAGAAGCTAGTATAGAACTAAAATCAGGTTATTTCAACTCCAACTCTGATTTAACTAATAGTTTTAGCTTCCGCCACCACATTTCTGACAAGCGATGCTATCCTATATTGACTTGGACTGGTTTGTATTCCTCTACCCTAGTCCTACTTAATCTTTTAAAAGTACCTCTATTACCCTCTATTATCACCTGCTGGGGGTAAGTTCATGACCTCATTTGGTTAGCATTTCCATCACAACGTTACATATGCTATATTTTTAACGTATATTCCTATTTCTTCATCTGAATTCCAGGCCTCTTTGGGGACAGTAGAATGTCCTATATACATTTTTATACTCCCATTTCAAGCACAGGGTCCAGCCTGTAAATACTTATTGATGATTATTGCTTGGATGACAGTTGCCTTCTCTTTTTTTATCAGGACATAGAAGGGTGAGAAACTGACAGAGATGTACTGATTTCTCAGCCTTAACCCTGGCTGGTACTGAAAGCCATCTTCTCGCACTTGTTTTTGATAAAACTAGACCAAATCCTTCTTAATAAGTAATCAAATCTTTGCTGACATCTGTTTCAACTGATGAATTGGGTGAGCATCTTACTGAAAGTTCTGATGTGATTAATCTCTGTCCCAGAATCCACAGAACTATTCCCATTATCTAGGAGAATGGTACACGACAAACTTTCTTCCCACTAGTGTGTTAACTATTTACCTCCAGTATAGCTAATTTCACTCTTTGAGAGAAATCAAGATGGTATAGTTCAAGGATCTAATCACAGAAAGGTCAAGAAATTGAAGCCCGGAAGGTTTGTAGCTGCTTTATCTTTTTCCTTTTAATGAGATGACCTTATATCACTTTGCAGGTATGGTAGAACCTAATGTATCCATTCCTTACCAATTTGGAATTTGTGAAAATGTCTTATATGCTCTAGATTGCTATTTGTCTGCATTATCTGGGGAGAACAGGCTTTCCATTTTGCTATTTGTCTGCATTATCTGGGGAGAACAGGCTTTCCAAATGGGTTCAATTTACAATGCTCCCAACACTCATCAGCCTCATTGCCCGCCCTTAGAGAACCAGCACCTGCAAGGCCCTTCCTCCAGGTTTTTTTTTTTTTTTTGCGGTACGCGGGCCTCTCACTGTTGTGGCCTCTCCCGTTGCGGAGCACAGGCTCCGGACGCGCATGCTCAGCGGCCATGGCTCACGGGCCCAGCCGCTTCGCGGCACGTGGAATCCTCCCGGACCGGGGCACGAATCCACGTCCCCTGCATCGGCAGGCGGACTCTCAACCACTGCGCCACTAGGGAAGCCCCAGGTATTTTTATTTTAATAATTTTCACCTCTTCCCTTTGTTCCTTTGGTCTTAGGAATGGTTACTGCTGATTGCACTTGCAACCTCTGTAAATCCTTTGCATTCTTTGTTTTGCTTTTTCAGTTCTGCAATATCTAGTTAACGATTCTTTGTTAAATTCACTCTGTTTAAATAGCTGGTGTCATTTCTACATCTTGGTTGGACCGTGACTGATATAGAGCACCCACATTCTCTTGTGTATTTGGAGGTAATAGAAATATTGTAAATTCTTTAATATCTGTTTTTTACCTTTTAAAATTTCCACCAAATGTGCCCGAATTAGTAACATGTTCTAGAAATCATATTTTTCCTTCAGCAGTAATCTGTTTACCAGGCTTGATGCTAATACTTTAAGACAAAAAAACAATTCACAAATCTCCATTTCCAGCAAGTGAGAGTTGATATTGTTCTGTTTCCCTGTCCCCCCGCACCCCAGAAAGAGGGGATGACTTGGAACAGGAGTATCCAAGTCAGCCCCACTCTTGTGACACCTTCCAAATCACAGAGGGGGCAACACAGGACACTATAGTCATCATCTCCCCCAGGAAGCAGTGATCCTGGGTCTTTCTTGCTCTTGGCAGGGGAGGAGAAGCCCCAGTGGGAGCAACAGAATTGATTTAAATATTCCTTTCAACATTGCTCAGCAGGAGCACAAATGGGTTTTAGGGACAGAGACTTTGGCTTGAAGTTGGCTATTCTGAGGTCAGAGGAAAGTTTCTCCCTTGAGAACTTCTGTGCTCAGAGCAGCTCATGTGCCATTACTCATTTGCTAGTTACATTTGCTTCTCTATCAGGTTTTTTTTTAGTCATTACGGAATGGTATCTTTTGCAGGGCAGAAGTTTTTAACTTCAGCAAAGTCTAATGTAACAATTTTTTCTTTCATGGGTGTTTTGGTGTTGTGTCTAAAAACTTATCATCAAATCCAAAGGCACATAGATTTTCTCCTATGCTTTCTTCTAGAAGTTTTATAGTGTTATGTTTTATCTTTAAGTCTATGATCATTTCGAGTTAATTTTTGTGAAAGGTATAAGGTGTCTAGCTTTTGGGTTTTTCCCCATATGAACATCCATTGTTCCAGCACCGTTTGTTGAAAAGACTATCTCTTCTATATTGAATTACCTTTGCTCCTTCTTCAAGGATCAGTTGACTATATTCATGTGGGTCTAAATCCTGAGCTTGCTCTTCTGATCCAGGTTCATTCAAGTTTCACATAATGTTTATTAAGCAATTACCAAATAAAATTAAGAGGATTCTGCTTAGGTACAAAGAGAAAAGACAAAGCCACTGCTGCCAGCAGCTCTCAGTCCTGATAAAGTAATGGTTCACAGTAGAGCTTAGTAAAGAATACAGTGGAAGTACTAAGAGTCCCCAGAACACAAACATATAAGGCATCCAACCGTTTCTTCCCACCTCTGTCATGACTGTTTCCATCTGGGCCCAGGGCACTACTATTTTTCACCTGGATTTTTTAAGTTGCCTTCTAACTAGATTCTCTGATACTGGTCTTGCCTTTCCTTTTAAAGAAAGTGGAATTATGTCATTGCTCTGCTCACAGACTCCAGTGGACTCCCTTCTACCTTAGAGTAAAAGTCAACGTCCTCTCCATGGCCTTCGTGAGCAGGATCCCATCATGTTCCTGCCCTCACCTCCTTTTCTCATACTCCTGTTCTGGCCTCTCTGGCCTCCTTGCTATTCTGTTAAAGTGCCAGGTGCTCTTGTTTTAGGACTGGCATTTGCTCTACTCTCTGCCTGGGAAAATCTTGCCAGATAGCCATACGCGCCCCTCCCCCAATTCTTTTAGATCTTGGTACAATCTATGCTATCAGTATCTATTACCTGCTCAGTATTTTAGCTCTTCTTTTTCAAAAAAGTTATCTGTCTCTCCCCAGTAAGTTCCACGAGGTTATGGAATTTTATCTCTCCTTCTCTCTCTTCCTTCTCCTCTTCCTCTTTTTTCCCCTGTGGTGCCTAGAATAATGCTTGGAATATAGTATGAGCTCATAAAATATTTAATGGAATGGAGGAATAAAAGCGTGAAAATAAAATAGGGACCTGTTGGTAATCCCAGTAAACTGTCAGCTTCTCAAGGAAAGGGGAGCTTATAAAAGCCATCATTGATTCTCAGGGCCTAAGCCTGAAACAAATGCTGAATAAATGAATGAATGAAGAACAATATACTCAAATAACCATTTACAGTTGAGAACACTGAGGCACAAAACTTTAGATTTCTTACCCCTGTAGTGGCAGACATTACCTTTGAGACTACAGGGATATTTTTTTCTTTTCATTGCGACATTTTAAGACTACAATCTCTAAATAAGATGAACTAATTGAGTCAAGGGAATTAATTAGATGCCAGGAGAAGGCTTCATGGGTTAGAATGTTTCTCAGTAGGGCTCTGAAGGAAGGGAGCCTCAATTAAAAGGTAAGAAAAGAGGAGTTCTTCTCCCTTCCAAATTCCATATCTTGGCTGAGAAGCTTGCCAGTGCAGGAGTGTGCACCAGAAGGTCCTGACAGCAGTCTTGACAAGTGGCCATTGTGACCTTTGCTTGCTAATTAACAGAGGCTAAGAGGGTAGGGGCTGAATGGATTTAACATCCCAGCAAGGCCTTCTTCTAGCTGCATAAAAAAGCAAATACTGGTAGATTAGGAACCTGAGGTACCTAAGATGTAGAAGCAATTTTCTCAGATGTGGGCTCTTCTCAGGGAGCGCCAGAGATTACCTGGAGAAAGTTACCCTGCTCAGGGTCCTTTTCAGAGGATCTCTCTTGGCCCAAGCTGGAGATGCCCAGCCCAGCCCAGCTCTTCCAGGAAAACGTGGAAAAATGGTGAGATGTAGCTGACTCTGCTCTCAGAGCTCTCCAGTGTGTACGGTGGGTGGGAAATGTTGGCCTCGATACCTCCCTCAGTTCAATTCAAAAGCAAGTGGCTGTGGAACTGCTATAATAATATCACTGATGCTCTCACTGGTGCTTGTGCCTGTAAACGGGCATGGTTGTGTCTGGTCTCTCCATCAAATGGCATTTGTAACTTTTCTTTGTTTGTATTAACTTTTTGCCTGAAAACATATGCCATCAGAGAACAAATAATACTGACTTTCAAGATTTATATAATGAATTCCATATGGCTTTGACAATTCTATCACATTTTTAGGCAGTTACAAAAGACACTGTTTTCCTATAGGATGTCAGGATAGCAACTTGGATAGCTGATGGGTGTCTTGTGAAGTATATAAAAGTTTAGAAAGCAAAAACTAACTTCAAATGTTTTTACCAAAACTGGTCAAGGAAAAAATGAGGAGAGATATTCTTTATCATGATACCTCAGAGTAAAAAATGCTGCTCTGTGGTTAACAAAAACCTTTTTTAAAGTTTATTGTCTATTAGTAAACCATTACTGTCTTAAACATGTTCCGAATTTTCTCTTTAAATTTGCCATGCTTATCATTATTCAGCATACTTGATTAAAAGTACATCTTTGGAATTTCAGAAGCTTGATTAAATGGATTCATCACTCAATAAAGTACAACTAAGAAAGAATGGAACATTTTTTAAACTGAATTTTTGGTTTGTAATTTTATACTTTTATACATGTTACAAGAGAAAAAAAGTTTTCTCTTTAGGAGAAGCGTCATGACACCAAATCTCCTCATCCAATATTTCCACTCAAAGGACCTCTGAGTAAGTCAACTTCTCTTTAAGACTTAAAGGGATGGAAAGAGTGACTTGATTTTTCACTGTGCGGGGTCTGACTGACAACACTGAATTTTTCTTTGCATATGGATACATTTTCTTGTACTTACAAAGAGAAAAAAAAAAAGCTTGGAACTCTTTTTATTCCCTCTGAGGGTTCTTCTCTTTCTTCTCCTCCTCCATTTGGCTGAAGGAGCAAAGATGAATGTGAATGGTTATTAAATAATCACTTGTTACAAGTAACTGATTAGAATGTGGACTATGTCAACAGTGGTTGCTTGCCAGCCACTTGGCAAAGCGCTAATCACGTTAGGTTTTGGGTAATCAATTTATTCTAATACAAACCATATTGGATGATTGAGATTTTATGCCTTTTTATTTCCTTTAAACAGCTTTCTGAACCAAATGCTTATTATTTTGAAATGCAGCCAAATTCTGGCCACCACAGGAGTCCAGTGTTAAGATGGAGCTCCTAGTACTTTAGATATTTTCTTGGCTTATGCAGAAACACTTGGAAAATTGGACCAAAAAGTTATGTTTCTGATTTTCTCTTTTAGCTGCTGATTATTCGAGTTTCATTAGGATAGTGACAGTAACTTTTTAATCTATGGAATATTTTTCTGTAATCAAAGCTTCCTCTTCTTGTTTTATTTTGTCTACATTTTAGGTAAACAAAGAGTACCCAAACATTTAGTATTCAAATCCAGTAATAAACGGCAACCATGGGGTGGGTGGAGCCGCAGAGAAAGGAATAAAGGCAGGGTCTCCTGGGAAGATATCATGGAAATTGACAACGAGCAATGCAGGGGATTAGAAGAGTGATTAAGCTGAGAGGTTGAGCATAGAAGTTATTTAGGGCTTTCCATGGGAATGAGGCTATTAAAAAAGCCATGTTCTAAAGGTTACATAAGGATGTCAACAAGCTGAATATATTAAGATATATTCGGCAGCAGAAGAAAGACAGGAACTTCAAATGAGCACCTGTTGATGAGATGGAGAGGTGACTAAGGTTTGAGAGAGGTGGCAAACGAATGTCTGCAGGGGGTAGGCAGGTGACCTACATGTAGGGATGCTATTAATAACGTTTCACAGATACGGTACCAACATTTACCAATCAGAACAGACGCTGGCCACAGAGGTGGAGCAGGGTGCAGTAGGTTCCTTGTGACAGCTGGCCTTTCTCCTTTATTTCCTGGATCTTGGGGAGATCTGAAGGATCCTCAGGGAGTGGTGATGGGACAGCTGCAGAGGCAGGGATACGTCTAGAAGGCACAGGATAGTGCTGATTTACCAGTATATTTAATAGCCTCACAACTCATTGGGCTAAACTGTACGGGTGGATTATCAGCCCTTCCCACATGGGTAAAGTGCGCTCTATGAAGCTACAATAGAGAGTGGTACAGACTGTGCTAAGCCCGAGCAGCCACGCCACTGTTAGCTGCAGTCCAGCGGACTTTGTGTTCATTGGAAATCTCCTTTTTAAAAACTATTCTTTAACCCTGTGTGGGTGAAATAAAACACACCTGCAGTGTGATCACACGCCATCCTTTGTCATCATATGAAACTTTATACTCAGGTTTCTATCTTAATAGCTGGTGCATTATAACACCAATGTCTCAGGTAAGAAACCTCAGTTGTTTCTGACCTATTCATTCATTTCTCCGTTTTCTTCATTTATTTATTCAATACTACTAGGGATTATCTTTGTTCTTCATGTTTTATCACTTCCTAATATCTTTCTTAAGCTATCCATCTCCACCTCTCAACTAACTTCTCAGAATAGTATCTGAGCCTGTCTTTCCGACACTTTGACATCATACAGTAATTCCAAAATTCATTTGCATTTTTGTTTATTTAATATTTATTGGATAACTTCCATGTACCACGGACTATACTAGGTGCTGATATAAGACTCATAAGATAGTCTCTTCTTATTGCCCTCAAGGAGCTTACTCTCTAACTCAACTCAACTATCCACTGATGAAGTATTATCAAATTCTGGTTGACAGTATCTTACTCAATCCTTGGAGATGCTGATTGAATGGTCTTCTCTCTTTTTTGCTTTTCACCTCTCTCTCCTCAGGCTAACATAGTGATTTCCTCAGCGTCTCACCTCAGGTCCTTGTTCTTGTTCTGTGTTTCAAAGTCCTTACTGAGCTACCTTGGCAAACCTCGTCTCTCCAGTACCTTCATATCTATCTCCCTTCCCTTTGTGGCTTTTGGACTTGCTTGCTCAATGCACGTCCTCCTCTTCCCCCTCAGCCCTCCCAGCATGCACAGGTCTCCAGCTGCACCAGGAACATTTGCCCCAGGCCAGTTCATGAAGGCCTATGGCTTTCTCTGAGCTGCTGCCTGGATCAAATTTCATCTGGGGGACATCTGTGCCCTTTGCTCTTGGCTGGTACCTAACAACTTTCCTAAAGGATCAGGTATAAGATGAAACACCACATCCAGTAGTGGAAGGATGCTGCTTAAAAAAAAAGAGCAGTAGACACATCAGACTGACTTAGCAGAGGGAACTGAGGAGAAAGACAAAAGGAGAGATGGGCAAGTACACTTTTTTTTTTATTTTTTAAAGGAAAGGCCTTCGTTATGTAAACTTCCTGGAAGCTGTGAATAGTGGTGAGTTCTGAGAGCGGCACTGTGCAGGCCAGACCACAGAGCTGGTCTGGTTCGAAGGCTGGGGAAATGATGCCTTGGGTTCCATTCAAAGTCACTTTCTCCTCAGTCTACTGCCAAACTTGCACACAGCCAAACAGAGAAGACACTAGGGAAGGTTAAACATGAGCAGATGAGGCTTCTCAATATCTCCTGCTCAGAGTCATGTGCTCAATACTGTTTATGTGGAAATGGGAGGCTGCCTGGACCTCTGACCTGTTCCTGTTGTCTTTCAAGGATTAGAATGAAAGAGGGGGCTTGTTAGCATTCGGGGATCCGCCTACTTCCATACAAGGAAATTATTGCTTTACTGACTGTTTTGTGTTCAACTGTGTCCCCTGGAAAAGATATGTTGAAGTCCTAACCCCAGAGGCCTCAGAATGTGACCACACTTAGAAATAGGGTCTTTACAGAGGTTATCAAGTTAGAATGAGGTCATTAGGGTGGGCTCTATCCCTATGACTAGTATCCTTATAAAAAGGAGGAATTAGGACATAGAGACGGACACAGAGGGAAAACGATGTGAAGATACACAAGGCGAAGTATGCATATACAAGCCAAGGAATATCAAGGATTGCTGGCAAATGACAGAAGCCAGAAGAGGCTAGAAAGGATTATCCCCTAGGGTTGTAAGAGACAGCATGGCCCTGCCAACATCTTGATATTGGACTTCTTGCCTCCAAAACTGTGAGACGATACATTCCCTTTGTGTCAAGGCATCCAGTTTGTGATGCAACTAATACTCCTTCTTACTTTGTCAGCAGTCCCACATCAGGTCTGCCTGTGGCTTACCACAGGCCATATAATAAAGGATAGGTTTCTTCTGCTTAGAGTATGGAAAGAACCAGTGTTTTGCAGACACATTTGCACACAGAGGCAGTATTTGTCTATAAGCTAGTAGTATATAACACCTCCTCTGTTATTCTATAGCAGCACTGTCCAATAATATAGTTACCACTAGTTATATGTGATTCTTTAAAACTCAAATTTAATTTAAAGTAATTAAAATGATTGAATCAAAAATTTAGTTCCTTCGCCACACCAGCCATACGTCAAGTGCTCAATAGTCATATGTGGCTAGTAGCTACCGTACTGGACAATACAGGTACAGAGCATGCTCCTCACTGCAGAAAGCTCTACTGCACAGCACAGTTCTAGAGAAAGAGGTGTTCTAGTCAGCTGAATGTTCTGGGTAATAGAGAGATACTATGTATGGCTAAAAAAATAAAAACCAAAGAAAGAAGGAAATGAAAAAGGAAAGAGAAGTCAATACAGTTAACTTAACCCTGAAAATGTACTTTGATAAATCTGAAGGGATGCTATCACCTTGAAATGTTTTAGAGGTGGGAGTATGAGTTTCAATACTCACTGTACTGACAGTGGACCAGGATGCTGGCAAATTGAGAGCTGGGTTGATTGAACTCTAAATAAATCAGCCTCTGCTGTCTAAACTATAGCCACAGTACAAAATCTAACCAAGTCTGGGGAATAATTTAGGAACATTTAAAGTCATTAGGATCATTAGATCAGACTCGAGCAAAGCAAAATAAACAACTCTCCCAGCCTGATTTGGAACTAGTTCTTCTACTGCCTTATAAGTCAAAGTGAAATCCTCTGAGTTTAAGTATATTACACATGTTTTTCTTTGTTGGGCTATGTTTATTCTCACTTCTGTTTTTTCAGTGTTCATTCCATTGTTTTCTGTACCCTAATTACTCACTGTGTTAGAGCCATAGGACTGTTAAGTACTGAATTGTCTGGTTCCGGCCTTCAGTCCGGAACTCAACTGATCTGACTATCTATACTTCTGTGTTCTAGGTCCATCCTTCATGGGAACATAATCATCCCAGGACTATACCTAGCAGTTTGACATTGCACCATGATTTCTCTTGCCCCCTCATTTTTCATAATAGCATTTTTACATTCTTTTCAAACCTTTGGGTCAGGGTGCCATTTAGTCTGCTCCTCTGATCTCTAGTTGTAATTTTCTTTGTCTGGGCTATGGGGAGGGACACTAAATTTCCCTTTTTATTGTGGTTAGAGGGTTCACCGAGGAACAATGGCAGGAATGTATTCAATAGCTCTGAGTTCTAAAATCATAGATAACTAAATAATACTTTACAGACAGAGGGGACTCCAAAAATATTCTTTTTTTTTTTTTTTTTTTTTTTTTTTTTTTTTTTTTTTATGCGTTACGCGGGCCTCTCACTGTTGTGGCCTCTCCCGTTGCGGAGGACAGGCTCCGGACGCGCAGGCTCAGCGGCCATGGCTCACGGGCCCAGCCGCTCCGCGGCATGTGGGATCCTCCCAGACCGGGGCACGAACCCGTGTCCCCTGCATCGGCAGGCGGACTCTCAACCAGTGCGCCACCAGGGAAGCCCCCAAAAATATTCTTAACTGACTGGTTGGCTTAAAGAAATTAACACCCTTCTATAAAAAATAATTTTGTCTGTATTTAAGAGATATGTGGTACTCTAAATTTTAAATAAATTGCTGGAGAAGGACTTCACCCCAACTCTTAAGGGAGAAAAGTCACTATATTTGGCTTTATTGATAACAGTGATTTTGACATTTATTTCTTTTCTTCCACCAGAGAAATGTCATGCCAGTTATGTTGCCAAGAGCTACAGAACGAACTGGGCTCTGATGAAGGCTTATCAGGATGGTATGATCAAGAGGCTCTCCTGGTCAAGCAGGCTGAGTCTCAGCTGGTGCCCTGTGTGCTCCTTGGGAAGAGAATTGGGCCAGTGTGCTGCCTACCTTTCCAGGGCCAGCCATATGATTATGTGATTGACAGATTACTATGTCGACTAAGAGGAAAGATGAATAGATGAAACAAGAGAGGGAAGTTTAATAGGAGGGTATTTTCTATGTTGAGAGTAGAGAGGTTCTATCACATTTTCAAGCGACCCCTTACCCTAGGCAGTGTGCCCTTCTCCCAAGTATGGAAGATACATGGTGTTTCTCATTTTAAGAAATTCTACAAACAAAAATCTAGACAAAGAGACCCCGAACATCTTTAGAAAAATAGCAATTATTGAAAAAGGCTTTCCAAATTACCAAATAATATCTATGCAGGATTTCTTTGAATAATGAGATTTGGCAGAAATCTCTGTTCTGGCTTTATGCAAATTCTTTTTTTTTTTTTTTTTTTCTTTTCTATTTGGGTTCTGGACACTTCACTCATGCTGGTTTACAATGGGTTGCTTTTTCTCTTATACTGTGACCCTTATTACAAGTTATAGACAATTCTTGGTCTCTACTCCCAGATTTGGAGCTCCAGCCCACACCTCTTTCTGGGACTTCAGATCTATGTACCCAGTCATCTAGGCAGCTTTTCACTTGATGGTCCCATGGACAGCTCAAACTTAACAGTGCCCAAGACTGTCTTCTAACCCCAAATCTATTCTACCAGTAGTCTTCCCTGTGTCAGGTTTGGGTAATACCAAAATTCCATCTGCTAAGGCCAAAAACCTTGGAATCAACCGAAACTTTCCTTCTCCCCCACTCCCCACTTACCCACATTTCACATCTACAAGTTAGGATTTCTCTCTGGAAATATCTCCAGAATCTGACCACTTCTCACCTCTCCCACTGCTGCTGCTAGCCACCATGATCTCCCACTTTGATTACTGCAGTGGCCTCCTAGCAGCTCTCTCTTCCCATTTATAGTTTCTTGACCCAGTGGCCAAAGTGTAGGAGCCATTGCAGGGTTTTGACCAGAGGAGTGACAAGATCTGACTTTTGCTTTAAGTCTCCCTTCTCAAGTATTCCTCACTCAATAAGACTTAACAATAAACACTCAGTTTAAAATTACAAGCTACCCCTCCCTCAGCATTCTTAATGCCCTTAGCCCAATCAAATTATACATAACATTAACCACTTCTAACATAATATATAATTTACCTATTTATCACATTTACTGTTGTCTCTCATCATACCTCCCCTCTCCCACCCCAATAGAACATAGATATTTGCTCTGTTCACTGCTATTTCCAAGTATGGAATCATACATGGCACATTGAAAACATTCCTCATACTTGCTGAATGATTAAAAACAATTTTCTTTGTAATCCATCCAGGGGTCTTCAACCCTGTGTAGTGAAGTCTACATTTTTTGCCTTTCTCCTAGATAAAGTCTTAACCAGGTCCATAGCTTTTCTAGTTAGAGTTGAATAATGAAAAGGCTGTGGGACACTTCCTGTCACAGGGACAGTTTTATTTCAATGCTTTAAATGACCCAGTTCCATAAAAAGCTAAGATTCAGACTTCTAGTCATATTTAAAGTGTTTCCCCATCCCCAGTTTCTGAATCCTGCGCTGGGGAGGGGAGCATGGATGCCTCTGTTCCATATCCTCACCTTTTCTAAACCCTGCTCACTAGTCCAGGCTTCTGACTCCTTCTGAATTGGGAAGAAGGCATTAAGGAAACACACAGTATCCAGAGATTGATATTTGTACAATCTGTCCTTGGTGTTCATGAGGCTTGGCAAATGTAAACCTAGATCTTTCCCTTGGGATACATCTTGTGGGTTTCTAGGAAACTCCACTGGTGGGAATCTTCGATAATGACCAGTCCTGTGACGTGGGATGTGGTTGGCCACTTAACAACACAAACTCTCAGACCTGGAGCGTTGGGCCTTCCACCCTACAAGACTCTCTGTGGTAAACCTCTTGAGAGCAAGGTCTTTTGGAAGATGGCTCCAGTCTGGCTCCCACGAGACCCACATATGTTTGAAGAGAATCTCTCCTACATCTTTGCCTGTGTGAAGTGCAGTTTGCTTCCAGTGCCGCCACTTCCTCTGAATGTTTCTCGTTAGCATGACTTTAGATATTTCAGCTGAGTCAGACAGCAGTGCATTGAGTAGTCTCCTGGTATATCCCCAGTAGATCTCAAAGCATAGGGGTAAAAGATCCCTCTTCTTCCCTTTTGTGGAAGAGAGAGGGCAAGGGAGTGGATGCAGAGCAAAATGACAGCTTCTCCAGAGAAATTCTTGCTCTCAACCTTTTCAACTCCAACCCTGTTGGAGCCTCAAGATGGGTGATAGATTAGGGATTGACAAAGGGATGGCTGGGTACCCTCTTTGCAATTCCAGTGGGGATGTCTGGGATCTATTACTTTGCTCTCAACCTATGGAGAGAACAAACTGATAGAACAAGCCACAGTTTAGCATGTTCTTACAGTTGTAAAATAATAAAGAAATGAGTGGGTGTTGTCCCTCCTTCGGTCTTGCCCCCGTATGCTGCTTTCTGGGCTTGGAGCATTCATGCGCCTGGCTCCTCTTCCATTTCAGGTCTCGGCTTAGATGGAGCTTCCCACAGAGGCCTGCTTGGCCTGCCCAGCCTAAGACGGGCCCCTGTTGTGTTCTCTTAGCTCCTTCATTTCCTTCATATATTTATTACAGTGTGTAATCATACATGTATTGACAGGGTTCATTTCTGTCTCCCACACCAGACTAATTAGCTTCAGGAGGTCAGTCTGCTTGGTTCATAGTAGCCTCCTTGGAGCCCAGGACAGAACTGAGCATACAGCTCCTGCTCAGAAATGTTAGGGGATGCTCAGTGCTGCCTGGGGTGAATGTGGCTCTGCCGCTTACTAGTCGTGTGCTCTCAGGAAACTTCTTTTCCTTAGCTGTAAAGTTGGGACAACAATAGTTCCAATTATTAGGTGATATTTAAATATTTATAGTGTTTAGAAAAGGGACTGGCAGATACTTTAAAAGTGTTTGCTGTGATTATTAACTCCATAAAGATGATGCATTATCTAATTGGTAAGTTAAATGTTTTTAGGAAACATTCAGTTAAGAAAGGGGAATCGTTCCACTGCAATCCAGAGAGAACCCACCAGTGTAATGTGGTTCAGGGAATGCGAAGGCCCTAATGCCCTGGTGCTGAGAGGTGCTCCCTAGTCCCTGCATCACGTAGATCTGGGGAGAGAACATTCAAAATAGTGGTCTAGCTTAGCGGTTCAAGCACAGGCTGTGGAAGCAGACAGATCAGGATCAGATCTTGCCTCTTCCACTTATAAACTCTGTGATATTGAGGAGTTATTCAATTTCTCCAAGGCTTGATTTCTCTATATTTAAAATGGGTATCATAATACGAACCTCACAGGGCTGTTGTGAGGATTACATGATTTTAGATATGTGATATTATTTGGCTATCATAAATGCCCCAAAAGGCAGCCATTATTAATATTGTTGCTAGTAACAGTAACTATAGCCATAGAAAAACAGTGGGCAAGGACTCTGAACTTTCGAAGTAAACTTTTAGAAATTGCATATAAGACAGTATTTTTTGCAATCAGTGTTGTGACTAGCACGTAACTGTTGGATGTAATCCCATTATGAGGAAATAAATACCTCCCCCCCCAAAAAAAATCTCAGTATTAGATTAATAAAAAATATTTCTATTCCCTGCTTATTCCAAGTAGCACTCACTGCAAATATTTCCTAGTAGATAACACAAATCAGATTGCAAACGTGAGGAGTGGTTTGAATCTCAGTAATCTCTGGATTTACTTGCGTGTGAAGCATCTCCCTGTGAAGGGCACTTTGAACTCTTAGTTCTGACAGCACCATCAAAATCAAAGGTGCTGGTGTTATTTCAGCCAAACTCAACTTCTGGAATACTCTCTCCTTACACAAATAAATCTCTCAGTTTTAAATCTGCAAAACATTAACATAAGATTCTCAGCGTTTGGTTTACTGGAAATGATATTTGGATTACTTTAGAAATGCAGATTTCTTGTTAGTTCTATGATAACTGGATAAAAAGCTAGCTTTTTATTTAGAATTTCTTCCACTGACATTTATTTCTTTGTTTAAATGGTGTACCCATTCATTTTAGCAGGGGGCAAATGAAGTTGAATAAAGACATTCTACCTACAAGACTAAGTCTCTATTCAGAATAGTCTGGGAACTCTGTGCTCTGGGGAGAGTAGCACTCAGCAACTCCCCATTATAATCAGTCTTCATGATTAAACATTTTGAGGACATTCTCTGGGTCCATTTTTTAAAGACAGTTATTCTCTTTGACTATATATACTTGACGTGATGTCACTTTTTGTTTTCTCAGGGAAGCTAAATAATTAAGCTAGAATTTAGATTGTCCATTTTTTTGTTAGTGCTTATGGAAATTGAAGTACATAATATATTTAGCAGGACTCCAAATCTGCGGTCACTAGTTTGCTCATGACAATCACATGTTTCTGCTGCTCACCAGAAGCCTAGGGTTGTTGTGCTTTCTTTGATCTCCCCAGGATGCACTTCTGAACTGTGGGCTGTAGAGTGTCAGAGAAACTATCCCAACTGTCAGGGAGTCCCGTGGCTTCAGGCAGGGCAAGCCCTTGGGTTGCCTCTTCATCCTGGGTCCATTTCCTGTGTGACCCTTTCTCTCTTTCCACATTTGGTCACCGGGAGTTCTCTACATTCAGGGAGCCAGAACTCCGGAGATGGAGGAATGTGATAGAGAAAAGGGGCCTTTCTTTCCATATCTCAGTATGGTGAAATGCCTGGTCAAGGTGTTTGAGAAGAAAGCTCAGCTGCTCAGTTACTCTCCTCTCCTGACGAGCCTTTCCTAGTAAACCTTCCCCCCTTTGCCCAAAATTTTCTTCTGTTGCAGAGCCATAGTCTGTAGCACCTGGATGTTGTAAACTGGCAGAAAGCGAATGGACCCAAGGGTGACCAGGCTGAATTATCAATATATATTGCCCTGTGATATATAGTAGCTCCTCGTTTATCTATTTTATATATAGTAGTGTGTATCTGTTAATCCCAAATTCCCAGTTATCTCTCCCCCCCTTTCCCCTTTGATAATCATATGTTTGTTTTCTACGTCTGTGAGTCTATTTCTGTTTTATAAAAAGTTCATTTGTATAATTTTTTAAGGTTCCACATATAAGTGACACCATATGCTATTCATCTTTCTCTGTCTGACTTCACTTAATATGATAATCTTTAGGTCCATCCATGTTGCTGCAAATGACATTATTTCATTCTTTTTTATGGCTGAGTAATATTCCATTGTACATATATATACCACATCTTTATCCATTCATCTGTCAATGGACACTTAGGTTGCTTCCATTGGTTGGCTATTGTAAATAGTGCTGCAATGATCATTGGGGTGCATGTATCTTTTTGAATTGGATTTTTCATCTCTTCTGGATATATGCCCAGGAGTGGGATTGCTGGATCATATGGTAGTTCTATTTTTAGCTTTTTAAGGAACCTCTATAATGTTCTCCATAGTGGCTGCACCACTTTACATTCCAACAGTGTAGGATGGTTCCTTTTTCTCCACACCCTCTCAACATTTATTATTTGTAGACTTTTTGATGATGGCCATTCTGACTGGTGTAAGGTGATACCCCATTACAGTTTTGATTTGCATTTCTCTAATAATTAGTGATGTGGAGCATCTTTTCATGTGCTTGTTGGCCATTTGTATGTTTTCTTTGGAGAAATGTCTATTTAGGTCTTCTGCCCAGTTTTTGATAGGGTTGTTTGTTTTTTTGATATTGAGCTGTATGAGCTGTTTGTATATTTTAGAGATTAATCCCATGTTGGTCATGTCATTTGCAAATATTTTCTCCCATTCTGTAGGTTGTCTTTTCATTTTGTTTATGGTTTCCTTTGCTGTGTCCCTGTAAATTTTAGAATAACTTCTATGTCTACAAAAATATTGTTGGGATTTTGGTAGAAATTGCTTTAAACCTGTAGATCAATTTGAAGGGGAATTGACATCTTTGAGTCTTCTAATCCATGAACAGAGTGTGTTCATTTACTTAGTTCTTTGATATCAATCATCAGTGTTTTGTAGTTTTCAAAGCCTGTTTTCTTAGATTTACACCTATGTATTTAATTTTCTTGGAGTGACAGTAAATGGTATTACATTTTAATTTTAGTGTCTCTGGATTCATTACTAGTGTATAGAAACAATCAATTTTTGTACGTTTATCTTGTATCCTGTGACCTGGTTAAATTAACTTATTATTTCTAGTTTTGTTTTGTTTGTTTGCTTGTTTTGTAGATCCCTTGGGGTGTACTATGTAGAAAGCTATGTCATTTGCAAAAAGGGAGAGTTTTACCTCTTACTTTCTGATATACACACTTTTAGTTTCCTTTTCTTGTCTTATTGAGCTGGCTAGAACTCCCAAGTGCTATGTTGAAAAGAATGGTGACATCAGACATTCTTGCCTTGTTCCCAATCTTAGGGGAAATATTCAGTCTTTCACTGTTAAGTATAATGTTAACAATCGGTTTCTTTATAGATGCTCTTGTCAAGTTAGGGAAGTTTCCCTCTAGTTCTATTTTTGATAATTTTTATCATAAGTGAGTGTTGCATTTTGTCAAATGCTTTTTCTGTATCAAATGATATAATTATTGACTTTTCTTCTTAGCCTACTAATATGGTAGATTGCATTGATTGATTTTTGAATATTGAATCTACCTTGTATCCCTAGAATTAATTTCGTTTGACCATGTTTTATAATTCTTTTTATATATTGCTGAATTTTATTTGATAATGTTTTGTTAAAGATTTTTGTATCTGTATTCATGAGGAATATTGGTCTGTAGTTTTCCTTTCTTTGCTCTGTCGTCTGGTTTTGTTATTGGGGTAATACTAGCTTCATAAAATGAATTGAGAAGCATTCTTTCCTCTTCTATCTTCTAGAAGACCTTCGGGAGAATTGGTGTTATCTTTTACTTTATACACTTGATAGGATTCTCCAGTGAAACAATGTGGGTCTAGAGTTATCTTTTTGTGGAGTTTTTATGTTACAAATTCAATTTCCTTAATAATTACAGGGCTATTAAAATAGTCTATCTCATATTGAGTGAGTTGTGCTACCTAGTGATTTTTGAGGAATTATTTCATTTCATCTAAATTGTCAGATTTAGGTGTGGAGAGTTGTCCATAGTATTCCCTTATTATATTTTTGGTGACTGCACAGTCTGCAGTGATATTTCCTGTTTTATTTATGATTGGTAATTTGTGTTTTCTTTCTTTTTCTCTTTGTCTATCTTATTAGAGGATTGTCAATTTTATTGATCTTCTCAAAGAATCAGCTCTTTGGTTAACTGATTTTCTCTATTGTTTTTGTAATTTCAATTTTATTGATTTCTCCTCTTATCTTTATTATTTTCTTTTTTCTTCTTGCTTTGAATTAATTTGCTCTTTTCCTAGGTTGTTGAGGTCAAGGCTTAGATGATTGATTTGAGGTTTTTCCTTTTTTTTCTAATTGATGATTTAGTGCTATAAATTTCTCTCTCAGTGCTGCTTTAGCTGTGACCCACCAATCTGATACATTGTATTTTTCTTTCCATTCAGTTCAATGTACTTTTTGATTTCCCTTAAGATTTCCTTTTTGACTTATGGATTATTTGTAAGTGTTTAATTTCCAAGTGTTTAGAGATTTTAGTCTTATCTTTTATTGATTTCTAGTTTGATTCCACTGTGGTCAGAGAACACACCCTGTATGATTTTAATTCTTTAAGGGTTGAGTCTATCTTGGTTTCATGGGAGCTTGAAAAGAATGTATATTCTATTGTTGGGTGGAGTAAAAATGTCATTAGATCCTGTTCATTGATGGTATTATTGAGTTCTTCTGTATACTTTCTGATTTTCTGTCTAGTTGTTCTATCAATTGTTGAGTGAGGGGTGTTGAAATCTCCAACAATAATTGTTGGTTTGTCTATTTTCCTTTCTTTCAGTTCTATCAGTTTTTGCTTCACATATTTTGCAGTTTTATAGTTTGTCACATACACATTTAAGACTGCTATGTCTTCTTGGTAAATTGACCCTTTTATCAATATATAATGTCTCTCAGTGTCCCTGGTAATTTTCTTCATTCTAAAGTATATTTTATATGATATTAATATAGCCATTCCTGCCCTTATTTGATTTATGTTTATCTGTCCTTTTACTTTCAACCAGTCTATATACATTATATTTGAGGTTTCTTTTAGATGACATTGAGTTGGGTCTTTTTTTTCTCGTCAAAGATTTAGTTTATTGTTACAAAATTTAAAGTTTTGACAGCTTCAATTAAACCTTCCTATAGACCATAATATTTTATTTATTTATTTATTTAAAAATTTTATTTTATATTGGAGTATCGTTCATTAACAATGTTGTGTTACTTTCGAGTGTACAGCAAAGCAATTCAGTTATACATATATAAGTATCTATTCTTTTTCAAATTCTTTTCCCATTTATGTTATTACAGAATATTGAGCAGATTTCCCTGTGCTATACAGTAGGTACTTGTTGGTTATCTATTTTAAATATAGCAGTGTGTACCTGTCAAGCCCAAACTCTCAATTTATCCCTCCCCCCCACCCATCCTGCCTGGTAATAATAAGTTCGTTCTCTAAGTCTGTGAGTCTGTTAATCTGCTCAGCCAGTCTATTTAAGTATGTTTAGACCATTTATGTTTAATATAATTATTGATATTTTAGGGTGTGTCTGCCATTTTTTTCCTGTTTGTTCTTTACACTTTTCACTTCTGTTTTCTTTTTCCTGACTTCCTGTGGTTTACTTGAACATTTTCTAGAATTCATTTTGACTTATCTGCAGCATTTTTGAGTGTATCTTTTCATAGACCTTTTTCAGTGGTTGCTCTAGATATCGCGTTGTATATACATAACTTACTTCATTGACTGGTGTCATCATTTTACTAGTTTGAGTGAAATATGAGAACGTGTTCCCTTTTATGTCCTTTTAACCTCCTCATTTGTAATATAATTGCCTTAAATATTTCTTCTATTACAGCAGCGCTCCCCAGTTCCTGGCCACGGCCTGTTAGGAACTGGGCTGCACAGCAGGAGGTGAGCTGCGGGTGAGTGAGTGAAACTTCATCTGCCACTCCCCACCACTCCCCATTACTCGCGTTACTGCCTGAACCATCCCCCCCCCCCCCACACTCACATTACCACCTGAACCATCCCGCGCCCCCTGGGTCCATGGAAAAACTGTCTTCCATGAAACCAGTCCCTGGTGCCGAAAAGGTTGGGAACTGCCGTATTACAGGTAGTACCACATAAGACAATGTTACAATTTTTGCTTCAATTGTTAACCAAATTTTAAAAATTGAAGAAGAGAAGGAAAGCCTACTGTATTTACTCATATTTTTACTTATTGTGCTCTTTCCTCCTTTATGACCTACCAAGGTTTCTTCTTGTATTGTTTCCTTTTTGCTTAAGGATTTCTTTTAGCGATTCTTTAGGGTACTTCTGCTGATGACAAATTATCTTAAGTGTCCCTTTGTCTGAGAATGTCTTGGTTTTCCCTTCATTCTTGAAGAATATTTCATTGAGTATGGGATTCTTGGTGATAGGGTTTTTTAGCACCCGAAGAATATCGTGCAACTTCCTTCTGTTCTTCATGGTTTCTGATAAGAAATCAGATCTCATTCTAATTGTTTTTCTTCTATAGATAGGTATTGTTTTCTTTGGATGCTCTTGAGATATTTTCTCTGTCTTTTGTTTTAAGAATTTTAATAATGATGTGTTTTGGTGTGAATTTTGGGGGGGATTTATCTTGTTTGAGTTTCATTCAGATTCTTAATTCTGTCAGTTTATGTCTCTTGCCAAATAAGAAGTTTTCAGCTATTATTTTTTTTTCATACTTTTCAGCCTCATTCTCTTTTTACTCTCCATCTAGGACTACAAGGACATGGATATTGGATATTTTGTTATAGTCTCACAAGTCCCTCAAGCATTGTTCATTGTTTAGCCTATTTTCTCTTTCTTTTTTCAGATTGAGTAATTTATATTGTTCTATCTTCCAATTCACTGTATCCTTTCTGTCTTCAACATTCTGCTGTTGATTTTATTTATTGAATTAAAAAATTTAATGAGGGGCTTCCCTGGTGGCGCAGTGGTTGAGAGTCTGCCTGCCGATGCAGGGGACACCGGTTCGTGCCCTGGTCCAGGAGGATTCCACATGCCGCGGAGTGGCTGGGCCTGTGGGCCATGGCCACTGAGCCTGTGCGTCCGGAGCCTGTGCTCCGCAATGGGAGAGGCCACAGCAGTGAGAGGCCCGCATACCGCAAAAAAAAAAAAAAAAAAAAAATTAATGATGTATAGTTGATTTACAGTTGATTTACAATGTTGTGTTAATTTCTGCTGTACAGCAAAGTGATTCAGTTATACATATATATACATTCTTTTTCATATTCTTTTCCATTATTGTTTAATGTCAGGATATTGAATATAGTTCCCTGTGCTGTACAGTAGTACCTTGTTGTTTATCCAGCTGAACTTTTAATTTTGTTATTTGTATTCTTCAGTTCTAAAATTTCCACACAGCTCTTCTTTATATCATCTTTATATTCCATTGATGAAATGTTCTATTTATTTGCTGAGGTTTTCTTTTTTCATTTGTTTCAAGTGTGTTTATAATTGCTTATTGTAGCATCTTTATCATGGCTGTTTTAAAAGTTTTTTCAGATACTTTTAACCTCTCTGTCATCTTGGTGATGACATCTGTTGATTTTCTTTTTCTTATTCAGTTTCAGATATTCCTCAAGTGATTTTTCAGTTGAAACTTAGACATTTTTGTATTATGTTATGAGACTCCGGATCTTATTTAAATATTTTGTTTTCACTGGTTTTGCTTGATGCCATTCTGGTAGGGAAAGGAGAAGTTTGCCTTGTTATTGCCAGTTGGAAGTGAAAGTCCAGTTTTCCCACTCAGCCTCCATTGACATGTGAGAGAGCTGCCTCCTCATTACTGTTGGGGGAGAATGAAAGTTCCTGCTCTCTACATGGTCTCCATTGACACCATGGTGTGGTGGTCTTATTAACACTGGGTGATAGTGAAAGTCCTGGGTCTCTACTGGACCTCCTTTGATGCCAACCCAGTGGAGAAATGTTTGGGTGCCTTGTTACAGCCTTGCTAAGGTGGAATTCTGGGCTCCCCCTTTACCCTTTGCTGGCATGGGTAGGAGTGGGGTTATAGTGTTTTCTGTGTTGTTTGGTAGAGTAGAATGGTTATTATCTAAAATGTTTCTCTATTGCTAGGCTTTCCCCTCTCCTGATTCTTTGACTAGAGACAGCAGACTTTTGTTGAGACTTCTTTGGTCTGTGCCTATTGTCATTTCTGAGTTGGTAGCTTCCTCAGCTCAAAGTCTGGTATATCTGAGGCAAAAAGAAAACCCACAGAACTCATCAATGGGTTGTTCCTTGTGTCCCAAGGTCCTTAGCCAATCTGCCATCTTCTCTCCATCTTTCAGAGTTTTCTTATGTTTGCTTTATATATAATATATGTTTAAATATGTTCATATTTATATAGAATATATAAACATATATTCATATTTATATATGTTTGTTTTATATATAATGTCCAGGGTTTTTAGTTTTTCTTGGTGAGAGAAATAAGGAAAAGTACATCCATTCCATCTGTCCAGATGTGGAAGCATCCCTCATTGATTTTTAGGATTTCTTCTAATATCCAAATATTTACACTTTTTCTCTTACTTGGATTGCAAGTATTTTCTCTCAGATGTAACTTTTCTTTTAATTTTGCTTTTGAAGTCTTTGACCATTTCGTTCATAGGAATTTTTAAGGAGACTGTTTTTTTTTAAATGGGTGAGAGAAAAGTAGACAATTAAAATAGAAAGAAATATGACTGGCTAACAACTGGTATATGAAATTTGATATCAGTGAGTTCAATTTGAAGAAAAATGATGGAATTATAGGGATGCTATGAATGTTAAAGTTCAAAATGTAAAAGCCCTGATGAAAAAAATTTAGTGAAATATCAGTCAGTCCATGGTTTCCTGTGCTAATAAGGAGCTTTAAAAATATATGCAATTCTGGAGATTCCCTGGTGGCGCAGTGGTTGAGAGTCCGCCTGCCGATGCAGGGGACACGGGTTCGTGCCCCGGTGTGGGAGGATTCCACATGCCGCGGAGCGGCTGGGCCCGTGAGCCATGGTCGCTGAGCATGCGCGTCCAGAGCCTGTTCTCTGCAACGGGAAAGGCCACAGCAGTGAGAGGCCCGCGTACCGCAAAAAAAAAAAAAAAAAAAAAAAAAATTTATGCAATTCTGGAAATTTTTTCATCCTACTGTGACATCTCTAATTGTTAAAAAAAAATTATAAATCAAATTTTACAAGGAATATAATGGAGATGTTAGAGATTCTTTTAAAACTAGAGATGTACAAAATCTGTTTTATTACATTTTTGCTATTTTTGTGCAATTCACAAAAGAGACACAAAATTAAAACACCGAAAGTACTTAGATAAGAATTCCTTTTTTAGGTGTAGAATTCTTAGTACTCTAAGTAAGATAAGTAGTCTCTGTGAGAGCTAAATGTTCCTTTCAGGGTATAATAGAACCCTAAATGCATCAAATAACTAGGCATCAAATTTACTAAATGCATCAAATTACTAGGCCCCAATAAAGAAAGAAATATTTTCTAAATATAAGTTTCCTTTTAGGGTAATGGCTTACTTTTCCTGTTTCCCAAGATGCCTTCAGTTGCTTATGTGCTTTTATTATGTAGTATTAATTTTGCAACACAATGCTCTTGAGAATTCGTAGCATATCTAGTTTCCCCAGAAAAGTAGTTTAGAGGATTACATTGCTTGGTTTTGTGTTACTGGCCTCACATAATCACATATACTGTATTATTTGACTGGATGAAAATAACCGTGGAAGGTTTGGGAAATTTTATGGATGGTAATGTAGATATCTATTTCACCATTATATCTGCAGTTGGCATTCAGTTTCTCCAAGGAAAGGGGACATAGGCACTGGATTAATCTCTAAACCTAATTTCAGCATTGTTCATAATAAAAAATTACTCAAACTATAAACTATCAGGAAGACTACCTTGATTCATGTTTGCATCTACCTGTCTATTTTCTGAAACAGTTGCTAGTGCAAGATGAAAGATGGGTAGGACTAATAAAGACAAGCAGATGACTGGATTAGTCACAGTTGGCTGGAAAGTTTTCATCTCAAGTTATAGAATCTGAAATACCAATCAAATATCTTTATGTCATGATGTAGGTATAAAATTAAAGTAATGATAATTACTGAATTGTGGAAAAGTGGTGATGTAGCTGAAAGGGAACATTTCTTAAACAAACAGTATGTCTCACTGTACTGGAATATGGTATTTGAATAGAGATTTTTAGTTTGGAATCATTTGGCCATTTTTATTGGTAAAATATTAACAATTTCAAATGGCTCAATCAACACAAATTGCCTAATGTGACCACATATATTAGGCAAAACATTTTAGAATAGCAAAATCCTAGATTGTGATGGGTGAGTAGGGGTGAGGTTGGGGAAAGTAGGTGTAGTGTGTTGGATCATATGACACAGGAAACAAAAATTCAACTCTTCTGAACCACAGGAGAGCAAGTTTTAAAATGTTGAACTTTACTTCTAGGCCAACTCTCAAACCTTCACCTCCACTCCACCCTCACCAGCAACTGTGTGCAGATGTTTTCAGAGGTGTGAGAGTCAATCAGCCCAGAGGAAGAAGAACCAGTCATTCCTAGCATGATAGGGATCTACAAATGGTGCTGAAACAGCATGAAAACATAGCATGGAAAACAGAAAAAGTAATCATGGAAAGATACAGAACTACAATAAAAGGAGCAGTGCATCGTATCTATTCCTATTCTGGTGTATGACTGTTTATATTTATTTGGCACTTTAATAATTCCCAGAAAGCTCTGATTTTTTTTTTCATAGACAGATCTATGTGCTGTACTTGCTGTACCACTTGAGAACTGGTTTGGATTTATGAACTAACATAGATCAGCGAGGGACAAAACCACAGTTCTCTATTTGAAATGTAGCTGGGTTTCTAGAATTAGCTGTTCTAGTTGCTGGCACAAGCAGCCCATGTAAGTTTTAAAAATTATACAACCTTCTGGATCTAAATTTCTGTTAGTTGTTTTTTTGCCAAATATAATATCTTTGATGTATTATTAAGAAGAAGTGCATCACAGACTACAAAGTGCTCCTGAATATGGAGCATTGACTATACACAATAGGGAGATAAAAGGAAAAGTAGCACAAAACACAGTCATTTGTTTCTTTTACTGTGTGTAGTTAATTGTCTCTGTGCATGTTCACTCTAGTTAAAGAGGGAATGCATGAAAGACATGAAACCAGATAGAATTTTGGAGTTATTCTCAAGGAGCTTCCCTTGTTCACTAGGGAATATACATGGAGAGCAACTACCGCACACAGTAAATAAAATAAAACTTTAACGTACAGTTATAAAATCTCAAAGAAATGTGTCACAATGTCCAGTAGAAAGGGGTTGAATTTATACCTTTGGCTGTCTCTGAGTGACTCTAAAATAATGCCTAGAGCTGACTTTTAAGAGAACACCCAGATAGCAACAACCAGTTGAAAAGCAACACTAATATGGAAGAGAAGGTATTAAAAAGGAAAACAATTCTGAAGTGAGTCTGGGGTCGGGGGGAAGCATGATCATTATAGGCACTCATTTCTTTCTACAAAGTTCCTTTCTGTCAAAAAGATTAACTGATTTAAAAGATTTCAACTTATTTTTCCTTAAGAGACTATTCACTGCCTACCGCATTCAAATTAAAATTTAAACAACCACTGGAAAGATCAATTCTATACTAATTGACAATTCACAAAGAATCCAAAATTATTTTTTGCATTTAGTGCACTTACAAAGTATGTCGATTGTGATTCCATTTTCATACACCGTACACATTTCACTACCCCAAACCTATCATGTAAAATAATGCAAAACCAAACATCAGGATGCTGACATTGTCTATGTATAAAAAGATAATACTAGAAAAAAGCTATGGCAAATCTTCAAAAATGTAGTCAGCCTGATACCACCACAATTTGAATAACTTTACAACCACATCTCATGCATTTCAGAGAGGTCTCTGCTACTGATTTGGTTATTGGAAAATGGTTAAATGCACATGAATATTATTAGGAAATCTTGAGGAGGCTATCACTACTAAGATTCAAATACATTATTATAATTACTTTAGATAAAATCAAATTGGTTGCAAATACATTTCTTTGAGAGCAGATTTCTGATTTATTTCTTAGAGGTCTCAACCACGTTGTCAAAAGTGCAAACATTCATCATCCTACTGAACATACTTTCCTAATCATTCCTCTCCATAGGCAAACGCAAACTCAGTAAAATAAAGAGAGCCTCTTCCCCACTGTCTGACAAGGGCATCCAACTCTACTGGCCAGATAGCAGTTATGCAAATTGCAGTACACATGATGCAGATTGAATGAATGAAGTGGTTGTTTGCAAAGTCAGCTTGGCAAACTGCAGTGTACTAACCATGGTGAGGGATTTCAGCCTCTCAATATTTTTCCATATATAATAATCATTTTCAAATATCAAGACAGTGCTGATGAAATATTCTCAGTAGACAGTAAGATTTCAAAAAGATTTTCTGCTTTTTTAATGTTTTCAACTAATCTCTGCCCATCTCTTTCTTGACAAATAACCTTGGCTTCAATTTTATAGATAAAATTGAGCTCTGTATCACTTACACGTCTTAGTTTTCCTCCTTGCCACCTCTAAAATCCCTATGTATAGATATTAGACCTTTGTGCACTTCCTTTCTAGGTAAAAATTGTCCCTTGTCCTTGCTAAGTCCAAACTGATATCTGAGCTCATGATTCCATTTTGTGTGTCCTCCCACTTGATTACACAGTGTGTAATCCCCAGTCTCTTTTAGGTCTTCACTTTTACCTTTTCTGCTTGTCCCACCTCCTCTGCCTCTAAACATGTCAAGTTTTCTGTTGTATTTTCCCTTGATCCTGCCACCATCTCAAGTTGTAAGTATCTTATGATATTGAGCATCTTTTCATGTGCCTGCTGACCATCTGTATGTCTTTGGAAAAATATCTACTCAGGTGTTCTGCCCATTTTTAATTGGGTTGTTTGTTTTTCTGATATTGAGTTGTATGGATATTATCCCCTTACTGATCATATAATTTGCAAATATTTTCTTCCGTTCAGTAGGTTGCCTTTTCATTTTGTTGATGGTTTCCTTTGCTGTACAAAAGCTTTTAAGTTTAGTTAAGCCCCACTTATTTATTTTTGCTTTTGTTTCCTTTGCCTTAGGAGACTGATCCAGAATAAAATTTTCATGATTTATGTCAAAACGTGTTCTGTCTATGTTTTCTTCTAGGAATTTTATAGTTTCCGGTCTTACATTTAAGTCTTTAATCCATTTTGAGGTTTTCTTTCTTTTTTTGGCTGCGTTGGGTCTTCATTGCTGCTCGTGGGCTTTCTCTAGTTGCAGGGAGTGGGGGCTACTCTTCATTGCAGTGCATAGGCTTCACACTGAGGTGGCTTCTCTTGCTGCAGAGCACAGGCTCTAGGCACGCGGGCTTCAGTAGTTGCAGCACAAGGGCTCAGAGTAGTTGCGGCATGCAGGCTCTAGAGCGCAGGCTCAGTAGTTGTGGTGCATGGGCTTAGTTTCTCCGCGGCATGTGGGACCTTCCAGGACCAGGGAGCGAACCTGTGTCCCCTGCATTGGCAGGCGGATTCTCAACCACTGCACCACCAGGGAAGTCCCTGAGTTTATTTTCGTATATGTGTGAGAAAGTGTTCTAATTTCATTCTTTTATGTGCAGCTGTCCAGTTTTCCCAGCACCACTTTTTGAAGAGACTGTCTTTTCTCCATTGTATATTCTTACCTCCTTTGCTGTAGGTTAATTGACCTTAGGTGTGTGGGTTTATTTCTGCACTCTCTATTCTGTTCCATTGATCTATGTGTCTGTTTTTGTGCCAGTACCATGCTGTTTTGATGACTGTAGCTATGTAGTATAGTCCGAAGTCAGGGACTGTGATAACTCCAGCTTTGTTCTTTTTTTTTTTTTTAAATAAATGTATTTATTTATTTATTTTTGGCTGTGTTGGGTTTTTGTTGCTGTGCATGGGCTTTCTCTAGTTGCAGCAAGTGGGGGCTACTCTTCCTTGCGGCATGTGGGCTTCTTATTGCGGTGGCTTCTCTTGTTGCAGAGCATCGGCTCTAGGTGCGTGGGCTTCAGTGGTTGCAGCACACAAGCTCAGTAGTTTTGGCTTGTGGGCTCTAGAGCACAGGCTCAGTAGTTGTGGCGCATGGGCCTAGTTGCTCTGCAGCATGTGGGATCTTCCTGGACCAGGGCTTGAACTGGTGTCCCCTGCATTGGCAGGCAGATTCTTAACCACTGTGCCACCAGCGAAGTCCCTCCAGCTTTGTTCTTTTTCTCTAAGGATTGTTTGGCTATTCAGGGTCTTTTATGGTCCCATATAAATTTTAGGATTTTTTGCTCTAGTTCTGCAAAAAAATGTCATGGGTATTTTGATAGGGATTGCTTTAAATCTGTAGATTTCTTTGGTTTGTATGGACATTTTAACAATATCAATTCTTCCAATTCATGAACAAAGGGTATCTTTCCATTTCTTTGTATCATCTTCAATTTCCTTCATCTATGTTTTATAGTTATCAGAGTATAGGTCTTACATCTCCTTGGTTAAGTTTATTCCTAAGTATTTTATTCTTTTTGATGCAATTTTAAATGGGATTGTTTTCTGGCTTTCTCTTTCTGATTGTTCAATATTAGTATATAGAAAAACCATAGATTTCTGTATACTAACCTTGTTTCTGCAACTTTACTGAATTTATTTATTAGTTCTAAGAGTTTTCTGATGGAGATGTTAGCGTCTTCTATATATAGTATCATGTCATCTGCAAACAGTGATAGTTTTACATCTTCCCTTCCAATTTGGATGCTTTTTATTTCTTTTTCTTGTCTGATTGCTGTGGCTAGGACTCCCAATATTATATTAAATAGAAGTGGTGAGAGTGGGCGTCCTTTTCTTGTTCCTTACTTTAGAGGAAAAGCTTTCAGCTTTTCAATATTGAGTATGAGGTTAGTTGTGGTTTTGTCATAAATGGTCTTTATTATGTTAAGGTATGTTCCCTCCATAAAAACTTTGATGAGAGATTTTGTCATGAATGGATGTTGAATTTTATCAATTGCTTTTTTCTGCATCTATTGAGATGATCATGTAATTTTCCCCCTTCATTTTGTTAATGTGGTGTATCAGTTGATTGACTTGCTGATACTGAAACATTCTTGCATGCCTGGAATAAATGCCACTTGATCATACTGTACAGTCCTTTTTATATATTGTTGAATTCAGTTTGCTAATATTTTGTTATGGATTTTTACATCTATATTCATCAGAAATGTTGATTTGTAATTTTTTTGTAATGCCTTTGGTTTCAACATCAGGGTAATTGTGGCCTCATAGTATAAATTTGGGAGTGTTCCCGCCTCTTCAGTATTTTGGAATAATTTAAGAAGGATAGGTGTTAGCCCTTCTTTATATGTTTGGTCAAATTCCTCTGTGAAGCTGTCTGGTTCTGACTTTTGTTTGCTGGGAGTTTTTTGATTACTAATTCAATATCATTATTAGTGATGTCTGTTCAGATTGTCTATTTCTTCCTGATTTGGTCTTGAAAGATTGTATGTTTCTAAAAATTTATGCATTTCTTCTAGGTTGTGCAATTTGTTGGCATATAACTGTAATATTCTCTTATGATTGTTTGTATCTCTGGGATACTGGTTGTAATTTCTCTTCCTTCATCTTTAAAAAATTTTATTTGGATCCTCTCTCTTTTTTTTTTTCTTAATGAGCATGGCTAAATGCTTATCAATTTTGTTTATCTTTTAAAAAACCAGCTCTTAGCTTCACTGATCTTTTCTAGTTTTCTTTTTTCTCTCTATTTATTTCCTCTCTGATTTTATTATTTCCTTCTTTCTGCTTTGAGCCTTGTTTGTTCTTCTTTTTCTAATTCCTTTAGATGGTAGATTAGGTTGTTTGAGATTCTTCTTATTTCTTAAAGTAGACTTTGAAATGCTTTTGCTTTTTCCCATAGATTTTGGAAAGTTGTATTTTTACTTTCATTTGTCTTGAGATTTTTCCTGATTTCCCCTTTGATTTCTTCATTAACCATTGGTTTTTAAGTAGCATGTTGTTTAGTCTCCATGTGTTTTTGTTTTTCCCACTTTTCATCCTGTGGTTGATTTCTAGTTTCATACTGTTGTGTTTGGAAAAAATGCTTGATAAAATTTTTTATATCAAGTGAGTGAGGTGATATCTCATTGTAGTTTTGATTTGCATTTCTATAATAATTACTGATGTTGAGAATCTTTTCATGTGCCTTTAGGCTATTTTTATGTCTGGAGAAATGTCTATTTAGATCTTCTGCCCATTTTTTTGAGGGGGTTGTTATTATTTTTTTGATATTGAACTGTATGAGCTGTTTGTATATTTTGGAGATTAATCCCTTTTTCATTGCATTGTTTGCAAATATTTTATCCCATTCTGTAGGTTGTCTTTTTGTTTTGTTTATGGTTTTCTTTGCTGTGCAAAAGCTTTTAACTTTAATTAGAGCCCATTTGTTTATTTTTGTTTTCATTTCTACTACTCTAGGAGACAGATCCAAAAAGATATTGCTGTGATTTATGTCAAAGTGTGTTCTATGTTTTCCTCTAGGATTTTTATAGTATCTGGTAGGTCTTTAATCCATTTTGAGTTTATTTTTGTATATGGTGTTAGAGAATGTTCTTCACATGATCCAGCAATTCCACTCCTGGGCATATATCTGGAGAAAACTATAATAATTCAAAAAGATACATGCACCCTAGTGTTCACTGCAACACTATTTACAATAGCTAAGACATGGAAGCAACCTAAATGTCCACTGACAGATGAATGGGCAGAAGAATGGAATATTACTCAGGCATAAAAAAGAATGAAATAATTCCATCCGCAGCAACATGGATGGACCTGAGATTATCATACTAAGTAAGCCAGATAAAGACAAATATCGTATGATAATTGTTTTTATGTGGAATGTAAGAAAATGATGTAAATGAACTTATTTACAAAACAGGAATAGACCCACAGACATAGAAAGCAAACTTATGGTTACCAAAGGGGAAAGGGGGGGAGGGATAAATTAGGAGCTTTGGACTAACATATACACACTATTTTATATAAAATAGATAACCAACAAAGACCTACTGTATAGCACAGGGAACTATAGTCAATATTTTGTAATAACCCATAATGGAAAAGAATCTGAAAAAGAATATATATGTGTATATATATATAACTGAATCACTTTGCTGTACACTTAAAACTAATGCAACATTATAAATCAACTATACTTCAATTTTTAAAAGAATGGTGGTCCTGTGACACTGTTCTGCTAATGAAATGTAAGTTGGAGTCTGTTGTAGGGAGGGTTCCTGTGAAAGATTTTGCTTTCATGAAAAAAGAGGTGGATGCACAGCTTTTCCCCTTTCAGTCTGCCTTAAATGTGGGTACAATGCTTGAAGCCTCAGCAGCCCTCTTGCACCCATGAGGGAAAATACAAGAGTGTTGCAGAGACAGTCTCCCTGATATTACTGCATCCCTGAAACAAATACATGCATCCATCTACCACCAGATTTGTGAGAAAAATCAACTCCTAATTGTTATAAGTGGGTTTTTTTGGTATACGTAGCTGAACAAAAGCTAACTGATATGTAGCTTATTTTCCACTGTATTTCTTAATTTGATACTGCTGGCATAGGAGAACACAATTTGTATAGATTGATGTTGCTGAATTTTTATTAGTTCTATTAAACAATTAGTTGTTGTGTTACATTGATTTGCTTGAGATTTCTTTGTAAAAGATGAAACCATATGCAAATAATGCTAAACTGTATCATTTCTCCCAGTCCTTATAAGAACTCTTTTTTTCTTGTTTTAGTGTGCTGGCCAAGACTTTGGAGTACCAATGGTCATTCATTCTACAAATATTTATTGAGCATGTATTTTATGCCAGATGCTGTACTAGCCATTGTGGCTAACAAAACTCCTCTACTATACTAAGGACATTCCTGTCTAGTTCTTTATCTTAAAAATTCATCTAAAGTTTCTTTTTAACCATGATATTTACTGAGGTTTTTGGTAAATAGTCTTTATAAGGTCAAGGGAGTTCTATTACTAATTTCTGATGATTAAAAATTAATTTAAAAAATTGTATCAGAAACTTTTCTGGATTGATTGTGATGATCATGTGAATTTTCTTCCATAATTTATTAATGTGGTGAATCACATTGATTAATGTGCTGAATCACATTAACTATCTGTGTTCTTGTGCTGAACTTTATTTGATTATGATGTATTACTGTATTTTAAAACAAACCATTGTATTCAGTTAATATTTTATTTAGTATGTTTTTGCACCTACATTCTTACATGAAATAGTCCTATATTCTTAATTTCTTCTTGTCTTTATATTTCAATTTTGGAATCAAGGTTATTTTAACCTCATAAGATAAAGTGGACTACTTTACTTACTGTTTTTTGAAACAGCTTTTTTCCCTGTAGTAGGTCATCTGTTACTTTAATGTTGGGTGGAATTCACTTGTACAATCTTCTGGATCTGTTCAAGTTTTCTATTTCTTCTAATTTGGGCATTTAATGTTTTTTCCAAAATTATGTCTATTTCTTCTAGATTATCAATGTATACTTTTTCATGTTATCTTTTTATTAAAGTATCTTTTGACATTTTGATATATAGTGTCATTTTCCCCTTTCATTATGTATCTTATTTAACTCCTTTTTTTCCCCATCTAGTTTTCAGAACTTTTTCCATCTTATTAAACCTTTCAAAGAATCTAATTTTTGTGTAGTTTATCATGTCTTGATTCTTTTGTTTTCTAATTCATTGATCCCTTATAGCTGTCAGTTTCTTCCTTCTTGTTCTTTTGGGCTTATTCCATTGCTCTACCTTTGCAAGTTGGACATGTAGCTTATTTATTTAAAATTTTTCTTATTTAAACTATAAAGTTTCTTTGAGTACTACTTTAGTGATGTCCCACAGATACTGACATGCAGTGTTTTCATTGTTACTCAGTTCTTAGCATTTAAAAATTTCCCTTATAATTTCTTCTTTAACCCAGGTATAATTTCTTCTTTAACCCAGGTATTATTTCTTAGAATATCTTTCTGTTTCCAGAGAGGCCAGCTGTCTTACTTTTGTACTGTCACTTCTGGACCAGTCTGTAAGCTCCTTGAGGGAGACACTGTGTGATTTTCCTCACTGTCTTTCCTTACAATATGCAACACAGATATGTTTTACTTCCATAAGTGCTTAATGCACTTCTATGATAAAATTGGTAATCTACAGGAGAAAATTACTAAATTGATGTTTACATAGCATTTTGTCACTGCTGGTTATAATGATTGCTTTTCTTTTTGCCAGACTGTAAAGAATTGTCCTCTCAGGAGAGGCATACCCTATAAATAGCCCAGCTGAAGAGATCTATTGAACAAACAAAAAGCTTAAGAACTGCAAATAGATGACTATATTCTTACTTTCGATGCAGCTATATGTTGACTTTAGTCATTGAGCAAATCTCCTCCTTTCGTTATGGTAGATGCCGGCCATAAAGCTGTGAAGGGTGGGAAACTTAATGATACAACTCTGATTCTAGCTCTGTATTTATTTGTTTGCTTAACCCAGTGAAGCTAAATGACTTAGAAGGAACTATAGATGCTACCATTTCTTATTTTTACATCCCATGGCTTCATATGTATGGCTACTTCACTGTCTGCTGAAGATATTTGAAACTCCTCTCTCTCCACCTCAAATAGATTGTGGGGTTTATTACTTTGCTAGAAATGATGAACTAAGAGTCATTATTTCTGGGTGACTGAAAAGCATAAATATGTATAAATTCCCATTTTAAATTTTAGTTAATTAAAAAAACCCCAGAGACTAAGATATGAACAAACAAGTACATCTTAAGTAACTTACTGGCACATGGCATTCATAAATAGTTTGACATAACAGTCCCTCCACTTCTGCTTTTATGCTGTTTATAATCCTGATCCTCTTATTTATGGATGACAGCCTAAAGACTGTGACCCAGAATGAACAGCTGTTCTGCTATCTCTATTGGTCACAGTAAAGAAGTCAATATGGAAACTGCCATCTCTTCTTCTCCACTCCCTCACCCTTTTATCATGACTGTTCAAAAGCTTCTGGATGCATGCATGCACATCGCATGGGTAATGATAATTGTAGGAAAGATGACCTTAATTTTGAATGCAGATCAAAGTTCCTTGGAGGAAAGAAGAATGCCTTTGTTTCATGTAGGGAGATTGATCAGCAAAGAGACACATCCTTGGACACATATTTGAGAAAGCCTCACCTAGTCCAAGTCAGAGAACCCTCCCCCACACAATATTTATATGTAGCTTTATATTTAGTTGTTTGTAAAAACATGTTTGTGCTTTATATTCATTTCTTTGGGTATGAAATATGTTTCCAGACATGAAAACTCAGTTTATATTATTGTACATATGTAGAATAACAGCCCAGTGTACAATATCTTGACTTGTAGCTGTTGTCCAAAGGACCAATAAGGTTGTAGTTTAGGGATCATTTGCATCTGAATATCTGTGCTTATTTCTTTTTCACAGGGGCATGCCTTATCACAAACAATTTGCTTTTTGTCCCATGAACATTTTCAGTTCATTCATTCATTCAACAGAGGATGCCCATGTTCTCCCTTGTATTTCTACCAGAGAAGAGTGCTACTCCTTTCCCACTGGGTGGGGGACTAGTGGAGTGAATGCTTCAGTTTTTTTCTCTTTTCACCTAATTAGATGGACTAACCAATTTTACTGGTTAGTGTTATTGCCTGACAATGGGAAATGTCTCTTGTGGGAAATGCCTGTGGCCTGTGTTCATGCAGGATGGTCCTACATGACTATTCTCCACATCATAGGACCCTTGTGTGGGGCTTTTTAAGGGACGAAGGACAGAGAAGGGAAAGTCTGACATTTTCCATTTTCTCTGGCTGCAAATGCTTTGCAGTCTCAACCGTTTTGAAGAGCTCCCAGTGTGGCCTCATGTTCCAATTACATTCCCTAACCCAGCTTTATCAGTCTAGATCATCACTAACTAAATTGATTTTCAGATCTCTATACATCTCCCAGCATCCATTCTCTACTGGGAAAGACTTGGATGGGAGGAAAGGTGTGTGTTTGACACTCCAAATCTCTAATATTATGAGATATAAAACATGTAAGTCTGCAGCCCTCAAGTAGCTTATAATGTAGTTGAGGAGGCCAGGAATGAGCATATAAAGTTCAATTAAAAATTTAAAATATCAAAAAAAATTTAAAGTATCAACTTACTAATGCAGACAGGGATTCATAAAAGACAGGAATCACTGAGTGTTTGGGTACTCAGAGTGAGGAGGTAGAACTCTGGAAGCAAGGTGGTTTCAAATAAGTAGAGAGCATACCAGAAGACAGAACTTGAGCCAACAGAGAAATTACAAAGGGCAGATTTTGGGACAAATATAAGGAAGCTCTTTCCAATATGGAAGATACATATTAATTTAAGATTATTGGTTCTAGGAAAGGACCAATTAAAGTTTACCACTTTGAACAAAAAACATAGTAAACAGCAAAAAAAAAGTTTGAGACTTTAACTTGAAGCTAAAATTTTGAAAATAAATTGATTTCATCTTAGAGTTAACAAGATGCTTTAAAATGTTTTTAAATGCACATATGTATTTTAGAGTAAAAATAAATGATTTTAAATAAAATACTTCTGATTATATTATATGATTGTATGATTTGGTAATCTTCACAACAAACTTGACTTTTGCAATCTGATCAAAAAATTTTAATCCTTCTTTGATTATTTTCTTCTTTTCTTTTCCAAATTAGGATGGCCATTGTACAGCACTGAGTTAATGATCATCCTTGTTTATTATATAGTTTAATCATTGGCCTTTGGATTCATTTATTTAATAATATAATTTGTACCCTTCAATCCATGATCCAATTCAAGAACTATGGTGCAACTTTCATATTTATGCTCCTCTCTGTTTCCTCCATCTACTTCTTCCCTTCCTGTTGTCACTATCTTGAATTTTGTGCTTATCAGTCCTTTGACTTATTTTTTTAGTTTTAATACCACATATGCTTCAATATTTTTAGTTTAATTTGCTTAAAGGTTTCATATTATATGTAGTCTTTTAGAACTTGCTTATTTCCCTAAATAAAATATTACAAAGATTTAGCCATATTACTGGATGCAGATTTAATTCATTAATTTTCATTGCTGTAAATTATTCCACTGTATGACTATACCACAATTTATCTATCTACTCTTCAGTCAATGTATGTTTAATTGTTTCCAGTTTGGCTATTATTATCTCATGCTGCTGCAAAAAGTCTTTTTGTTCACATGCACAAGATTGTCTATAGTTAAGAGTATATGTCTAAGAATGGAATTGCTAGTTTGAAGGGTATGCATATCTTTAGTTTTATGAGATCATGTTGAAATTTTTTCCAAAGTGATTATACCAATTTATACTCCCACCAGTAATGTATAAAAGAACCTATTAATCCACGTGGGCTACAAAACTTGGTGCTGTCAGGCCTCTTCATTTTTAGAAATCTATAGTTATAAAATGGTCTTGATTTGCATTTCCCTGATTTCTCAAGAAGCTGAGCTTTTCATATGTTTTGGTCATATGTGATTCCTCTGAAATGACTATTTATGGTTTTCTATTCTCTGAGTCTCAGTATTTTTTTTCCTTTCATCTGCAAATTCAGATAATAATACATATCTAGTGGAATTTAACCATATACTCTATGCAAAGCATCTGGTCAGTGTCTGTCACATAGTAGATCTTTATAGAAACAGTTTTTTCCCCTTCTTTTCTTCTGTTCTGAGATTATGTTCTGGTCTTCTCACACATTTCTGGATCCTTCCTTCTTTCCCTCCCACCTTTACTCCTTTCTTCCTTCCTTCCTTTTTTCATTCCAACCTCAGAGTCCTTCTCTTATATTCCAGCCCAGTGTCTGAGGCTCTGTAACCTACATGGGCCATCCAAGGAACCAAAAGGTGCTTACTGCCTTTTTGGACTTCCAAGAAACCTGTCTCAATGGACCACTGCTTCCCCCACTCCTACCACCCCCACTTATTTGGAAGTATGGTCTTCAACCATACTTTGTTGAAGTTTATGCTCAGAGACTTCTGTTTCCTTTTGGATGCTGTGCCTATTCCTCAGGTCGACTCTTCTTTGTCATATCAGCTGTGCGAAGCATTTCCCCAAGGCCTCTTATTTCAGTCCCATCCTGTGGTAAGTTAGCACACTTGCTCCCTGTGTCCTGAGATATGACTCTGCTGTGGACACCAAAGTCATCTAAGTCTGGGCTTTTTCAACTTTATTGTGCATGTGAATCACCTGCAGTTTTCTTAAATGCAGATTCTCATTCAATACATCTGGATGGGCTCTAAGAATCTGCACATCTTAACAAACTCTCAGGTGATGCTGATGCTGCTGGTCTGTGGACCACACTTTGAGGAGCAAAGGTTTAGATAATTTCTGATTTTAATAACCTGTGAGTAGTAAACATTCACATTCTATTCCTGAGAACACTTTGCTATCTTTTCTCTGTATCCTCTCTGGTTTATTAGTAATTGATTCATTTACTTAGTAAATGATTTTTGAGTACTCATAATGTGGCTGGCATTAACCTAGTGAAAGTGACACATCAGTGAACAAAACACCCCTGTCCTTAAGGGACTATCATAGTTTAATTGTAACTTCTAAATAAATGCAAATAACATGTATCTTTTATACTACATTTCTTCTGTTCCTCTTTTCAGGAAGTGATACTTTAATAAACTGTTTTTACATGACAAAGACAAATAGCATTATTCTTTGTTACTCTTGACTCTATATGGTGGTCTCTATTTAATGCTATTTTAAATTTTATTGGATTTAAAAATACTCAAATATTTACAATATTATTTTATTTGGAATGAACAATCTTTTAAAGTTTCTAATAGAATAAACCATGAAGAAAAAGTGTGCCAAAACGTTTGCAAAATAAAGCTATTTTTATAAATAAAAATTCTATTTCTACATCTCTTCAAGTTTTTTTTCAGATTGATTTCCCCTCATTTATTATCTTGCTTTTATTTTTCTCCACAGGAAGTAATTCTCAATAAACCTTAAAATTCAGGATGTCTTGGTGTGTATTTCTCTCCATAACACACTTCAAGGCAAAGCTTTTGAAGTGGAGCAAACTTCAAAGTTGGACCCAAAGCTTTTGAAGTGGAGCTACCCTCAGAACGATTTTCAAACCAAGTTATATGCTCATTCTCCCTTGTGCTTCACACATGACAGAGAAGGAATCTGTAGTGACAAACAGCACCTATACCAAGTCCTAAAGTATTTAAACCAATAAGCACAGTGTCCAAATGGTTTAACTTAAGATTTTGGAGGCAGAAGTAAAAAATATGTTTAAAAGTATAAAAGGAAGCTTGGAGGGTCTCTTTACTACCTGCAAACACAGTGGATTAAAACAATTGTTTAATTTTCAAGCTTGGTTGGAAGACGTAAGAATGACTGTGAGGTGACTAGAAAAAGGCAAATTTCAGATATTTAAATTAACCCATCTCATCAAGCCCAGGCTTATCTATTCTCTTTTTTCTTTATTTTGAAAGTTCAAACTCATAGGGAAGCTTTGGCACCTAAGGATTCAGCTTTCATTTTTTTTAATTAAAAAAATTTTATTGAAATATAATTGATTTACAATGTTGTGTTAAAGGTGTACAGCAAAGTGATTCAATTACATATATATACATATGTGAACTCATATATATATATATATATATAAAAGAATATATATATTCTTTCTTTACATTCTCTTGCATTATAGGTTATTACAAGATATTGAGTATATGGTAGGTCCTGTTGGTTATCTATTTTATATGTAGTGTGTATATTTTAATCCCAAACTCCTAATATAACCCCCCTCTCTTCCCCTTTGGTAAACATAAGTCTGTGTTCTATGCCTATGAGTCTATTTCTATTTTGTAAATAAGCTTATTTGTATCATTTTTTTAGATTCCACATATAGGTGATATATATTTGTCTTTGACTTACTTCACTCAGTATGACAATCACTAAGTCCATCCATGTTGCCTCAAATGGCATTATTTTGTTCTTCTTTATGGCTGAGTAATATTCCATTGTATATATGTACCACATTTTCTTTATCCATTCATCCATTGATGGACATTTAGGTTACTTCCATGTCCTGGCTATTGTAAGTAGTGCTGCAATGAACATTGGTGTGCACATAACTTTTCAAATTATGGTTTTCTCTGGATATATGCCCAGGAATAGGATTGCTGGATCATATGGTAGCTCTATCATATGGTAGCTCCATACTGTTCTCCATAGTGGCTGCACGAGTTTACATTCCCAACAACAGTGTAGGAGGGTTCCCTTTTCTCCACACCTTCTCTAGCATTTATTGTTTGTAGACTTTTTGATGATGGCCATTCTGACCATTGTAGTCTTGATTTTCATTTCTCTAATAATTAGTGACGATCATCTTTTCATGTGCTTTTTGGCCATCTGTATGTCTTCTTTGCAGAAATGTCTATTTAGATCTTCCGTCCATTTGTTGATTGAGTTGTTTTTTTTTTTTGATATTGAATTGCATGAGCAGTTTGTATATTTTGGAGATTAATCCCTTGCTGGTCACTTCATTGGCAAATATTTTCTCCCATTCTGTGGGTTGTCTTTTCATTTTATTTATGATTTCCTTTGCTGTGCAAAAGCTTTTAAGTTTAATTAGGTCCCATTTGTTTATTTTTACTTTTATTTCCTTTACTCTAGGAGGTGGATCAAAAAAGATCTTGCTGTGATTTATGTCAGAGAGTGTTCTGCCTATGTTTTCCTCTAAGAGTTTTATAGTGTCTGGCCTTACATTTAGGTCTTTAATCCATTTTGAATTTATTTTTGTGTATGGTGTTACGGAGTGTTCTAATTTCATTTTTTTACATATAGCTGTCCAGTTTTCCCAACACCATTTATTGAAGAGACTGTCTTTTCTCCATTATAGATTCTTGCCTCCTTTGTCATAGATTAGGTGACCATAGGGGCATGGGTTTATCTCTGGACTTTCTACCCTGTTCCATTGATTTATATTTCTGTTTTTGTGCCAGTACCATACTGTCTTGATTACTGTAGCTTTGTAGTATAGTCTGAAGTCAGGGAGCCTGATTCCTTCAGCTCCATTTTTGGTTCTCCAGATTGCTTTGTCTATTTGTGGTCTTTTGTGTTTCCATACAAATTGTAAAATTTTTTGTTCTAGTTCCATGAAAAATGCCATTGGTAATTTGACAGGGATTGCATTGAATCTGTAGATTGCCTTGGGTAGTATAGTCATATTCACAATATTGTATCTTCCTATCCAAGAACATGGTATATCTTTCCATCTGTTTGTGTCATCTTCGATTTCTTTTGTCATTGTCTTATAGTTTTTGGAGTACAGGTCTTTTGCCTCCTTAGGTAGGTTTATTCCTCGGTGTTTTATCCTTTTTGATGCAATGGTAAATGGGATTGCTTCCTTAATTTCTCTGTCTGATCTTTCGTTGTTAGTGTATACAAATGCAGCAGATTTCTGTGCACTAATTTTCTATCCTGCTACTTTACCAAATTCATTGATGAGCTATAGTAGTTTTCCAGCAGCATCTTTAAATACATTTTCTATGCATAGTATCATGTCATCTTCAAAGAGTGACAGTTTTACTTCTTCTTTTCCAAGTTGGATTCCTTTTATTTCTTTTTCTTCGCTGATTGCTGTGGCTAGCACTTCCAAAACAATGTTGAATAAAAGTGGTGTGAGTGGACATCCTCGTCTTGTTCCTGATCTTAGAGGAAATGTTTTCAGCTTTTCACATCTGAGTATGATGTTAGCTGTGGGTTTGTCATATATGACCTTTATTATGTTGAGGTAGGTTCCTGCTATGCCTACTTTCTGGAGAGTTTTTATCATAAATAGATGTTGAATTTTACCAAAAGCTTTTTCTGCACCTATTGAGATGATCATATATTTTTATTCTTCAATTTGTTAATGTGATGTATCACACTGATTGACTTGCGGACATTGAAAACTCCTTGCATCTCTGGGATAAATCCCACTTGATCATGGTGTATAATCCTTTTTTCATACTGTTGGATTTGGTTTGCTAGTATTTTGTTGAGGATTTTTGCGTTTATATTCATTAGTGATACTGGCCTGTAATTTTCTTTTCTTTTCTTTTTTTTGTGGTATCTTTATCTGGTTTTGGTATCAGGGTGATGGCAGCCTCATGGAATGAATTTGGAAGTTCTTCCCCTGCAATTTTTTTTGTAATAGGTTGAGAAGGATGGGTGTTAACTCTTCTCTAAATGTTTGATATAATTCTCCTGTGAAGCCATTTGGTCCTGGACTTTTGTTTGTTGGGAGTTTTTAAAACACAGATCCAATTTCAGTACTCGTAGTTGGTCTGTTCATATTTTCTATTTCTTCCTGGTTCAGTCTTGGGAGATTGTATCTTTCTAAGAATTTTTCTGTTTCTTCTAGGTTGTCCATTTTGTTGGCATATAGTTGCTTGTAGTAGTCTCTTATGGACCTTTGTATTTCTGTGGTGTCAGTTGTAACTTCTCCTTTTTTATTTCTAATTTTATTGATTTGGGTCCTCTCCCTTTTTCTTTTCCTTGATGAGTCTGCCTAAAGGTTTATCAATTTTGATTATCTTCTCAAAGAACCAGCTTTTAGTTTCATTGATCTTTTCTATTTTCTTCATCTCTATTTCATTTATTTCTGTTCTGATCTTTATTATTTCTTTCCTTCTACTACCTTTGTGTTTTGTTTGTTCTTCTTTCTCTAGTTCCTTTAGGTATAAGGTTAGGTTGTTTATTTGAGATATTCTTATTTCCTGAGGTAAGATTGCATTGCTATAAACTTCCCTTTTAGAACTGCTTTTGCTGTGTCCCATAGGTTTTGGATCTTCATATTTTTGTTTTCATTTGTTTCTAGGTTTTTTTTTCATTTCTTTGATTTCTTCAGTGATCCATTTGTTGTTTAGTTAGCATATTGTTTAGCTTCCATATGTTTGTGTCTTTTGCAGTTTTTTCTTGTAGTTGATTTCTAATCTCATAATGTTGTAGTTGGAAATGATGCTTGATATGATTTCCATTTTTTAAAATTTACCAAGGCTTGCTTTGTGGTCCAACATTTGATTTATTCTAGAGAATGGTCCATGTGCACTTGAGAAAGAATGTGTATTCTGCTGCTTTCAGGTGGAATGCTCTCTAAATGTCAATTAAGTCCTTCTGGTCTAACGTGTCATTTAAGGACCGTGTTTACTTATTGATTTTCTGTCTGGATGATCTGTCCATTGATGTAAGTGGGGTGTTAACGTCCCCCACTATTATTGTGTTAGTGTTGATTTCTTCTTTTATGTCAGTTAACATTTGCCTTATATATTGAGGTGCTCCTATGTTGGGTGCATATATATTTAAATTGTTATATCTTCTTATTGGATGGATCCCTTTGTCATTATGTAGTTCCCTTCTTTGTCTCTTGTAACAGTCTTTGTTTTCAAGTTTATCTGTCTGATATGAGTATTGCTACTTCAACTTTCTTTTGATTTCCGTTTGCATGGAATACCTTTTCCCATCCACTCACTCTCAGTCTTATGTGTCTTTAGATCTGAAGTGGGTCACTTGTAGACAGCATATATGTTTTTGTACCCATTCAGCCAGTGTATGTCTTTTGGTTGGAGCATTTAATCCATTTCTACTTAAGGTAATTATTGATATGTATGTTCTTATTGCCATCTTGTTAATTGTTTTGGATTTGTTTTTGTAGGTTTTCCTTTCCTCTTTTGTTCTCTTCTCTTGTGATTTGATGACTTTCTTTAGTGTTGTGTTTGGATTCCTTTTTCTTTTTTGTGTATATATCTATTACAGATTTTTGGTTTGCAGTTACCATGAGATTTGGATATAGCAGTGTGTGTGTGTACATATATATATATATATATATATATATATATGTACACACACTATATATATGTGTGTGTATATATATACACACACACATACACACATATACACACAGATACATGATTGTATGATTAAGTTGCTGATCTCTTAATTTCAAATGCATTTCAAATATCCTGCATTTGTACTCTCCTCCTCTCACGATTACTGGTTTAGATATCATATTTGTGTGTGGATTATTTCTTACCTTTACTGTATGTTTGCTTTACCAGTGAGGTTTCCCAGGTTGTAATTCTTTTTTCTAGTTGTGGCTTTTTCTTTCTGCCTAGAGCAGTTCCTTTAGCATTTGTTGTAAAGCTGATTTAGTGATACTGAATTTTTTTACCTTTTGCTTGTATCTAAAGCTTTTGATTTCTCTGTTGAATCTGAATAAGAGCCTTGTTGGGTAGAGTATTCTTGGTTGTAGGTTTTTCCCTTTCATCACTTTAAATATATCATGCCACTCCCTTCTGGCCTGAAGAGTTTCTGATGAAAAATCAGCTGATACCCTTATGGGGATTCCCTGGTATGTTATTTGTTACTTTTCCCTCATTGCTTTTAATATTTTTTCTATATCTTTAATTTTTGTCAGTTTGAGTAGTATGTGCCTCAGCATGTTCCTCCTTGGGTTAATCCTGTATGGGACTCTGAGCTTCCTGGACTTGGGTAAGTGTTTTCTTTCCCATGTTATGGAAGTTTTCAGCTATTATATCTTCAAATATTTTCTCAGGCTATTTCCTTCTCTCTTCTCTTTCTGGGAGCCCTATAATGTGAATATTGGTGTGTCTGACTTTGTCCCAGTGGTCTCTAAAACTGTCCTTGTTTCTTTCATTCTTTTTTCTTTCTTCTGTTCTGTGGCAGTGATTTCCACCACTCTGTCTTCTAGCTCACTTATCTGTTCTTCTGCCTCATTTATTCTGCAATTGATTCCTTCTAGTGTATTTTTTCATTTCATTTATTGTATTCTTCAACTGTGTTTGGATGTTCTTTATATTTTCTAACTCTTTGTTAAAAACTTCTTGTAAAAAAAAAAAAAAAAAAACTTCTTGTAACTTCTCACCCTGTGCATCCATTCTTTTCATGAGTTCTTGGGTTATCTTTACAATCATTACTCTGAACTCTTTCTCAGGTCGATTGCCTATCTCCACGTCACTTAGTTCTTCTGGGGTTTTATATTGTTCCTTTGTCTGGAACATGTTCCCCTGATGTCCCATTTTGTCTAAATTTCTATTTGTACTTTTATGTATGTGGAAAGTTAATTATGTTTCTTGACATTGGAGAAGTGGCCCTCTGTAGGGGGTGTCCTACGTGTCCTAGCAATACACTCCTATTCTGTCACCCAAGGGCCAGGGACCAGCTCGTCACAAAGTAGGTTCTGACCTGTGTTTGTGGACTCGGTTACACAGGATGTGGGATTTTAGTTTTCTTGCTCTTGGTGTCTGTCCCCTGGTGGGTGAGGTTGGCTCAGAGGCTTATGCAAGCTTCCTAGTGAAAGGGGCTGGTGCCTTCCCATTGGTGGGTGGAGCTGGATCTTGGCCCTCTTGTGCGCAGGGCTGTGTCTAGGGGTATGTCTGGAGGTACTGTGGGCTCAGGAAGTCTTTAGGCAGCCTGTCTGTTGATGGGAGGGACTGTGTTCCACCTTGTTTGTTGTTTAGCCTGCTGTGTCCCAGCACTGGGGCCTATAGGCTCTTGGGTGGGCCATGTCTTGGTGCTAATGACACAGGCTTATCTATTCTGAATATGTCTCTGAAATGCTGTCAAATGCCCTTTGAAGTATAATAGAATAATGAAAAGAGATTATCAGAAAAATAAAATAAAAACACCATATCTAGTTCCCTTATGAAAAAAAGCAAAAATATTGACAGGATAATTGATTGTAATACAATAGTAATAAAAGGTACAAATTGTAACTGTGCACAGTTTCCCTTGTTTTCTAAATAAAGTTGTAACTTTTTAGAGCTTTCTAAACTAAATATTTACATTAATCAATGACATGTCAGTCTGTAAAAAGTTTAAAACTCAATGTCTTTTAATTTCTGATTTATTGTCTCCAACTAGGGCTAAAAAATTCAATACAAAGGAAATAGAAAAGCATAAATAATTTAATATTAAATTGTGATAAAAAGATACATTTATGAGACATGAGCATGTATGTTATTTTCATCTGAGCATTACCTGGGAGCAGAGTTTTTATATTTTCTCATGTGGTCATATTTTTGGTTTCAATCCTCTCATCTTTCATTTCTAAAAACCACAGTGAAGAAAATATATTTTATTAAAATAATTTGAATTCCTCTAGCTTGTACATGTTGGTTTCTTAAACAAAAACCTACATTTTTATTCATCACCACAATGTGATGTATCAAAAATTTTCACTTTTAGAAGGAAATTATTTCAGACTTTATTTTCCATTGTCAAGTCTTTGTCACAAGTCTCTGTGTTTTATAACTATTGAGTTTTTAATTTCAGGGCTTGTAATTAAAAATTTTCAGTTATCTTGCTAAAGGTGATTGTAGGGCAAACTATTTAATAACCCAAATAATCATAGATAGAGCTTATGCTTAGTTAGACTGCATTTGTGTTATTCACCTTATTTAAGGCAACATTTTCTTAACTGTTCCACTCGATTTCTTCCTGCAAGTTGGTGGAAGGAAGGAATCTAATGTTAATTAGATTAACATTAATGTTAATCTAATTCTAATGTTAATATAAGAAATATACCCTTATGAAATTGACCCAACAGGCTGAATCCTCACATTTTTTCCATTATTCCTTGGAAGTTTATTGAGCTACATGAAGCCAGGGTTGGAGGTTTTGCTACTATATAAGCTGTTTAATTTCTCCATCTTCTCCATCCAGAATCTGCAACTTGAACTCTGCCCAGTTGTCTCATAAATGTTTGTGACTGATCACAATCAAAACTAAGTGAAAGAGTGTAAGTAGATCAGCTCATACCAATGTCACACAATCCAAAATTTATTAGCTTAAACAACCATTTTATTTTGTTCAAAATTTTGTAAGTTAGGATTTTGGGAAAGCCTTCACTGGGCAGTTCCTCTCTTCCCTGTGGCATCAACTAGGGTGGCTGTGGCTTGAAGGCCTGTTCCCAACATGGCTTTTTCACTCACATAATTGGCTTCTCAGTGCTCCTGGGTACCTCTCATTCTCCATATAGCTTCTCACACTCCAGGGCCTCTCCAAGTTGCTTGGGCTTATTACATTAGTGGTGCCACAGGAGTGAAACTTCTCAAGTGGTAGCTGGCTACCTCCAGAGCATTTTAAGAGAAAGCAAAAGTATACCAAGCTGTAAGGCTTCCAATTACATAGCTTCAAAAGTCCCAGAGCATCATTCCTCTGCATTCTATTGGTCAATCAAGTCTCTCAATCCAGCAGTTTCAAGGGGAGGAAGGGAATAGATTCTACTTTTCCATGGGGAAATGACATAAAAAATAGATTCCACTGTATGATGGGGGAATGGTATCAGGAGGAAAAAAATTAATGGCTGCTAGCTGGAAATAAACTGTCACAAAGAATATTCTTTGTATGGTACATGAATTAACTGTTGCAAGACTTTGGGGGCCATAGTCTCTCACTATATATTAAACAGTTTACATGGCTTCAAAATGGGTGAGCTCCTTGGGGGAGGGTGTGTCTAGGGGCTCAATTCCGCTTTATTTGAAAAACATAAAAATTCACTTTGCAAGGATGTAAATGGGAGCAAAAAATATTTCAAATAAACTTAAATCACTGTAGCAACTTCAGCATAATTGGTTTTTGTTCATTACACTTTCATTAATAAAATATGTTCTTGAAATTATATTATTGGGTGGTAATCATTTAATTAACAAAGCAAAACTAATTCTGAAGTTGACTCCTTAAACTACTTATTAAAACTATTAATGTTTGAACACAAAAGTTCATCATTAACACCTGCTAAATGTCTGCTGTTAAATACTAGGAGTTTCCCAATATTATTCTGCCTGATATCTATGTCATGAATAGTGAAAGTTGTTCTATTTTTAAGAAATCAGCAGAGGGGAAAAAAAGGGAAAAAAATGAAATACAAACAAGTATTTTCCCTTACTTTTTAAATTGTAGCATCAAGAGTTCCTGAAACATAATTACAACTTAATCTACATCTAAAAATTCTTGACAAGTTTAAACAATTTTAATTCCCCAGGAAAAGAGTATTTAATGGCTGGAAAAGATCAGAGGGCACAGCACTGGAAGAAGTGCTGGAGCCCGGAAACTGAAAGAACTCTGAAGAGGCCAGATTTTTGGTTTAATACTTCCTGTCTTGGGCTACATGTACCATGATGAGCCTGAAGGACAGTCCCCAAATAAGCTTCTGTTGTGAAGCAGAAGGGGATAATATGTGCAACATGCCTTGCAGAGGCCTGGCTTCTACTGTTAGAAGCCAGGCCTCTGCAAGGCATGTTGCACATATTATCACATTTTAAAGCTGCTGTTTCCTAAGTTTGTATTATCCGCATTTCACTGGTAAGAAAACAGGCTTATTGAGTTTGAGTCACTTGCCCAAGCTGGCATGGCTAAACGTGGTCTGAGGTCTGTTGCTCTCCATTTACTCTGCTGTTTACAGCATACGTGAATAATCACGATTATCTCAACTCATCACCCCCATCTGTGAAGACAAATGGTTACAATGTAATTTTGTAAACAGATGGGGAAACTAAGGCTCAGCCAGATTTTTACTTCTCATGCAGGAAAAAAAAATGTCTGAGTGACCTGCACAAAACAAAACTAGAAAACAGAGATGGCAGGACTCAAACATGTTTCTATTGCCACCTCTTTCCGCAACACTGAGGCTCACAAGAGTTGACTCCTGTTCCCTGGTTTCCGAACTCTACGTTATTAAATGCTAAAATTTATTAATTCATTTGTTCATATCCACAAATATTTATCTACATTATTAAATGCTAAAGTTTCTTCATTCATTCGCTCATATCAACAAATATTTATTTAGTGCATAACATTTATGAGGAGGTTAAAATATTTAAGGGAGTTGAAATATTTAAGATGCCTCTCCCTAATTCTTGTCTCCAGAGAATTAAAAAGAAACTGTGCATTTCATACTTTCTTTTTTGAAATAAACAAAACCCCAAATGCTCAGGGTAGCACCTGAATTGGTTTTCATTTTATTTTTTAATTTTTATGTCAGGTCTGGGGTAAGTTGGACCAAATTTGAGGGAAAACCATTGACTTGCAGTCAGCTGAGACATGACTTAGTTAATTTTGTGGGCAAATTGCCTTTCTGATTAAGGAAAAGTCAAGGCCTGAGCATGTCTGTGGCCAGAATGATCTCTTTGTCTCCTGGAGGGCACGGCCTTGCCTTTGCTAAAGCAAGCAACAGATTCAAGTCGAAAAAGAACTTGAGGGGAAAAGCTTTCTTTACACTTGTATGGAAGTTGATGTGGAAATGAGAGGTGTAATACAATATGAAGTGTAAAAAAATACTTGGGAAAAAGGCTGTCTTATTTCTCAATCTTTTCCAAGTTTTTAGATTTTTCAGATACACCTTGAATTTTTACTTGTAAAACTAAGATACATATGACAACACTTAAATCTTAAGGCCCAGGTTACCTTTCTTTTACAGCTCTGCTATGATTCTGAGGGGAAGTGTTTGGGGTCAGGGTGCTCGTTGGGGGAGAAGGTTTAACATTAATGTTTTATTAATGTTAAATGGAACTAAGATACATCTACACAATAGAAATGGTATTTTTGGAAAAAATGACATGGAAAGTGCTCATGATGTAATGAAAACTAAAACATCAGAGGACATTACATTACAGACTGAGACCACAGACTAGAAAAAAAAGACTGGAAAGAAAAAATAAAATACTACCGGTGTTATCTCAGGGTGGGGATGTTTACTGTGATTTTAATTTTTTCCTAGCACTTTCTTGTGTTTCTAAACTTTCTGTGGGGATCATGTATTAATAGTGACTTTAATAGTCAGAAAAAGGATGCATTAGGAAAAGTAAAGTTGTCAAGTCTTTGGGCTTGAAACACTAGATTTCCATTATGTTCAGATCTAGTTAAAATTTGACCTCACAAATTTTGTTTATCTCACTGCTTTGTTATTCCTTTATCCCATTAATGAATTCTGTGTATTCATAGAGTATTACCCAAGAGGAGATGGAAACTGATGAGACATTTTAAGTAACAACCCCAAAGAGAGGAAAGCAAAGAAAAGGAAGAACAAATAGTAAAATCAGAGGAATAACCAGGGCAAAGATTCAGGATTCTTGCTTTCCATTTCAGCATAAATCACCAATTAGATTCTCTTGAAATTCTAATTTATTCTTTCCTCACTTTCCTCTTCCTTTTCCTAATCTTCTCTTCTTCCTTCTCATATACTTCCCTTTTCTTCTCTTTCAAACCTCTGCTTTTTTGGATCATGGTAATAATTATAGCTACCTATTATGTGCACTGCAATGTAATTTTTTAAGGGCAGGACCCGGGTTCAAATCTAAGCCGTCCTGACTCCCTAACTCCATATCACGTTGCCTCCTATTGAAATCCAAAGGAAGAAACTAATGTTTGATTTTTTCCTGTTTAAGTGCAAATTGCAAAAATGCTTGTGATGTTTCCATGTCATTTTGATTGGCATTCAAACAAAAGAAAACCAAACCCAAAGTAATCATATCTTCCAGGTTTTCCAATGTCAAATGGCATTGCAATATGTGAAACAAAGATTCAGAAATAATCTTCACAATCAGAATACAAATACAAGCTAGAGAAGCCAAATGCATCAGCTGTTGAAAACAAAGGACTGACCATAAGCCACAGAACATTTACATTCATGTTTCCAAATAGCTCTCATTCATTATACACTTAGATATAATTCTCATCTTCAGCTGAATTTAAAATAGGAGAAATTTCCCACTTGTTAGGCTAGCAGTGTTGAATCAAAAAGCAATTTATATTTTGTTTAAAAGATAAAGGTGCTTTAAGGCTTCCCTGTATAAATGTGGCAGAGATTCAGCATCAACAAATCCTCCCCACTATCTTGACAATGTTGGTTTCTTCAGTAAATTGCAAACAAATTAGCAACTTTTCTTGTTATGTTAATATTTTGGCAATGATGACTGTCATTCACTGTGGATCTAATCTTTTGAAAGTCTTTCCATCAAGATTTCTGGAGAAAATAAATTGTGTTAGTTATTACAAAGCTTAATTAGAGCTCAACTAATTGGCAATTCACATCTAAAGCTTGATTACATATGCCATCTACTATCTTTGTCTAATAAGTGCTCTTTAAAAATAAGTTATGAACGTCAAATTCACATAACATAAAAAGAATCATTTTAAAGTGAACAATTTGGTGGCATTTAGCACAATCACAATGTTGTGAAACCACCACCTCTATCTAGTTCCAAAACATTCCCATCACTCCAGAGTAAAACCCCTATCCATTAAACAGTTTCTCCCCATTCCTTCCTCTCCCCAGCCTCTGCCAACCACCATTGTGTTCTCTCTGGATTTAATTCTTCTGGATATTTCATATAAATGGAATCATACAATATGTGACGCTCTGTGTCTGATTTCTTTCACTCAGTGTTACGTATTCAAGGTTCATCCACACTATAGCATGTATCATATTTCATTCCTTTTTGTTTTCAGCTTTACTGAGGTATAATGGACAAATAAAATTGTAATATATTTAAAGGGTACAATGTGATGATTTCATATCCATATACATCGTGAAAGAATTCCCACAATCAAGTTAACATGTCCATCACCTCCATCACGTTATATATTTATCTTTTTTGTGTGTGCTTGTGAGAACACTTAAGATCTACTCTCTTAGCAAATTTCAAAATATACAGTACAGTCTAATCAACTATAGTCACCATGCTATACATTAGACCCACAGAACTTATTCACTTTATAACAAAGTTTGTACTCTTCACCCATCTCTTCTCATTTCCCTCACTGCCCCCCACCCCAACACCTGGCAACCATCATTCTACTCTGCTTCTTTTGAGTTTTTCTTTTTTTTGAATAAAAATGCTTTATTGTACAAATCCCACACAGATCCCAGGCCCGGGGCCAAGTCCACATCCCCAGCTTGGCTTTGGCTTCGAGCCTGCTCTGTGGTCCCCAGATTCTCCTGTGGAGAGCGCAGGCGTCCTACATCATGCTGTGTGTGGAGTGGGCCTCTATGGGCCATGGGCACTCAGGCACTGTGGCCGCCCCAATCTGAAGACAGGTGGGGTGGAGCAAAGTCCCCACCTGCCCAGGTTTAGAAGGCACATTGGGCCACATGGTTCTTCCTGCTGGGGAACGCGTGGTAGATGGTGAGAGGGAATATGACAACAGCGCTGAAAAGGGAGCCCACCTGGATGGCCAAGCCTGCCGCCAGCAGTGACAGCTCCCCACTTCCCCATCCCCCCCGTGCAGCAGGGAGCTGGCAGCCACCTTCACGTATGAGAACATGCCCAGACACAGAATCTACACCACCACCACAAGGACCACCCCTGCAGAGGTGCCCACCAGGGGTGGGCAGGGGCTCAGGATTGCCAGCACCATCAGGCAGGCCCCAAAGAGCATGCCCAGCAGAGAGAGACTGCCCAGCCCTGCCAGGGACCTGTATAGAACGCCCATGGTCAGGAAGCAGGTGAGGCGGCACTGCCCAGCACCACGGCCAAGTGGTAGGCCAGGTGTCTGTAGGGCGGGCAGAACCAGCTCTGCACAACAAGCAACCCATCCTTGGTCAGAGCGTTGGTGGTGGCCAGCAGGCCCAGCAGACAGGCACCACCGATGGGCTGCAGGGTCTGGGCTGGGGGTGATGCCTGCCAACTGGCCGGGTAGCTCCTGCCGCGCCAGGCCTCTTCCTCCATTCCTGGGGCTCCCATTCGCAGGCCAGGCCCTGGGCCCCTTGTGGGTACAGCTGGCGGTGACAGCAACAGCAGCAGGAGACCCTAGAAGGCGGCAGCAGGATGGGGGCCCCCTCGCCCTTGCCTGGGGCCGACTGCTGCCACAGAGTCACCACCAGCAGCAGACCCAGGGTGTCCAGCGCCCCAAGCACAGAGAGGTAGGAGGGGAGACTCCAACCCTCGGGGAGGTCTTTTACCACCCCCAGGCAGCCACCCGGATCCTGTGACGGCAGCCCATGAGCCATGCCAAAGAGGGCTGCCAGCAGGTGGGTCAGCACCGGAAGGCCCAGTGGGGGTGCCGCCATTCAGCCCAAGGCTGGGACATCCAGGACAGGGCCAAGGTCACAGCCAGCTCCTCTGTCTTCACCTAGGGCCAAAGAAGATGCTTCAGGCTCTGCTGGGGACAGAAGACCCCGTCAAGCAACACCACATGGCAAGGCCGTCAGGCAGGGGGTCAGGAAGGCGCCACAGCCCCAGGGGAGGATGATGAAAGAGGGAGGTGGCCTTCGGGTCCGACCTCCCGACACCACCACCACACTCACCCTCACATCACGGAACAAAGACTCCGGGACAGGATCTGCCCTCAAGCGCCACGCAGAGCTCTGCGGCTTCTGTGAGACGCGTGACCCCCGGGCCGAGTGGGGCCTGGGGGCGTTGCCGCGGCGGGCACCGCCCCTCGCTGCGTCAGGCGGCGGCGCAGAGAGGTCTAGGGCACGCACCCGTCTGCCCGCCCGGGTCCACGCTCCCTGTCGGGCCCCTGCGCTCCCTGACCCGGCGGCAGGCCTGCCCGCCGAGCTTCGAGGGCGCCGCCTCTCGCCCAGGGTCGCGGCTCCGTCCCAGAACCAGTGGGGGCGGAAAGCGCAGCCAGGCAGGTGAGAGGACTCCAACTTGCCGTCCTGGACTCAGGGAAGCCCTGGGCCGGCGCGCCCCCGGCATGGTCCAGCGCCCATGTGAGTTTGAGATATATATATATTTTTTTGTTTGTTTTTTTAAAAGATTCCACTTTTGAGTGATATCATGGCTTGTCAAAGATTAATTGAGCAGGTATATGTGGGTTTATTTCTGGGGTCTCGTATTCTACTGTTCTGTTCCATCCATCTGTGTATCTGGTTTTATGCTAATTTCACGCTGTTTTGATTACTAGAGCTTTTGTTTTTTTTTTGGCGGTACGGGGGCCTCTCACTGCTGTGGCCTCTCCCGTTGCGGAGCACAGGCTCCGGACGCGCAGGCCCAGCGGCCATGGCCCACGGGCCCACGGGCCCAGCCGCTCCGCGGCATGCAGGATCCTCCCGGACCGGGGCACAAACCCGCGTCCCTTGCATCGGCAGGCGGACTCTCAACCACTGCGCCGCCAGGGAAGCCCGATTGCTAAAGCTTTGAAACATGGTTTGAAATCAGGCCCTGTGATGCCTCCAGCATTGTTCTTTTTCAAGATGGTTTTGTCCATTCGGGGTATTTTGTGGTTCCATACCAATTTTAGAATTGTTTTTTCTATTTCTGTGAAAAAAGCTATTGGAATTTTGTTAAGGATTGAATTGAATCTGTAGATCACTTTGAGTAGTATGAACATTTTAACAGCATTAATTCTTCCTATCCATGAGCACTAAATATCTTTCCATTTATTTGTGTCTTGTTAAATTTCTTTCATCAGTGTTTTCTGGTTTTCAGTGTACAGATCTTTCGCTTCCTTGGTTAAATTTATTCCCAAGTATTTTATTTTATTTTTGATGCTCTTGTAAATAAGATTGTTTTCTGAATTTCCTTCCCATAGTTTGTTGTTAATATATAAAAAAATGCGACTGATTTTTGTATATTGATTTTCTATCCTACCACTTCACTGAATTTATTAGTTTCAAACAGTTTTTTTTTTTTTGGTGGAGACTTTATGGTTTTCCATATATGATATTCCATCTGCAAACAGGAACAATTTCACTTCTTCCTGTTTGCTTTGGATGCCTTTTAATTCTTTTTCTTGCCTAATTGCTCTTTTGGGCTGCTTGGACGATCCCAGGCAGCACCTAGATGCTAGCTAACCAGGTGCCAGAACTTCAGACAGCAGCTAGTGACATATGCAGTCAAATTTCTCCCAGAAAAAACTGGGAGGTGGGCGATTTTGTCTGCTTCCTCTGTGTTGAGCCTGGGGAGATAGCCATGGGGAGTGCCAGCACACCCATTTAAGAACTGCTCTGTGTGCTATAGATCTTGGGACTATAGCAAGCTCCATTGGCTCTCAGAGGTAAATGATTTGCGGGCCCTTGGGTGGCGGCCTTAAAAGTTGGAGTGCTATATGAGTAGTCCAAACGCTTCAATTCTTAGGAAGAAGCTAGAATCACTCCTGATTGTAAGGGGCTGTGCTGGAGGTGGGGTTTATGGTGAAAGTGTGTTTTAGCCTGTCCCACCTGCTTTGATGTGGATCCTTTTTCAGTCACCTGAAGTGTAGGGGTTACTCAACGAGTTTATGGATTTCTCTCAGAGGAAACTGCTCTGAGTGTAGCTACTCATTTGGTCCGTGTCAGGAGGGAAATGTCCTATGTCTCCATCTTTGTGATATCATTCCAGAATTATCCCTTCATTCCTTTTTATGACTAAATAATATTTTATTGTATGGTTCTACCAAGTTTTGTTTATTTATTCATTCATTGATGGACATTTGGGCTGATTCCACCTTTTGGCTATTGTGAATAGTGCTGCTCTAATAAGTGTTTTTAAAAATCGTTCTTATCAAAGCTGTGTAGGCACATAGTTTTCAGAGTCAAATAGTTTCACAAGGCCTCTTATGAAAAGTAGCAGTTCCCTGAACAATCTTCCTTTACTGCTGAGTTTCTTTGCTCCCTAAAGGTTGGTGGGAATAGGAACTACTCAGAGCCATGTGTGATGTTTGGAAATTGTTCTGCTCCTTTTTCTTAGTTCTTTCCTTGGCCTTTCACACATGTGCCAACCAGTGCTCTGCGTGCAAGGCCTCCAGGGCTCAGGTGCTCTCTCTCCACGTGGTGCCTCCTCTCCTGTTCTTGGCCCTGCAAATTCTAATCATCTAGGCCTCCCTCAACTCAGTCTCTGTCTCCTCAACTTTGGGCTCTGTTTAGTGTCCCCCAGCCCCCCAGCCCCTTCCTTGCAGCCTGGAAATTGCCTGAGTCTGGTCCACCTGTATGGCTTGTAGATACTGTGAGAGGTGATGAAGGTACATGCTCTTAAGTATTAAAACCTTTCTGTATCATCTGAGATGTCAAATTATCATTTGGGAATAAAACATAGAATTTATGTCCTCCTAAGAGTATATTAAATGTCAATCTTAAGTGGAACAGTTAAGGAAGCACCTGTTAGCATTATAAAACCTTTTAAATTGTCTTACCCTCTCCTTGTGTATGTGCAAGAATTATTATAAGATAAAATAGAAAGGTACATCACAAATGATTTTGCAAGAACTAGATATAGTTAACACTTTAGCCAATGCTTTTCCTAATGAAATCTGTACATTCTAACTAACTATCGAATTAATCCATTGCTAATTGAGTTACCCTGAGACTGTTTTGCTTGAAGGAGAGTTATGAACTGCTAGGGAGACACAATTTTTGCATATCAATTTGTAGCAACTCAGCTGTTATTGACCTTTGACTAGTTCTGGTCCCTGAATTAAACATAAAGATAACTTGTGACTCATCTGGATTTTAAATTTTGGATGCTTCTAGCAGCAAATTTTAAAATAAACATTGCATTTTAATATGCTTATTTTTCTGAAGTGGGTGAATCAAACATTTCAGATTTTAGAACCCATAATTCATTTCTCTATGTTTTTCAAACAGAAAAATGAGCAGAGGAAAAAAACCCGTTTTTATTATTTTAGCTTTCTGTATTATCTGACATTATGTTCAGTGAGATCATTTTGAAAAGGTTAAGTGACTTGGAAATTTACAAGATGTTCTTAGTTTCATGTCCTATTCAGTTCTTCTCCCAGGAGAGAATGTGGATGACACTGCCCATGTTAGCCATCAGTATTTCTAACCTGTGGAACCATTTAAGTAAAGCTGTACTGAAGAAAAGGGGAAAGAGTAATAAAGGTAAATAATATGTATCTAGAGTTATGGCAAACACAGAAAAAAATATGATGTGATTCCTGTATATATGGTGTTTTTAGTAAGATATTGTAAATCAGAGCGACATAAACATTAGAGAACAATACAAAATAATATATAATTAAGAGCTCAAGCATGTGGTGCAAATTGTAAACACTAGAAAGATTCAGAGAAAGGAGACATTGGTGTGGGTTTAGAGGAACTGAGACAGACAGTAGAACGTTCTGGGAGTTTATCATTGAAGAGAAGTTAGAATTCGTTCAGAAACCAGGAAGAAGGAGGGGATGCTCTTTAGTTGGAGCAGCACCCAGGAAAGATGAGGAGGGGACAAAGAGATTCTTGCCCAATGGGAACCTGCTGGATGAAAATCTGATAGGAGAAGATCCATAATATGGGAAGAAAGTTGAAGAAAATGCTTTCATGATGATGGAACCATTAACCCCCCCAAATAGCTGTTTGTTTTGGCAACAATTTTTTCCTAACTGCAAATTTTATAAAATATATCTGAGGTGGGGGGTGAGAACAATTAATGCAACAGTGCTGGTGGGCTGCATCCTGGCTCAGGCCCTCACTGGCTGTGTGATCTTGGGAAAGTTCCTTAATTTGTTGAGCTTCAGAAGTCCCCGCAGCCTGCCCTCTTTCTGCTTATCTTGCTTTACTTCTTTTTTTTTTTTTTTTTTTTTTGCGGTACGCGGGCCTCTCACTGTTGTGGTCTCTCCCGTTGCGGAGCACAGGCTCCGGACGCGCAGGCTCAGCGGCCATGGCTCACGTGCCCAGCCGCTCCGCGGCATGTGGGATCTTCCCGGACCGGGACACAAACTCGTGTCCCCTGCATCGGCAGGCGGACTCTCAACCACTGCGCCACCAGGGGAGCCCTGGACTCTTATTTTGAATTTGTAGCATGCCCCATTCAATCTTTACTCATAAAGTCCCTCATATTATTTGTATTTTTGGGTGTGTGTTTGTGTGTCTCACACTTGGTTACACACTTTTTATAGCCATGACTTGGATATAGTATTGAACCCATAGGACATGCTCATTGTGCATGTGTCAGTTAATAGGTTGATATTCTGAATTTTTGTTTACTTACTTTGACATTCTTAAAGATTGTTTACTAAAGTATGCTTTTTTAAAAACATCTTTATTGGAGTATAATTGCTTTACAATGGTGTGTTAGTTTCTGCTGTATAACAAAGTGAATCAGTTATACATATGTTCCCATATCTCTTCCCTCTTGCGTCTCCCTCCCTCCCACCCTCCCTATCCCACCGTGCCTCTAGGTGGTCACAAAGCACCGAGCTGACCTCCCTGTGCTATGCGGCTGCTTCCCACTAACTATTGATTTCGCATTTGGTAGTGTATATATGTCCATGCCACTCTCTCACTTTGTCCCAGCTTACCGTTCCCCGTCTCTGTGTCCTCAAGTCCATTCTCTACGTCTGCGTCTTTATTCCTGTCCTGCCCCTAGGTTCTTCAGAACCATTTTATTTTTTTTTAAGATTCCATGTATACGTGTTAGCATATGGTATTTATTTTTCTCTTTCACACTTACTTCACTCTGTATGACAGTCTCTAGGTCCATCCACCTCACTACAAATAACTCACTTCTGTTCCTTTTTATGGCTGAGTAATATTCCATTGTATATATGTGCCATATCGTCTTTATCCATTCATCTGTTGATGGACACTTAGGTTGCTTCCATGTCCTGGCTATTGTAAATAGAGCTGCAATGAATATGTGGTACATGACTCTTTGAATTATGGTTTTCTCAGGGTATATGCCCAGTAGTGGGATTGCTGGGTTGTATAGTAGTTCTATTTTTAGTTTTTTAAGGAACCTCCATACTGTTCTCCATAGTGGCTGCATCAGTTTACTTTCCCACCAGCAGTGCAAGAGGGTTCCCTTTTCTCCACACCCTCTCCAGCACTTATTGTTTGTAGATTTTTTGATCATGGCCATTCTGACTGGTGTGAGATGATATCTCATTGTAGTTTTTATTTGTGTTTCTCTAATGTTTAATGATGTTGAGCATTCTTTCATGTGTTTGTTGGCAATCTGTACATCTTCTTTGGAGAAATGTCTGTTTGGGTGTTCTGCCCATTTTTGGATTGGGTTATTTGTTTTTTGATATTGAGCTGCATGAGCTGCTTGTAAATTTTGGAGATTAATCCTTTGTCAGTTGCTTCATTTGCAAATATTTTCTCCCATTCTGAGGGTTGTCTTTCCATCTTGTTTATGGTTTCCTTTGCTGGCCAAGGCTTTTAAGTTTCATTAGGTCCCATTTGTTTATTTTTGTTTTTATTTCCATTCCTCTAGGATGTGGGTCAAAAAGGATATTGCTGTGATTTATGTCGTAGAGTGTTCTGCCTATGTTTTCCTCTAAGAGTTTTATAGTGTCTGGCCTTACATTTAGGTCTTTAATCCATTTTGAGTTTCTTTTTGTGTATGTTGTGAGGGAGTGTTCTAATTGCGTTCTTTTACATGTAGCTGTCCAGTTTCCCCAGCACCACTTATTGAAGAGGCTGTCTTTTCTCCACTGTATATTCTTGCCTCCTTTATCAAAGATAAGGTGACCATATGTGCGTCGGTTTATCTCTGAGCTTTCTATCCTGTTCCATTGATCTATATTTCTGTTTTTGTGCCAGTACCATACTGTCTTGATTACTCTAGCTTTGTAGTATAGTCTGAAGTCTGGGAGCCTGATCCTCCAGCTATGTTTTTCTTTCTCAAGATTACTTTGGCTATTCGGGGTCTTTTGTGTTTCCATACAAATTGTGAAATTTTTTATTCTAGTTCTGTGAAAAATGCCATTGGTAGTTTGATAGGGATTGCATTGAATCTGTACATTGCTTTGGGTAGTATAGTCATTTTCACAATGTTGATTCTTCCAACCCAAGAACATGGTGTATCTCTCCATCTATTTGTATCATCTTTAATTTCTTTCATCAGTGTCTTATAATTTTCTGCATACAGGTCTCTTGTCTCCTTAGGTAGGTTTATTCCTAGGTATTTTATTCTTTTGGTTGCAGTGGTAAATGGCAGTGTTTTCTTACTTGCACTTTCAGATTTTTCATCATTAGTGTATAGGAATGCAAGAGATTTCTGTGCATTAATTTTGTATCCTGCTACTTTATCAAATTCATCAATTAGCTCTAGTAGTTTTATGGTAGCATCTTAAGGATTCTCTATGTATAGTATCATGTCATTTGCAAACAGTGACAGCTTTACTTCTTCTTTTCCAGTTTGCATTCCTTTTATTTCTTTTCTTCTTCTCTTATTGCTGTGGCTAAAACTTGCAAACTATGTTGAATAAGAGTGGTGAGAGTGGACAACCTTGTCTTGTTCCTGATCTTAGAGGAAATGGTTTCAGTTTTTCACCATTGAGAATGATGTTGGCTGTTGGTTTGTCATATATGGCCTTTATTATGTTGAGGTAAGTTCCCTCTATGCGTACTTTTTGGAGGGTTTTTATCATAAATGGATGCTGAGTTCTTTCAAAAGCTTTCTCTGCATCTATTGAGATGATCATATGGTTTTTCTCCTTCAATTTGTTAATATGGTTTATCACATGGATTGATTTGCATATATTGAAGAATCCTTGCATTCCTGGGATAAACCCCACTTGATCATAGAGTATGATCCTCTTAATGTGCTGTTGGATTCTGTTTGCTAGTATTTTGTTGAGGATTTTTTCATCTATGTTCAGCAGTGATATTGGCCTGTAGTTTTCTTTCTTTGTGACATCTTTGTCTGGTTTTGATATCAGGGTGATGGTGGCCTCATAGAATGAGTTTGGGAGCTTTCTTCCCTCTGCTATACTTTGCAAGAGTTTGAGAAGGATACGTGTTACCTCTTCTCTAAATATTTGATAGAATTCGCCTGTTAAGCCATCTGGTCCTGGGCTTTTGTTTGTTGGAGGATTTTTAATCACAGTTTCAATTTCAGTGCTTGTGATTGGTCTGTTCATATTTTCTATTCTTCTTGGTTCAGTCTTGGAAGATTGTGCATTCCTAAGAATATGTCCATTTCTTCCAGGTTGTCCACTTTATTGGCATAGAGTTGCTTGTAGTAATCTCTCATGATCCTTTGTATTTCTGCAGTGTCAGTTGTTATTTCTCCTTTTTCATTTCTAATTTTATTGATTTGAGTCTTCTCCCTTTTTTTTTCTTGATGAGTCTGGCTAATGGTTTATCAATTTTGTTTATCTTCTCAAAGAACCAGCTTTTAGTTTTATTGATCTTTGCTATCGTTTCCTTCATTTCTTTTTCATTTATTTCTGATCTTATCTTTATGATTTGTTTCCTTCTGCTAACTTTGGGGTTTTTTCTTCTTTCTCTAATTGCTTTAGGTGTAAGGTTAGGTTGTTTATTCCAGATGTTTCCTGTTTCTTAAGGTAGGATTTTATTGCTATTAACTTCCCTCTTAGAACTGCTTTTGCTGCATCCCATAGGTTTTGGGTCATCGTGTTTTCATTGTCATTTGTTCCTAGGTATTTTTTCATTTTCTCTTTGATTTCTTCAGTGATCTCTTGGTTATTTAGTAGTGTATTGTTTAGCCTCCATGTGTTTGTATTTTTTATAATTTTTTTCCTGTAATTGATATCTAATCTCATGGCGTTGTGGTCAGAAAAGATACGATTTCAATTTTTTTAAACTTACCAAGGCTTGATTTGTGACCCAAGATATGATCTATCCTCATCAATGTTCCATGAACACTTGAGAAGAAAGTGTATTCTGCTGTTTTTAGATGGAATATCCTATAAATATCAATTAAGTCATCTTGTTTAATGTGTCATTTGAAGCTTGTGTTTTCTTATTTATTTTCATTTTGGATGATCTGTCCATTGGTGAAAGTGGGGTGTTAAAGTCCCCTACTATGGTTGTGGTACTGTTTATTTCCCTTTTTATGGCTGTTAGCATTGGCCTTATTTATTGAGGTGATCCTATGTTGGGTGCATAAATATTTACAATTGTTATATCTTCTTCTTGGATTGATCCCTTGATCATTATGTAGTATCCTTCTTTGTCACTTGTAATAGTCTTTGTTTTAAAGTCTGTTTTGTTCTGATCTGAGAATTGCTACTCCAGCTTTCTTTTGATTTCCATTTGCATGGAATATCTTTTTCCACCCCCTCAGTTTCAATCTGTATGTGTCCCTAGGACTGAAGTGGGTCTCTTTTAGACAGCATATATACGGGTCTTGTTTCTGTATTCTTTCAGCCAGTCTATGTCTTTTGGTTGGAGCATTTAATCCATTTACATTTAAGGTTATTATCGATATGTATGTTCCTATTACCAGTTTCTTAATTGTTTTGGGTTTATTATTGTAGGTCTTTTCCTTCTCTTGTGTTTCTTGCCTAGAGAAGTTCCTTTAGCATTTGTTGTAAAGCTGGTTTGGTGGTGCTGAATTCTCTTAGCTTTTGCTTGTCTGTAAAGGTTTTAATTTCTCTGTGAAATCTGAATGAGATCCTTGCTGGGTAGAGTAATCTTGGTTGTAGGTTTTTCCCTTTCATCACTTTAAATATGTCCTGCCACTCGCTTCTGGCTTGCAGGGTTTCTGCTGAAAGATCAGCTGTTACCTTATGGGGATTCCCTTGTATGTTTTTTCCCTTCTTTTTATATTTTTTCTTTGTATTTAATTTTTGATAGTTTGACCCTTAATATCTGTCTTGACATGTTTCTCCTTGGATTTATCCTGTATGGGACTCTCTGCCCTTCCTGGACTTGATTGACTATTTCCTTTCCCATATTAGGGAAGTTTTCAACTATAATCTCTTTAAATATATTCTCAGTCCCTTTCTTTTTCTCTTCTTCTTTTGGGACCCCTATAATTCAAATGTTGGTGCATTTAATGTTGTCCCAGAGGTCTCTGAGACTGTCCTCAATTCTTTTCATTCCTTTTTCTTTATTCTGTTCTGTTGTAGTTATTTCCACTATTTTATCTTCCAGGTTACTTATCTGTTCTTCTGCCTCAGTTTTTCTGCTATTGATTACTTGTAGGGAATTTTTAAATTCATTTATTGTGTTGTTCATGATTGTTTGTTTGCCCTTTAGTTCTTCTAGATCCTTGTTAAACATTTCTTGTATTTTCTCCATTCTATTTCCAAGATTTTGGATCATCTTTACTATCATTACTCTGAATTCTTTTTCAGGTAGATTACCAAGTTCCTCTTCATTTGTTTGGTCTGGTGGGTTTTTACTTTACTCCTTCATCAAGAAGTATGTTTTGATTTGTGGTCCTACATTTGTGATTTCTTTGTCTTATCTTTACTAATTTACTATTTCTATGCAAAGAGCCACATACTAAAACTGAAAATTCAGGTTTGCTGGAGATAGGCAGCTGCTGGGTTGGCTTTCATATTGATGATTTTACTTTATTTATGGCATCTGGAGGTTTTTTACTTTCTTACAAGCTCAGCAATGCATTTAAAAAAGTGTTTAAACTCTCTATCTAGCATTTCCAGGTATTTTACGGCCTGTGGCTTTCAGTCTCCTATGTGCTGTTAATGGAAATCCTATGTATTTTTAAAAGTTACCTATGTTTGTTTTTTGGGAAGTGCTTTTCTTTAGCTACTGACACCCCTTTGTCTCATTTTATTTCTCTCTTTCTTCTTCCTCTTTATTATTATTTACATTTTGTAAATATTGGCTTTTGTTTTGCAAATACGACTTGTTTGCTGACTATACTGGAATTGAAACATGATTAGAGAAGCCCAGAAAGTACATTGCTTCATTAGCTGCATATTGTGAATGAATTGAAGTTGTGTTTTGAAGGAATTCAGAAGAAATTGCCTGTGAGAACACCAGATTGTACGATGCCCTCAGCCAAGGAATGTGGATGCAGAATTTCAACTCATTGGAGTGAAACTTTTAACAACCAGAACTTTCACAAACTCTAAAACATCTGTGGTTTCCCCCACGGCGTTTTTCAGCAAGAACTTTGCATCCTTGGATATGTTGTAGAGGGCCACAGGAATAGTGGGTGTGGAGTTGCAGTGGATGAGCTTTCCAGTCCCTCCTAGTTCTGACACAAACAAATGCTCCAACACTCTACCCCTCAGTCTGGCTGTCACCCTAAATGTTCCTTGGATGGCATTGTAATAAACACCTCTACTTGGTCTGCCTGCCATGCACTGGGTCTGAATATAATCAGGACTCATTTGTCATAAAACCTCTTGCACACTCTGTTGCTCATTTTGTGGGGCTCCTGGGAAATATTTCTGGAGTTAGTAGGGATGAAGAGTGAAGGTAAAGCATGTCTTCTGTAGGATTTTAAATGCTGGGATCAGTTTTTATTTCCTCTGCTGTCTCTTTATTAAACAAGAAAGTACACACAAAAACTGGTGTGTAGTCGTGCCTGTAGGATTTCAAAGTGATGCTTTACATTTTCTCATAGGTCACTGTTTAATCTTGAGTCATTTTGAACCAAGCAGTGGGTTGGGGCAGTTATGGGAGGGGCAGGGCATGCTGAGAAATCATTGCGTATAGTGGGATTGATGAGAACTTGTGGCCCATGTGAATGTGATGGAAGAGAAGAGAGGCTTAGAACCTTCACTAAAGACTATCTGTGCCCCATGCCCTGGCATAACATGGTAGAAAGGGACTGTGATGTCTGAATCCTTGTAGAATATGGATTTTTAATATACTAATAGTCATTTATTGTGTGCCTACTCTACACAGGGCACTCTACATACATTAGCTTTTAGCTAATAGCTTGCAGAGGAGGAAAAATTTGACCACTTTCCCTCCTGCTGTTATAGATAAGAAAAAGGAGATTTAGAGGAGTTAGTAATTCCTCACTTTGTTACTTTTAGGGGTGATGTTAAAAATATTTAACAACTTGACATTCAATCAAAAGTGGTACTTGACCAACAGCATGTATCAAGCCCCTCCACTGAATGAGGTACAGTACTATCACCAGGCCCTATCAATATTAATTCTGCCCTGATACATTTCTTTTTTTTTTTTTTTGCGATACGCGGGGCCTCTCACTGTTGTGGCCTCTCCCATTGCAGAGCACAGGCTCCGGACACGCAGGCTCAGCAGCCATGGTTCACGGGCCCAGCTGCTCCGCGGCATGTGGGATCTTCCCAGACTGGGGCACGAACCCGTGTCCCCTGCATCGGCAGGCGGACTCTCAACCACTGCGCCACCAGGGAAGCCCCTGCCCTGATACATTTCTAACCTCTAGTTTTGAAAATCATGACCCCTGCCCCCACTCTTTTTCTTTTCATCTCACACCCAGCCTGCCCTTCTATCTGGCCGGGTAGAGCACATGGCTTCATCTTTCCCCTCTCCAACCAATTCTAACTTCACTGCTAATTAATCTTCTCCAGTCACTCATTGATCATGTCCTGTGTGTCCTCACAAAACTCCCATGGCTCTTTGCTTCTTTTGACTGCTGATCACTGCTATTTATTGAGCACGTGCTATGGTTCAATCACTGTGGTAAGCTGTTCCCATACACCTTCCGGTTTAAAAAGCACAGAAGCTCCAATGAAGTAGATTTTCCTACTGTATCTATTCCACAGATGATGAAGATGAAGCTTAGAGAGTCCTTTGCCCCCGCTAATGCAACCTCTATACAGTGGAGCCAGGAACGAGAATTTGCCTGGCTGTCTAAACGTTTTGTCTTGGTTTCAAAAAGCCCTCTACAGTCTGTTCCAAATGCAACACAGTGCCTGACATGTAATAGTTACTCAGTAAATATTTGTTGGTGAATAAATAAATGTCTTTATATCTTTGTCTCTGTACTCTAGCAACAACGACCAGTTCATTGTTCTCCAAATCCCTATTGTGTTCTCTCAGATGAGTAACCTTGTCTTTGAGGCTTAGCCAAGTATGTCACGGCCCGTTATCTCATCTTCTTTGAAGAGTCCAGTGTTCTCCCCGAAGCTTTTATAAATATCTGGAGGCTCTTATTCATATAGTCAATTTTGATTCTGGTAGTCACATATCCCCTCTTGATACTAGTTGTATTTTAAATTTATATTATTATTTACTACTATGTACTATTATTCAACTTCTCATTTTTAAAAAATCACTCAACTAGATGGTGAAATCTTTGAGGGAATGCGTAGTCTCTATAATTCCTTGAATCACTAACATAGTGCCTTACTCATGTTCATGATTATTTGACTAATGTCAGTCTCACCCTCTGGTCGCCATGCCCCATGATGGCAAGAATCTTGTCCAGTTTTGCTGAATATTGAATCCCTAGGGCTGAATGCAGAAGTGCTCCATAACAAGTGCTCAAAATATTAATATTCATATTAATTTCACATTCTAAGGTATTAGAAAGTGCACTGACTTTTGAAACAGACAGACTTTGCTTTTGCCCCTTAATAGCAACATGATCTTGTACGAATTAATTAACCTCTCTGAACCCAGCTTCCTCATTTGTAAAATGAAATAATAATCACTACCCACACAGAGTTGTTGTAAACGCTTTGCACTTTAGGATGAGCATAACAAATGGCTTGGTTGAAATGGAAGTGGAATACAAATTAACTGTTACTGAGATTTATGTTGTGATCCAGAAAGTTCACTACAGAACAACATAAAAGTGTATTCCTTCTTGAAAAGTCCTAGAACACCATAAATCAAAGGATCATGGGTCACATCCTAGGAGGACTCTGAAATATCATCCATACAGCCTTCTGCCTTACTGCTGTCTAATCCAGCATTTCCCAGTGGGCTGGCCAAAAACGATCAATGTCCAGGATGTTTCTAGATATTCTGTGCAAAAAAGGGTTTTGTACTAAAGACAAAATTTACAAGCACTAGATAAAAAAGGTAAGTGTTCTCTACACAGTAATTCTCATACCTTTTGTATGCCTTGAATATGGTATAACTTGTAGCATTTTCCACTCTTATTTGACAACCAAATCCTTTTTTTTTTTTTTTTTGCTTTCATCCTGTAGGATTGATTAGTATTTCTCAGACTATTCTAGAGAAAAATTTAGGATGGTTAGCTTCTAGTCTTGTGCCAAAGTGCTGTAAAAGTAACCTATTCCAGTGAACAGAATGTTCTTCTTGAGAATGTGAAGAAGGGGTTAGAATACATTTATGAATAAGTGTGATAGATATTCCTAAAAATCAGTGCTTTGTGAGAATGATAGTAAAATAATAAGTGACTAACCAATGTGATGCTTAGATAATGAGGCAAATAAAGCCAAATTTTAAAATTTGTCTAACTTCCCTGCGACCTCAAGGCTCAAATCACCATCTCCCACTAAGTGTGGAAGTTTTAATTGGTATGCTGGAGAGAAACTGAAAGCTTGTTTTCATTCTAAATGTATGCCTCTTAGAAGAGAAACTTAAGCATAACAGGAGTAGAATCCTTTAGGTGGAACTAGTTATAAATAAATCAGAATATGTCATCCTTCATTGCATAGCCGAGAGGTTTTATTTTTTACTCTTTATAAGGGTCAGAAAATGACAGAACTCCTATTCATTAGATATCATAGGTTGCAAGTAGAGGGCTGATTGCCATTTTCAAAGTTTTGAGATTCTTTTCTGAATCTGAGAAATTGCTTCTATTTTTACATTATGTCATGGCTGTGAATATCTATTGGAAGCATTAAATAAGTTTTTTTTGTTGATATTGTCCTAAATAAACACCCTTTATTATTGAAGTTTACTTTTTAATGACTTTTAAAAGCTGATGTTGAAAAGTTGAGCTATCCCCAAAATGTTTTGCTTGGATTCTTCATGTGATAATCTGAGATAGTGGGAACAGTATTCCACTAATAATATCCTTTCTTTCCTTATATATTTTCCTTTTTTAAGCAAAACTTTCTCAACCACTAAGTTTTCTCTTTTATGGGAGGCAAGAGCTGAGGATTTTCTGACACTGTCCACACATTTTTCAATTATGTATGTACTTTAGAAAGGTAATATTCTATCCCATAGGAAGATCTACAAGATATTTTTTCAGTTTTCACATTTACTTATAAAGTAGGCATTTCAAAGGAAAAATTTTTTTTCTCAAGACCTTATTTTTCTATCCATAGAGAGCTTACTGTATATCAGACTATAAAATAGTGATCTAATCATCACAGCCATTTTATACATGAAAAAACAGAAGAGCCAGGATGTCACCCAGGCATCAGCTCTCACAGCCTGGCTCCTATTCGCCTCTAATGACTGTGCCAGGTGTTCCAACAGAGAATTATTGGGGAATAGAAGCTATACCTCCCATTCCATCCCCCCACCTGCTCTCGCCTCAGCCCTTTCCTTGACACTTAAAACCCTGCCCGTAAAGTGAAAGTATACCTCTATTAGTATTGCAAATAAATACCTGAGTAGGGGTAAAATGCAGAATTGAGTAAGGGGCAGAGAAGTGATGCCTGTCCACATTCCTCATGTTTGAACCTCAGCTCAGCCAGCCATAAATACCTGGTTAATGGTGTAAACCCAAACTAGCATCTGGCCCTGCCCCCCAGGGGAACTTTGCCAATGACCTAGGAGGAGGGGCTGAATAAGAAGTTAAAAGTAAATAAAATCAAATAAAATGAAGTAAAATATGCACCATTAAGCATTTCTTTAAGAAATTGGGTGAATATGCAGAGTTGGTAATAGGATGCTGCATAAGTGAATTTCCTCCAGTTTAGCCTAGTCATGGTGAGAGTGGGAGGACTATGGCTGTCACCATTATTTTGGCACCCTGGGAACCTCTTGAGAATGGGACTAGCAAGGGAAGGGTGGTGTCAGTCATGGCCATTTGCATGCCTGTGAGAAATGTCCCAAATGGCCTTTGGCCTAGGAGCTGGGTCTGATACTAGATATCGGTGAACCCGGAAGTGGGTTTTGTTAACTCTAATTAAGATATTTTTGTACCCTCTGGTCAATTTGTTTTGGGGAGATTTGGGTCACAAAAACTGATGTTCATAAATCAGTTTGTGAGAAATTTAAGATAATAAAAAATTTATACTCTCAATATGCCAGTGCTGCACTTATGGGCTATTTGATCTAATTAGGAGTCTCCCTTTATTTAGGAACAAAAGAATCTAACAGGGTTCTGTTGTTTATTTTCATATTCTTATTTCTATTTTCAACATATATCATATTTTCATTTCTTAGGTTTTATACTCCATTTTGGTGGTTTTAAACTTTCCTATGAAAGAGTCACAATATTGACATGAACAAATAGTTAAGTGGGTCAAAATCTGCATCAGTTCTGAACCAGGAATTTCTTTTTTTGCTGAAATTCTCTAGTATTATCATATTGCCTCCTGAAACCCTCAAATGCAAGAGAAAATGTTCTCTCTCTACCAGGAAATGAATTAACTGTCATAATTTTTTGAAGTAGATTTAATAGAGTACCTGATGGACATGTGAAAAATAATTCCCTTTCACTACTGAGGAAAATTATGCCTGGCTAGAGTACATCAGGTGACCATTAAATGGATTATTATAAACTTGATTTCTTTATCCATATCTACACAAAAACACACAAATTATTCTGGTTCAGTTATTGACATTTGCTAATAAATAAAGGATATATGTATATATTTTTAACATATGTCCATGTTCTCAGGTTTCAATAAGAGAGAGTTAGTTATACAAATAAATCTTGGTTAACTAAACTGGACTTGGATGAATAATTATGAATAATTTGCATTTTTGTTTTTCTAATCAAGAGCATGTCCACAATTAAAATATGTTTATGTCACTGACTTTCTCAGTTTTATATTTCATGGAAGAGATGACTTTTTTCAAACATCACTATGTAGTCATCTTAAAAAAGGTCTATATGAATTTTCACTCCTCAACAAATACTATTTGGCTTCCATCGGGTTGGTTTCCCACCTGTTTTTCAGCCCTACTGTGCTCAGCCTACCTTGAGTTTTTAAAAAATATATTTGTATAATCTGGAAGGCCTTTCTCAGTCCTATTTTACCCATATCCTGTAAGGCCTCATTCAGGATATCTACACACATTGATAATTTCCTTCTTGAAATCCTTCCAAGTTTGTACTACCTAATCAGAATCTTAATATATATTGCCTTGTTCTCTAGATGTTTCTACCATGTACTTTTACACAAGTGGTAATGGATATTAGTTTTGTTTATGACTTATTTCATTGTATTTCTTTAATTTTATTATAAGCCTCCAGAGAGCAAGCTGTATCTCTCAGTTTAATTATTTAATTATTTTGTGTTCCTTCATACCTAGAGGGGGGCTCATATCTGTGAGAGGTGATTAATAATTTCTTGGGCATTGGTTGCAATTTTATATTTTCCCTGCATAGCTTTTAAGTATTCTATGGGCAGGTTAATTCATAGGTGAATTAAGGTAATTTAATAAGCTTACAGTGTTACAAATGTCATTAGCAAGACGTTTCTCTCAATTAAATATAAAAGACTATATTTTTAAAGAGTTTTGTTTACAGTATTTTGTACTCAGTCATTGAGTTCTAACTGTATGTAAGGCATCCTTCTTGTGTGTCCAGGTGGAGAGAGAGTGTATGTAGTGCTTATTTTTTTAATCATATTTTAAATTCAGTCTAAGGGGTTGGTTAAGATATAAGACGTATGGTTGTTAGGAAAAAAACATTGCAATTCTCTAAGCATTTTCTATTATATGTTTTTTTTTTTTTTTGCGGTACCTGGGCCTCTCACTGTTGTGGCCTCTCCCGTTGTGGAGCACAGGCTCCGGACGCACAGGCTCAGCGGCCATGGCTCACGGGCCCAGCCGCTCTGGGGCATGTGGGATCTTCCCGGACTGGGGCACGAACCCGTGTCCCCTGCATCGGCAGGCGGACTCTCAACCACTGCGCCACCAGGGAAGCCCTATTATATGTTTTTTTAAAAAATATAATTACATAGTGTAGGAAACATGAAAAAGCAGAGCAAAACAAGAATCTCCCCTAGAGTGACTGGTTTCCTCATCACTAATACCATGGTGTATTTTGGTCTTTTTAGTGCTTTTTGTAGATCAGGAATGCATCTAGCACTTTTATGAGACCCAAACTTTTACATTTTGGAGGACCTTCTTTAAAAAAAGGAATACAAAAGTATGGATACAAAATTGAGTTCAAAAGTGAATATTTATGTAGAAAGGTAAAGGAGATCACAAAAATCACACATTTTATAAAGTTGAAAACTACCACAAATGTCACATAATCAAGAAAAATAACAAATTATTGTTTAATATTTTATTGTTTGACATTCCTCCCCCCTACATTTTGGGTTGAATACTCATTGATTGCTTCTTCATAAGACAACAATTTTGTAATAACATTTTCTATAGAATATCTGGAAAGATGACCCCTGGGATATAAAGAGCGACCTCCAGTCTGGGGCAGTGGCTGAAGCTGCTTTTTAAAAATTAATTAATTTAAAAAATTAATTTATTTTTATTTATTTACTTTTGGCTGCGTTGGGTCTTTGTTGTTGCGTGCAGGCTTTCTCTAGTTGCGGTGAATGGAGGCTACTCCTCGTTTCAGTGCACAGGCTTCTCATTGCCGTGGCTTATCTTGTGGAGTACGGGCTTTAGGCGCGCGGCCTTCAGTAGTTGTGGTGGGTGGGCTCTGTAGCTGTTGTCACCCACGGGCTTCGTTACTCCGCGGCATGTGGGGTCTTCCCGGACCAGGGATTGAACCCGTGTCCACTGGCAGGCAGATTCTTACCCACTGCACCACCAGGGAAGTCCTGCTCCTTTCTTCTTGAATGAGGACATGCCCAACTTTGGAAGGGCTGGTGGAAAGTGGGGGTTCAGAGTTGAAATGCAGTGGCTTTGTAATCAATCTACCCCTCTTCTTGATACAGATTTGAACAAAATAGTATTTGAGTGATGTGTTTTTTTTTCATTTAGCAATATATTGTGACTCTTTTCCATGCTAACAAATATTTTTCTACAACATTTCTTAGCCAGTCTTTTATTGCTAAACATTTAGGTTCTTTCTAATTTTTAATATTGTAAACAATATTGCATCTAACATTATTACGCACATATATGATGCTATCTTTCAGGGTAATTTTTTCTTAGGATAAATTTCTACAAGTAGCAATTTTTGGTAAAATGGTGTGCAGATTTTTTAAGTCTTTCAAATGTACATTAAGGCTTGACACATTGTCAAGATATTCTGTGGAAATATTGTAACAATATATCCTCCCAATAATAGTTTATGAGAGAAGAAGACTTTGCATTTCTTGAATGGGAAGCACTATAAATTAAGACTGATAATTAACTCAGCACCCAGAGAGAGCCATTAAGGAACTGTTCTGAGAGGGAAATACATGAGGCATGTCTGCCTGACACATTTGTCAGAATAAGGCCACAGAACAGCAGCCTGCATGAACAAGTTTGCAAAAGCTTTTTACTGACATCAAAGCCTGTATTCTGTCATTGAATTTAGGTAGGAGTATAATGTATGATCTGATACTGAAAGAAATTTAAGATGGAATCTTGAAGGTTTGGGTGTCTTTTGGGAAGCTGCGAGAATTTGGTGTACTATGAATTTAAGCCTTCATAAGACGCACTTCAGCAACTGCAGTGTGGTATTAATGTCTTTTGATTTTGAAGGATGGTAACAGTATTTTCTAGTCAGGCATGAATGCATTACTATGGTTTTATGTCAGTAGATTTGATGGTGTGATTATTTTCTATCCTATTGTATTTAATATAAAATAAGAAGAAGTAAGGGTATATAGCATAATAAAAATGATAGAATACTTTTATTGTTATTCCACTATTATTAGTGAAAGCCAGGAAAAATAAAGAACAAAAGCATTGCAACATATTTCTAAACAAATAAAATAATTATTTTCTAATAATGGCTAGAACTTCTACACATTACACATAAAGGATTTAATTTATAAAAAATGTAATTGCTTTGGATATTGAAATCTCTTATGAAGCCCAGAATTTAAAATTCATTAAAGCCTTACTGTCTAGGGAAGATACTTTAGTGTGACATGTTATACATAAGTCAAAGAAATTTAATAAAAAAATTCATTTCAGATTCCATGAAAACAAGTAATGATTCCTTTTAACAACTGGTTCATGTGTTTTCCATAAAATGCAAAGTGAAATACTACAAACATAATGTACCACCCCAAGGGTAGTTATAAAACTGAACTGGAAGAAAGAGAAGGAACATTCAAATGGCACACGACACTTGCTACATGTGGGGTCTTACAGCATTGGGCCTGCACAGGACATTGCTATAACCAGGCAAACATGTCTCTGTCCAGTTTCCCTCAGTGAGGCACTGATGGATAGAATTTTGACAGGTAGAGATGTAACACTATAGGTGGAGAGCACAGGATGAGCAAAGGTACAGTACCATAAAAACATTGTGTGTGTTTGGTGAACAGAAAGTCATAACGTTCTATAGAAACACAGAGAGGTAGTGAGCAAAATGCCAGAAAGTTCATCCATGATGAGAGGATATCACTTAATTCAGTATGTGAATGAGGTGGTGATAGAGGTGAGGAGTGATGGGAGATGGTTAGTAAGATTCTGAGCAGTGAAATGGCACGATCAGAGTCTAGACTTAGAATACTCTGGTTTAAATATCTTGGGATTTTTAGAATAGAGGAATGCTGAAGCTGAGAGATAAGAATGGAGGCTATAGCCATAATCCAGTAACTGACCAGAAGGACATAAGCAAGGCGGGTAGCCATTCAGGATACTTCTTGTGAACAGTAGAAACATCTCTGGCTAACCTGGGCTAAAAGGCAATGTGATGAAAAGAGATGGGGTGGCTGGAGAAGCAAGCATAGAAAATAGAATCCAGAGGAGCAAAGGGAGCTGGACCCATTGCCAAGATGAACCCACATGAATAGACTGGTCAGAGTCTAGCTGCTAGCTCTTGTTGGAGGACATGCCATTGGCCTATTGATGATTTTGCTGTTGTGTGTACTTTCTGAAGCACTCCTACATGTTTATATCACTTATTTAAGTTTTACAGACCTTGGAAGGAGAATCCACCTGTTTGAATTTTTTATCCCCATCTGCCAGGGGCTGGAAGAGATTGGCTCCTGTATTTTGGCTTCCAGAATGGGAAGCACTTCCCTGATCCTACACAGCATGAAGAAGGAGTTTGGTTGCTGGGAGGCCAAAAAGAAAAAAAGGTCAATGTTCACTGGATCCTACTGCTCTGGCTGCTTAAGAAGTACATCCTTTTCCTATTCTTACACTGAAATAGAAAAATATGTAATACTGCTCAAACAACCAATAAGCTACTCACTCCTCTTCATTGGGAAGTAACCTAAAGCCTTGTCATATTTTGCATCTGGTTCAGTATCTCTGAGAGATGCCCTTTTCATGTTGTCTTCTAGGTGTGTCTTCAGCCCATCTTGATATTCTTCCATCTCTGACTTAATTTTTTTATAGAGTAATGGGAGAATTTATGACTTGTCTTCTCCGTAACCTTTTTGGTAATCCCTTGCCTCTGGTTTTTGAGGGTCAGGATGATCATAGTCTTGCTGCTTTTTTACTCCAGTATTCTAAATGCCTATTATAGTGCCTGACACAGAGTAGGTTAATTAATTAACTCTTCCCCTAGACATGACTATATGAGGGGGATTCCACAAAAGATGATCTGGCCTCCAGCCATACTCTTTTCTTGTCCTACAGGCAGTAGCTGCCAGTCTATTATTTTTGCTCATCAGAAATAATCACCAATGCCGTAACATCATTTCCCTCATTTTTGCCCATCGTTGGGAGATGTCTGAAGCCGTCAGCTTCCAATGCAGTGGAACCATTGTTAGGTTCCGTAGATTTGCTTCTATTTCAGAGCATTTACTGCATCTTGCACAGTAGCACTCCAACTTTAGAAATGTTGGGTCCTTTGGGCACTGTAACCAAGTCTCTAATAGACGGATTATCTAGTGTCTGCTGCATGTAGGTGCTGTGGAATATGATCACACCAGTGAATCCCATGGGCCCCAGCTGATTCCTTCACTATAAAGTGGGTTTATTGTTCAGAAGAAGTGTTGTTTGGTATACTGTTAACGTGAGAGTTGAAAAGAGCTGGTTGAGCAGCAGGAGTAGGCAGGCTGGGAGGTACAAGCAGCCTGCTCAGATGACTTCCTTGTGTCTTCAGGACTTGCTGGAGCCCAGCTCCCCGTGTATCTTTTGTACTTGAAGATGGATATGCCCGTATTTATGCTGCCCAGATCACACATGAAGCTCAGATCTCGTGGTCACTCATATCTTACTGTAAGTAAGAGGCTCAGTGGCTGAAGGGGGATGTGGATCGAGGAAAGCTTTTTTTTGGGGGGGTTTAATATTGGAGTTACAAGAACATGTTTGTATATTGATAGGGAAAATCCACTTGATTCAAATGCAGCCTGCCTGTTCTTGGCTTCCCTTTTCCTACTCCACATGTCCCCAGAGAGGGGGAGAAGATAGATTTCACTGTCTTTAATACAGGTAAAGACTGGTTAACTGTGCCCCACCAGCAAAAAGATTATGGCTCACTGAAGGCTTAGATGATGGTTTGTGTTTTTTGGCCTGAATCTTAGGATCTACCTAAGACCCTTTGAGTTCCCCCACATCTTTGGGTCATAAGGTTGACAGCAGAACTTCTGACTCTACTGGCTGGTTCTACTATCTATCTAGCCAGAAAGCATTATCTTGTTTTTGGCCCCAGTCAAGGCCAGTGGCTGGTAGGTCACTTAGTAAATGTATCAGAGCGTCTCCTTCAAGTGTGACTTATTTTGCCTTTCACACTGGAAGAGGCACACTGCATATTGTGCCTCTCTTTCATATTGGTGGGGTGAGGCATTGTTTTCTTTAGAGGGTATATTCAACACACTTGAAATCACTGAACTCTGACTTGTCTTCTTTAGTGAGTTTTCAGGCCTCTTTATTCCTGTAGGATCTATTCGCTGCTCTCTAGTATATATATCTCTTTCCAAGGCATCAAGAGTACATGCCATGGGCTAGCGAACCAGTATAGAGAGCTTTCCAGTTCCTGAAAAGATCAGTTCAACTATTGGCTTAGAAACTGGGGAAATAACCTCAGTTATTTACTGAGATTGTTATGTCTGAACCCCATTTTTTATTGGCACAACAAACCTCTTTATGAGGTCTGAAACATTTTTCATTAAAAAATCAAATAGGATCTTAGTCAGCTGCCCATATATTCTGTTCTTAGGACCCCCTGGTCATTGCCAAAGAACTGGATCATTTTGATTGCTTGCCTTGATACCTATTAGGAAAGCTACCCTACTTTGTTGCTAGGGATTAAGGCTTTTGCTACTCCAGGAGCCTTCAAATCCAGTTGAGATCAGAAAACCTATTTCAGTATAGTTTCCTGCAGTGGAATCCCTAGCTTATGCAGCTCTGTGACTAAAGAGCTTTTCACAGATACTGGCACTGTCCTCAAAGGACTTAATGAAGGAAGTGCCTTCTGGATCGCTTTGGGGCACATGGTCCAAGAGTAAGTGGGCATGGGTCATATGATAAATACACATTAGCATTCCTATCTTCCAAAATCTTCAGAGTCCACACATTACAAAACACTGAGAAATTTCTGACATTTCAGTTTTGCTTATTGTGGTCCAACACATTGTGACAGTGACGTCACCAAGATGACAACATACATTGTTCCTAGCTTCGCTTTCCCTCACAAGAAGAACAGCTAACAACTATTCAAGAACAAGACACCACTGAGAGAAGCCTAGAAAGATGCACTCCCCTGCACCACAGAGACCAAGATAGGCTACATCAGACGGGTAAGAGAAGTGGCTACTTATTGACTACATTGCACCTCCTCCAGGCCAGTGCTGCAGCATGCAGAGAGGTCTCCTCTGAACCTCCAGTTCCTCCAATGGGAAAACAGAACCCAGGGGGACAAACAGCCCCTTCCCCCCAGCATTCTGGGTCACTTTACAGGAGCCCCTACTATGATCTTTCATCATGGGGATTGCAGGGCAATCTGTGATCGAGAACGGGGAAGGTTTGCAACAACCAGCACATGGATCTTGGCAGACAGAGTTTGTACCTGAAGTGCCCAAGAAGTAATCCTAATCAGAGGCTTTGCTCATCTGCAGAACCAGGTTGGGGACTACTGTTACCAGGGAACTTGGTGGGGTGCAGATCTGCCTGATTTGAATCCAAATGAGGAGTTTTGCCTCAGTAGAGCCAGTAGAGCCTGGTTTGTCCGTGTCCAAGCAAGGAGGTAAATCACAGCCCCACCTCTGTGAAGAGTGTGTTCTGGCCCCATCTGACCAGAAGGGCTAGAGACAATTCCTGGAAGCAGTGCAGCCCAATGACACTTGAGCCTAGAGGTGAGTGAGCAGAGCTGATCACCTCCAGAGCAAAGCCATGACTAATGTGGATTATACCCATGCTATGCATAGGCAGGAGGATTAATTCATAGCCAAGGTGGAGGGTAGCTCCTGGTCCCTCTCAACCTAAGAGCATGTTCTGGAAATTAAAAGTAGCCTGAAGTGGCTCCTCCCCTTTTTACCAAGGTAAGGGAGCCGAGACATAGTCCCATTTGCTGGGACCAGAGTGTTTTCTGGCCCCATATGACCAGAAGATCTGGAGACAACTCCTGGAACCTGTGTATCCCAGTAGCACTTGAGCCAAAAGCTAGACAGGGCTGATGGTTTGCAGAGTAAAGCCAGTGGGCCTTTTTGGTTAGAGAACTTGGGGTATGAATTAAGACAACAAAGAGCTTTACTGACTTTTAAGCTGCTTCTCCCACTGCAACCTGGGCAAGGAATCTAATTCTTAGCCCCACTTATCCCTGAATACAACCTTCAGACTGTCTGACCAGGGAACCTAATCAGAGCACCTGGGAAGGTACATAGCCCATTCAACAGCCCTACATACAATGACACTTGAACAGAGAGCACAGCCTCTTCACCTGTCTGCAGAGCAAAACTGGTGGCTTCACCTGACCGGGGAATTCAGTGCATCCTCTGAACTGATCAGGTCCTCAGATGATGAGTTGCACAGGCCCTGGGTCCAGTGCAGGACAGCTAATTCATAGTCCCATCTACTACTGAATATAGTACCCAGTCCCAACCATCTAGTAAGCCTGACCAGAGTCCAGGCAATCATAGAGCTCACCCTACAGCCTTACTTGGTTAGGGAGCCAAGCCAGCAGTCTTGTCCAATTATCATCATCCAGCAGCACAACCGCATCCCTGTCCTCAGAGTTCAAACAGAAGACTTGCCCTTAAACAGACCATAATAGCAGACGCCACTTGCCTAAGGACATTACCAGAAGACACACCTAGAAAACCAAACTGAACTTGCTGGTGAAAAACAGTCTCTGCCAAAGCAATCTGTAAATTCTGGAAGAGGAACCTGATTATGCAAATGCGCAGATACCAATGTAAGGAATCAAAGATCACAAAAATAAGGTAAAAATGACACCATCAAATGAAACTGATAAAGCTCCAATAACTAAACCTAAAGAAATGGAGATCTGTGAACTGTCCCACAGATAATTCAGAATATTCCTCTTAAGGAAGTTTAGTGAACTGCAAAACACAGACAGACAACTAAACAAAATTAGTAAACAATGCATGGATAAAATGAGAAATTTGACAAGGAAATAGCAACTGTAAAAGCCTAGAAATTCTAGAGTTGAAAAATATAACAACTGAATTGAAAAATACGATAGAGGGTTTCAAAACTAGACTTGACCATGCAGAAGAAATAATCAGTGACCTGTAGGATAAGAAATGGAGAATTATGTCAAAAGAGCAAAAGAAAAGAGAATGAAAAAGAGTGAAGAAAGCCTTTGGGAATAATGGGACACAATGAAAATAAATATGGACACAATGAAAATATGGAGATTCCAGAAGGAGAAGAGAAAGAGAAAGGGACAGAAAGTATATTTGAAGCAATAATGGCTGAAAACATCCGAAATCTGGGGATGAAATGAACATCCAGATCCATGAGGCCTAAAAGACTCCAAATAGGTTGAACCTGAATAGGGCTACACTGAAACACATTATAATTAAGTTGTCAAAAGTCAAAGACAAAGAAAGAATTTTAAGAGCAGCAAGAGAAGAGAGAGAAGTTGTATACAAGGGAACCACCATAAGATAATTGGTAGATTTCTCAACAGAAACTTTTCAGGACAGGAGACAATGGGATGACATATTCAAAATATTGAAAGAAAATAACTGTCAACCAAGAATTATATACTGGCAAAGCTCTCCTTCAGAAATGACCTTCAGAAAGTCTTGTCCAGAAGACTTTCCTGGACAAATAAAAGCTGAAGGAGTTCATTATTACCAGACCTACCATACAAGAATACTAAAGGGAGTTCACTGAGTGGAAGTAAAAGAATACTAATTAACATCATGAAAACATAAAAAGGTAGTGTAAATCTCACTGATAATGGTAACTATGTAGTCATAGTTAGATTCTGCAATATGGTAATAGTGATGCATAATTCACTGAAAACTCTAGTTTAAAAATTAAAAAAACAAACTTAGGAAAATAGTAAAAATAACCATAAGTACAATCTGTTATTAGTTACACAATACAAAAAACATATAAATTGTAACAGCACTAATTTAACATATGAGGAGAAGGAGAAGGAGAAGTAAAAGCATAAAGTTTACAAACTCTATGCAAGTTAAGTTGTTATCAGTTTAAAATAGGGTGTTATAAGTTTAAGATATTTATGTAAGCCTCATGGTAATCACAAGAGAAAATCTTGTAATAATTACACAAAAGAGCACAATAAAGAAGTCAAAGCATACTGACACCAGAAGACATCAAAATATACAAAAAAGATAGTAGTATAAGAAACAAGGAACAATAGATCTATAAACAACCAGAAGACAACAAAATGGCAATAGTAAGTCCTTACATATCAATAATTACTCTAAACATAAAAAAAATTAAATTCTCCAATTAAAAGACATGGAATGACTGAATGGATAAAAGAACAAGATCCAACAATAGGCTGCCTATAAGAGATTCACTTTAGCCTTAAAGATACATGAAACCTGAGCATGAAGGGATGGAAAAGACATTTCAATCAAATGGCAACAACAACCAAAAAGCAGGGGTAGATATACTTATCAGACAAAATAGACTTTAAACTAAAATTGATAAAAAGAGACAAAGAAGGTCATTATATAATGATAAGGGGGCTCAATACATTAAGAAGATAAAACAATTTAAAATATTTACGTATCTGGGCTTCCCTGGTGGCGCAGTGGTTGAGAGTCCACCTGCTGATGCAGGGGACACGGGTTCGTGCCCCGGTCTGGGAAGATCCCACATTCTGTGGAGCGGCTGGGCCCGTGAGCCATGGCCACTGAGCTCGCACGTCCAGAGCCTGTGCTCCGCAACAGGAGAGGCCACAACAGTGAGAGGCCCGCGTACCGCAAAAAAAAAAAAAAAAAAAAAAAAAAAATTTACATATCTAACATTGGATCACCTAACTATATAGAACAAAAACTAACAGCATAAAATGTGGAAATAAAAGTAATACAATAATAGACTGGGCTTTACTACTCTGCTCTCAACAATGGATAGGTCGTGCAGAGTATCAATAAGGAAACAGAAAATTTGAACAACACTATAGACCAAATAGAGTTAACAGATATATATAGAATATTCTGTCTAACAACAGCAGATTATATATTCTTTTCAAGGGCACATGGAACATTTTCTAAGATAGACCATATGTTAGGTCATAAAACAAGTCTTAGCAAATTCAGGAAGACTGAAATTATTACACGTATCTTCTCTGACCACAATGGCATGAAATTAGAAATCAATAACAAGAGAAAAACTATAAAATTCACAAACACATGGAAATTAAACAACACTCTTGTGAACAACCAATGGATCAAAGGAAAAATTAAAGGGGAAATAAAAAAGTTTCTGAAGCCAAACAGCAAAGGAAACACAACACACCAGAACTTGTGTGATGCAGCAAAAGCTGTTCTAAGAGGGAAGTTCATAGCAATAAACACCTACATTAAGAAGCAAGGAAGAACCCAGATAAACAACCTAACTCTATGCCTTAAAGAACCAGAAAAAGAAGAGCAAATTGAGCCCTAAGTTAGCAGAAGAAAGGAAATAAAAATTGGAAAAGAAATAAATGAAATAGAAAACAGAAAACAATAGAAAACATTAACCAAACTAAGAGCTGGTTCTTTGAAAAGATATGAAATTGACAGACCCTTCACTAGATTAAACAAGCGGGAAAAAAGGGCCCAACGCAACAAAATTATAAAAGAAAAAGGAGACATTACAACTGATACCACAGAAATTCAAAGGATCATAGAAGCTACTATGAACAACTATAGGCCAACAAACTGGACAGCCTAGAAGAAAGAGAAAAATTCTAAAAAAGATACAACTTACCAAGACTGAATCAGGAAGAAATGGAAAATCTGAATAGACCAATATCTAGTAAGGAGATTGAATCTGTAATCAAAAATCACCCAAGGAAGAAAAGTCCAGGACTAGGTGGCTTCACTGGTGAATTTTATGAAACATTTAAAGAAGATTTAACACCAATTCTTCTCAAACTCTTCCAAAAATCAAAGAGAACAGAACACTGCTAAACTCATTTTACAAGGCCAGCATTATCCTGACACCAAAACCAGAAAAGGAAATTATTAGAAAAGAAAACTACAGGCCAATATCCCTAGTGAATATAGATATAAAAATTCTGAATAAAATACTAGAAAACCAAATTCAACAGCACATTAAAACAATCATTCACCATAATCAAGTGAGATTTATTCCTGGGATGCAAGGATAGTTCAACATACACAAATCAATCAATGTGATATATCACATTAATAGAATAAAAGAAAGAAATCATATGATCATCTCAATGTAAACAGAAAAAGCATTTGACAAAATTCAACATCCATTCATGTTAAAAACTCTTAAAAAATTAAGCAAAGAAGGAACATAGCTTGACATACAAAGGCCATATATAACAAGCCAACAGCTAATATCAGACTCAATGGTGAAAGGTTGAAAGCTTTTCTTCTAAGATCAGGAATAAGACACGGGTGTTCATTCTCACCACTCCTATTCAACACAGTACTAGAAGTCCTAGCTAGATCAATCAGGCAAGAAAAAGAAATAAGAGGTGTCAGAATTTTAAAGGGAGAAGTAAAATTGTCTCTATTTGCAGACAACATGGTTTTTATAGAGATAAAATCCTAAAGACTCAACTGAAAAACAGATCTAATCAATAAATTCAGTAAAGTTGCAGTATAAAAAACTAACATCTGCAAATCAGTAGTATTTTATGCACTGAAATTGAATCTTCTGGGGGCTTCCCTGGTGGTGCAGTGTTTGAGAGTCCACCTGCTAATGCAGGGGACATGGGTTCGTGCCCCAATCCGGGGAGATCCCACATGCTGCAGAGTGGCTAGGCCCGTGAGCCGTGGCCGCTGGGCCTGCGTGTTGGGAGCCTGTGCTCCGCAACGGGAGAGGCCACAACAGTGAGGGGCCCGTGTACTGCAAAAAAAAAAAAATCTTCTGAAAAAGAAATAAATCAATTTCATTTGTAATAGCAACAAAAACAATAAAGAACTTAGGAGTAAATTTAACTAAGGAGATGAAAACTCTATACTCTGAAAACTGTAAGACATTGATGAAAGAAATCAAAGAAGATACAAATAAAATAGAAGGTATCCCATGTTCATGGATTGGAAGAATTGATACTGTTAAAATGTCAATACTGCCAAAAGCCATTTATAGATTCAGTGCAATCCCTGTCAAGATTCCAGTGGTCCTTTTTTACAGAAGTAGAAAAAACAGTCCTAAAGTTTTTATGGAACCACAAAAGACCCCAAATAGCCAAAGAAATCCTGAGAAAGAAGAACAGAGCAGGAGGCATTACATTCCTGATTTCAAGCTATACTACAAAGCTATAGTCATCAAAACAATATGGTACTGGTATAAAACAGACAAAGAGACCAATGGAACAGAATAAAGAGTCTAGAAATAAACCCATATATGGTCAGCTAATATATAATAAGGGAGCCAAGAATACTCAGTGGAGAAAAGACAGTCTCTTCAATAAATGGTGCTGGGATAATTGGATTTCACATGTAAAAGGAAACTGGACCCATATATTTCACCACTCAAAAAAATTAACTCAAAATGGATTAAAGACTTAAATATAAGATCTAAAGCATGCAACTTCTAGAAGAAAATACAGGAATAAAGCTCTTTGACACAGGTCTTGGTAATTTTTGGATATGACACCTAAAGCATAACCAAAATCAAAAATAAACAAGTGGGGTAACATCAAACTAAAAAATTTCTGCACAGAAAAAGAAATCATCAACAAAGTGAAAAGACAACCTATGGAATGGGAAAAAATATTTGCAAACCATACATCTGATAAGGGGTTAATATGCAAAATATATAAAGAACTCTTACAACTCAATAGTAAATAACCCCAAATAACCCAATGAAAAAAATGGATGAACAGTTCTACAAAGAAGATATAGAAAAGGCCAAGAGGTACATGAAAAGATATTCAGCAGCACTGGTTATTAGGGAAATGCAAATTGAAACCACTATGAGATATCACCTCATGCCTATTAGAATGGCCATCATCAAAAAGATGAGAGATAACAAATGTTGGCATAGATGTGGAGCATTTGCACTATTGGTGGAATTGTAAATGGGTACAGCCACTATGGAAAATAGTATGGAGGATCCTCCCCAAATTAAAAATAGAACCACACCATACTATTCAGCAATTCCAAAGGAAATGAAAACATTAACTTGAAAAGATATCTACACCTCCACATTCATAGCAGCATCATTTACAATAGCCAAGACATGGAAACAACCTAAGTGTCCATCAGTGGATGAATGGATCAAGAAGTTACAATGGAATATTATTCAGCCATAAAAACTAAGGAAATCCTACCATTTTCAACAACGTGGATGGACCTTGAAGGCATTATGCTAAGTGGAATAAATCAGAGAAAGACAAATGCTGTATGATCTCAGTTATGTGGAATCTAAAAAAAACCCCACAGAACTAAACTAGTAGAAAAGTAGGTCAGACTCATGGTTGCCAGAGGAAAGGGTGAGGGGAGAGGGAATTAGAGGAAGGTGGTCAGAAGATAGAGATTTCCAGTTATAAGATATATAGGTACTATGGATGTAATGTACAACATGATGACTATAGCTAACACTGCTGTATGAATACATAAGAAAGTTGTTAAAAGTGTAAATCCTAAGAGCTCTCATCACAAGGAGAATTTTTTCCTTTTTTTCTTTGTTGTATCTGTATGAGAAGATGCATGTTAGCCAAACCTATTGTAGTAATCGTTTCACAATATATGTAAATCAAACCATCATGCTGTATGCATTAAAGTTATACCATGATGTATGTCAATTATTTCTCAATAAAACTGGAAAAAAAAAAGATTTCCATGAACCAGCCAAGCACACTTTTAGAACTACTGCCAGCTATTGAGCAAGGACATCAAATCAGAATTTCTGTTAAATGTGCTTGTATTGATAAATTTAGCCCCAATATAAAACTACATTCTTTTCTTCCTTGGCCAAATACCTCAAAATACATTCTTGTACATATTCCTTAGAGTTTTGCCAACATCAGCAAGCCACGTTCTGAATAGTTTTTGGTGTATAATTCTTTGTTCTAGGGTTTGACTTTTTTGTTGCCCCCTTGGCATCTGTTTGGATCTGGCTGTAGTAATAGGACTGGTGACAGTAACGTGTGTGTGAGTGCCTGCCTGTACCCACATGTGTGTTGGGGGTGGAGCATGAGAAGAATTTAGCTTCATCGTTATAGGTAACTCTCTGAGGCAAGGAAGATATTCTATAAATGTATTCCACATATGAGTATCCAATTTAAGGTTGCAGATTGATATGTAAACTGCAGAGATGTAAAATAATGGGTATTCAGAAAATGTTGCCAAATTGTTGAAGTCTGATTTCCCAAGGGATTCATTATCATAAAATCTCTTTTCCAGACCGAGGAAGATTTCTCTGGATCAAAGGGGTTAGATTTGGCTGGGTTAGAATTCATCTCTTACTTTCTAAATCAAAATCAAGACCAAATAATTCCACTGAGACCTTGCTTTGAATCTGATAGTCCTTGTGATCAAAGATTCCCTCTTGCTCTCTATAACCTCGTTTTTTTTTTTTTTTTCTTGCATTGAAGCATCTGATCTTCTCGGTATATCAGATGAACTTGTTTATCATAGATAATAACATAATAGACTTAAGCAAGAACTCAATTTTTTATACTCTTTTGGGCTTACAAGCATATAACTGCAAATATGAATCAAACAAGGATTTTACGGAATATGTTTAAAAGTAGAAATAGAAGCCCTGATATACCATTTATTACAGTGCTTGTTTTTGCACAGAAATAATCAACTGAACTCTAAAAGAGTACAATAAATGACATACTCCTTCAGTAACAAGTATTAACAAAATGTGCAGACATGAATCCTCCCTATCCAAATTTTACCCAATAGAGTTTCTTTTGCCTGAGTATAATTTGTACTCACTTGCCTGGGGATCTGTGGAAATTTGCAGCAGAGCCAAGTTCTTTTGATTCCTGCTGAGATTCTCATGATACCAAATCACTTCTTACACCCCTGACCTTGGGTTGATACTGCTTGGGAGAATGTTAGTTACTTAAGAAAGAACAAAGTCGCCACCAGGGTTTAAGTTTTTATGTATTATTTTTTAGTTTTTATAAAGACATTTTTAAAATTTATTTTTTATTGATGTGTAGTTGAATCACAATGTTGTGTTAATTACTGCTGTAGAGCAAAGTGACTCAGTTATACATATATACATTCTTTTTCATATTCTTTTCCATTATGGTTTATCACAGGATATTGAATATAGTTCCCTGTGCTATACAGTAGGACCTTGCTGTTTATCCATTCAATATATACCAGTTTGCATCTGCTAATCCCAAACTCCCAATCCAACCCTCTTCCACCCCCCTGCCCCTTGGCAACCACCAGTCGATTTTCTGTCCCTGCTTCTGTTTCTGTTTCATAGATAGGCTCATTTGTGTCATCTTTTAGATTCCCCATATAAGTGATATCATATGATATTTGTCTCTAAAGACATTGTTAACTATAAAACATTGTGAAAGGAAAGAAAACCCCAGTGTCACCTCTAATTTAACTCCCTGCCATAGCAGCTATTTTCATTCTCTCTGGTATTCTCATTTCTGAATCAGGACAGGTTTAGGGGCTTCTTGGGCAGCTTAGCTTTCTTGGGCACCTTGGTAAGCTTTCCATGTATTTGATGCCAATCAGATTTTGTGTGTTAATAACCATATCACAGTTTGTTTCTAGACTTCTATACTTCTATATAGTTTTTGGCTTTCTGCTCTCCTTGCTTTTCTCTCTTGACTAAATTGGTAATCTGCAAAACTTTATTTCTTTTAGTGCTTCATGTCCAAAGAGGGTCAGCAATGGGCTCTGCCTAAACTTTTATTTCTCTTTCTTTTTTTAAAGCTGTTTTCCCCCACTGAAAGTCTTTACTGGACATCATACCCTTAGCTGACCATTGCTCTAGGGGACTCTAATCCATTCAGAGATTTTAGCAATGAGTATGATCCTTTTGACTTGTTAGGTAGGATCAAGGCTGGGTTTTAATCAACTTTGTTAGTCAAAGCATTTCTAAATTTTACATTTCACTGTTTGGGGCCGAGAAGCAGTTGCCTCTTTCCACCCTCCAACTCTGAATTCATGGACTCTATTACTGTTCTTTTTTGTCTTTAAACTGGGCCAGTTAGTGTCTGAGCTCACCTCCTTCTTGTAAACCTTGCCAAAGATGGCAACGGCACCGATACCCAATACCAACAATTTGCTTCCTCATGGCTTTCTCTATGGCTACAAGTTTAGTAGGTGAGTGATCTGCTTCCCAAGTTGCCACAGTTGACTTTATTTTCAAGTGTTTTGCCACCATTCTCATGCGTATTGCCATCTTTCCAACCTCCATTAGCAGTTTTCTCGCTATCTGCCAATTGACCACTAAGCCAGTACCACATAGTTTAGGTGTTCATTACAGTAGCATTCTACTTTTAGGTTCCAATTTTTATATCTGTCTGAACAGGCTCACTTAGGGTGTAGTGACAACAGCTCTAACATCTCAATGACTTGACACGGGGGAAATTTATTTCTTGTTCATAATATCCAGAGAGTTGGCACCTCATAGTGACTCAGGGCCTCAGGCTGATGGAGAATCCATCTGAGCACATCCTTGGATGGGTTGCTGAGGCAAGAAGGGGATGTGCAGGATCATGTGGTGAAATGACACCCATTAGTTCTGCTCACATTTCACTGGTCGTGATAAATCACATAATCAGACCTAACTCCAGAGTGGGCAGGAAAGTGCAGTTCTTCTTTTATGGGTTGAATTCCACCCCTCAAAAGATGTTGATGTCCTAACCCCCCCAGTACCTGTGTATGTGACCTTATTTGGAAATGGGGTTTTTACAAAAGTAGTCAAGATAAATGAGGCCATTATGGTGGGCTGCAATCTAATATGACTAGTGTCCTTTTAAAAAGGAGAAATTTGGACAGAGATAAACATGCATAGAGGGAAGATGATGTGAAAACACAGGGAGAACATTATCTACAAGCCAAGATGTGCCTGAGGTTACCAGAAGCTAGGAGAGAGGCCTAGAACAGATTCTCCCTCAGAGCTCTCAGAAGGAACCAACCTGGCTGACACCTTGATTTTAGACTTCTAGCCTCTCAACTTCCAGCCTGCTCAACTGTGAAAAGATAAATTTCTGTTGTTTTAAGCTGCTCAGTTTGTGGTACTTTATTACAGAAGTTCTAATGTACCTACTGTGTATCCAGAAGGAGGAGAAGGTTGGAATATTTATGAACAGTATTAATGACTATCACAATGTCTTTATTTATGTAAAATATACATCATTTTACTAGTTTTAATCCAAGTTTATAGAAAATTTGTGTTCCATTTTCCTCACTTAACATTATTTAATTAATGTCTTTGTGCTTTTACACTGACATTTTCATTACTATGTTGCTGCATTATACTTTATCATATAGTCTAAAATGTTTAATTTACAATTTTCATTCTGCTAACAAGTACAATGAATTGCAAAAGTAAAAGTAGAAAACACTATAAAATTCTCAGATAACATCAATTTCCAATAAAGCAATAAATATGAGGCACCTAGAGTGTAAACACATTATCCAGTATTGCAATAAATGTACTTACTGCTGACTTAGAAAGTCAGAGATTATTGCCAGAATATGTTTGAGTTTATTATGATATAGATAACATGTACCAATCTGTTCTGTTACTAGGTTTTCTCAGAGCTGAAAAATACATGTGTGATATAAAAAAAATTCTCTCTCTAGTTATTCCAAGGAAAATTTCAATTATATCCCTTAATTCAGAGATATATAAAATAAACCCTGGTTTTCTAGGGAATAGTCAATGGAAAAAATCCAAATTAAATTTGTTCTTATTCTCAATATCTGGTGTTGCTCACGAAGAAGATTCTTTGATTTTCAACTCCTACTCAGATATATATCCTTGGAAGGGATGTTGTACTACATGCTGGAACACTTTCTTTCTTCTTTCCTGCTCCAGCATTAAATTATGTATGACTCCCTGGTGTATATAAATATTTCCTTCTAGTTGGAATCTCACTTGCAGATGGTAGAATATCATAAATACGACAACAAAAAAACCCCCAGTAAGAGGCTCAGGGTACTCAAGGTATATTAATGTCACACATCTATGAAAAATGCATGAGCCTCTTTGAGTGATGATGCCATTTTTATTTCTTATTTATATTTAACCCTGAGAAAAGTGAACAAAATGACAGAATAAAATGAAATATTTTCTTTAGGCTGTATTTCATGGTTTCAGGATTAATTAAAGAAATCCTTATTTAGTGTCCTGAAATGTCTGTAGTTTGCTGAGACCATTTCAGTACCAAGCCCAGTCTAATAAATTTAAGAGAACATTCAGCACAGTATGTGGGAAATAAGGTTCTTAACTCGTGTTCTTATAGTCTGTGTGCAATTTTTGCTATATTTCATAAAGCTCCAGATGTGGGAGAGTCAGAGTTTTGGTTATCTGAGGATGTCTCAGGAACTGACATGTAAAATCAGTCTTATAATTCAAGGCTTTTCATCAACATCAACCAATAACTTCGTCGCCACTATCATGGAGATGCAGTTGTTATTTACTACAATTACAGCACTTCCTACAAGCTGGCGCTGTGCCAAGTGCTTTGCATGCATCATCTCATGTAGTCCTCACAAGAAACCAATAGGGTAGGTATTATTATCCCCATTTTATAGATAAGGAAACTACAGTTTAGAAAGGGTTAATCCAGGCTAATGAGTACTGAAATACGAGTTTGAACCAGCTTGCTGTCTCAATCTCTCCTGACCATTACTTCAGAACTTGCCAATAACTTTTCATGTAGTAGCACACATAGAAAGTGACGATATTTGCATACAGACTGAGAAAACAGAAGGGGATTTGAGAATATCTATACTGGGGCTTGGTGGAAAACAAATGGTCATATTTCCCTATGCTATGTAACTATTATAAGAAAAATAAAAGCCATAAGAAAAATAAAAACCAAAGTATAAGGACTTTTTATAAAACCTATAAATAAAATCTTGTCACGTTTTATTTTTAGTTTTTTTAATTTTAAAGAAGTATAGTTAATTTACAATGCTGTGTTAACTTCTGCTGTACAGCAAAGTGATTCAGTTATACATATGTATATTCTTTTTCATATTCTTTTCCATTACGGTTTATCACAGGATATTGAATATAGTTCCCTGTGCTATACAGTGGGACCTTGTTGTTAATCCATCCTATATATAATAGCTTGCATCTGCTCTTGTCACATTTTAAATAAGAGATATGAACTCACTTCTTTTTTTTCCTTTAATATTTATTTATTTATTTTAGTTTTGGCTGCATCTGGTCTTAGTTGCGGCACATGGGATCTTTCGTTGTGGTGCTTGGGCTTCTCTCTAGTTGTGGTGCGTGGGCTCCAGAGTGCATGGGCTCTGTAGGTTCAGCACGCGGGCTCTCTATTTGTGGCTTGTGTGCTCGGTAGTTGTGGCGCACAGGCTTAGTTGCCCCACGGCATGTGGGATCTTAGTTCCCCCACCAGAGATCGAACCCGTGTCCCCTGCATTGGAAGGTGGATTCTTAGCCACTGGACCACAGGGAAGTCCTGAGCTCACTTCTATGACCATAAATTTTTGGCATCATGTTTTAGGCTTGAAACAGTGTAACATAATTTCTGACCAGATTTTTTTAAGGACAGTTGCTTCAAATTCTTGATAGTTATCATCAACTAGAAACTTCTTACAAACAAGCAGGTGAAAAATTTGATTTATTTAATAACCATTTACTATAGGTGAATTATATTTAATAAAACTAAGGATTCCTTTTATCATGTTGAAATAGTCAGGGGTAAAATTTCATGTGAAAATGGATAGGCTTTGAATCCAATCTTTTTCACATCATGTACTTCAGAGTAATAATAAAGCTCTGCTTTCTCCTGGAGCTGTGTCTACATAGTTCCATCCCCTCACCCCAGCCCTACTAACAGTGCAACTGGTGACCTTTGCACAGATGATCTTACATTTTGTAGGGTTCACTTGGTTTTGTGTTAAGAATATGCTTACAGAGGCAAAAATAAAAGGAGGGAGACTGAACATAGTTTGCTAATAAGATTTTTAAAGAGGAGATCAAAGATAATAGATTTTGGCTTAGAGAATTGAAGTTATGTATGTAAGTTCATAGAAAATAAATTTGGATTTGAACCCAAGACTCCAAAGCCTGAGCCCCTGACTCCCACGTTTGCCCATGAGATAACATTTATGCCCTGATTCTTCTATTAGGGTCCTTCAATGTTAACCAATATTTAGCATTTAAAAAGTGGGTAATTTCTAAATGTTGTTCAAAGTCTTGGTTAATCTTTTAAATCATGGGATTTACTTTTCTGTCATTTTCTTTGTTTATACTTACCTAGATATAACTAGGTAAAAGAGAATATCCTGCCTTATATCTATCAACAGTGAGTTCCCAGAAGGCAGCTATGCAAAGAACAGCATTAAGTGTGCATTCATCATTATTGCTCATCTAAAATGTGCCAAGCATTGTGTTAAATGGTAGGATATTGTACTAATAATTTAGTGGTGGTGGTCGGGGGAGAAAGCCCTATAAATAGAAAATGGGTTGTTGCTTGTCATAGGATTACAGAGAATGATGCCATGAATTCTACTTGAGGGCACCATGAAAGGCTTCCCAAAGAAGTGACATTTGAGGTGGGTTTTGAAGTGTGAGTAGGAGTTTGACAAACCATACACACACACGCGCGCACGTCGTGATAATCTGAGCTCTAGCCACGTGGTGAGGTGATATCATGATATAGTGAAGGAACACTGGTGGGAAATTAAGAAGCACATGTTCCTGTCCTGATTTGTACACTGTAACTTAGGGATAATTCGTTTAACATCTCTATTCTCCAGACTTTTTGTGAAAGAATTTTGAAAAAGAAAAAAATCTTGACAAGTGTAAGGAGATTATTGGCACTCAGCAATCAGCATTTCTACCCTCTGTTCTTTCACACAAGATTTTATGACTATGCCTATTTGAAATTCACTTTTCCTCCCTTGTCTCTCTCAATATTACCTTTAATTAAAAGTCATCTCTTTTTTTTTTAAAGAAGCATTTCACAGTTGATTCTCACTCAATACCACATGCTCATTGAGGAAAAAATTTTTTAAAAAAAATTTTATTTAAGTTAAAAAAATTTTTTTTAAAGTTTTATTTTATATTGGAGTATAGTTGCTTAACAATGTTGTGTTAATTTCAGGTGTACAGCAAAGTGAATCAGTTATACATATACATGTATCTATTCTCTTTCAAATTCTTTTGAGGAAAAAATTTTAAAAATTTAAATACATATTTGAGTTCCCAGTATATGTGCCACATTGTGCTATGTACTGTGAGTACATAAAGATTTATATGTTCTGCCCATTCCCTTCGGAGTTTATAATCCAGGAGAAGAGACTGTTATGTACAGAGATAACGCTGACACAGGTGGACAGGAATAAAGACAGGGAATCTGTGATCTAGTTGTGGAGGGGTGGATCCACTGCACATGAGGAACTCTTTCATATAAGTCAAACTTTAAATGAAAAGTAGTGATAGGTGCCAACAAAGTATAGCAATAACATAAGGCCTATGGAGTGTTATTCTGTTTACACCAGACTTTGTTTTATATTATCTCGTTTGATCCTCATAACAAACTTGAAATGTAGGAAGGTATCATTTAATTTTACGGGTGAGAAATTCAAACTCAGGGAAATTAACTCACCTCCTTAGTGTTCTCAGTAGTGAGTGGGAGAACAGGGATTGATTTCTAAATTCAGTAATTTTTTGCATGGTACCAACTGGTTGCATACAGATTTTGGAAGCTTGAGGTAGGAAAGAATGGGGCTGAGAGACCGGTTCTTGATATGACTCCTATTATTTTTTTCTAATTTTTATTGGAAAAAAATTATAGTTGATTTACAATGTTGTGTTAGTTTCAGGTGTACAGTAAAGTGAATCTGTTATACATATGCATATATCCACTCTTTTCTTAGATTCTTTTCTCATACAGGCCATTACAGTGTATTTAGTAGAGTTCCCTGTGCTATACAGTAGGTCCTTATAGGTATCTATTTTATATACAGTAGTGTGTATATGTCAATCCCAGTCTTCTGATTTATCCCCCTGCCTTACTTCCTGGTAACCATAAGTTTATTTTCTACATCTGTAACTCTGTGTCTGTTTTGTGGGTAAGTTCATTTGAACCCTTTTTTTAGATTCCACATATAAGCGATATCATATGGTATTTGTCTTTGACTTCTATTTTTAAAGAAATCTTGGTTGGTTGATTGATTTTTGGCATGGGTGTGTGGGGTGAAACTACCTACATCATCAGTTTCATGGATTAACCAACAGGTGGCACCATGTCCCAATGCAAACCTTTTCTCCTTGAAGCTATATAGCACAGACCACTGACCTTCCCTGGGGGTTTACCAATTAAATTCAGCAGATTAAAGTGGGGCTCATAACCCTGCTTCCTGAGATCATCAGGGTCTGCTAACTTACATATTTAAAATCAATGAGTAAGGAAGTGGAAGGCATGAGGAGGTTGGAACGTACTGACTTCAGGATATCCTCTCCACCATTTAGAGCTGAATGCTTTGGGTAAGAAACAAAACCCCTCTCAACTCCAGTTCACCTCTCGAGTGAAGTGACCTTTCACAATGGTTTTTGTGAGGATTAGTCATAATGTATGACTATGGGCCAGCTACTGGCCCATAATAGCTATTCAGCAAATGGTAGTTGTAATTTATCCATATCTAAAAAAGGTAAGGAAACCATGACTATACTGTCATCTATCTCCTTACCCATTTGTTATCAGAAAGACATGTCCCAGTGGTTAGTCTGGTGGGGTATCATTATTGCAGCTGGACTCTTTGGCAGAGGATTCTTTCATGAAGGGTGGGCAAGGTGGAGGGTATTAAGTGGTAGACAGAGAATAAAGATGGCCTTTGATTATGCTGTGAGGTCTTTGATCATCTTTCTGAGAAACAACATTATTTTGTCTAAAGTCCCCAAAGGTAATGAACTAATGCACACTTATTAGGTATATAACTAAGTATTCTGCATTATTGAAATGTCACATAATTCTCTCTCCTCAAAATTTATAGTGTGATAAGGGAGAACAGACAGTTACCCATGAAATAACTGAAAATACTAGATTATGATTATGCATCTAGTTAATTGCTAAATGATATGTTTATGTAGGATTAAGGGTAGTTTTTGGTGTCCTGCTCATCTAATCTGGCTCTGCTCACTTCTGATACTGATATTTTGAATGACTGGTTGTCAGGGTAATTTCTGGGGAATCATAGCTTACTTCTCAATAAATAACCTAAAGGACAACAATAAATGAAATCCACAAAAATCAGAAGTCAAGAGCCCCTTACAATAAATCTCTTCTCATTCAACAGGGCAGGTCACCCTCAGAAAGTAATAAACTGAGTCATGTGAACCTGCAAGCTGGTTCGGCTCTTTCAGGTTGCAAGGTAAGAGAAGATGTCAGGTCATCTAAGGAGAAGAAGGCTTATTGCAAGGATACATAGAATAGGAAATGAACAATGGGAAGCTTTCTCGGAAGGCTTCATGGAATCCAGAAGTTTGTTCAAGCACAATACTATTTATGCAATCTTGTTCCTTTTGTGCCTCCTCAACAGCAGAAGGTTTTTGCTTCCTTTCTCCTGCTGCACAAGTGTGGACACTGCTTCTACTGTTCTTACCATTATCAGATAATTACCTATGTTCCCCTCCTTTTTTTCTTTTAATAGTAGGGTTTCTGCTAACTTGTGGCTTGTAGTCATGCCTTCTGTTAGCTTCTGAGTAACTTCTTTTTACCACTTTTCTCTCTGTCTCCTTCTTCTGTCCAACAACAATCTGTCTGATGACTCTTTTGAGGTTGGGGAGGGGATTTGGTTCCATCATTCATTCACCATGAAGTATAGCATGCTCCTGGGTTACCCCCTAACCTTCTGGTAAACTATTTTGGTTACTTTAGGTCGGCTGTCCTTTCCTTGTTCATTGAATTCTGCTCAAGATATTAGGGCTACATGGTTCAGGGCATGGAGACCTATATATCAGGAAAACAGAAGTGGGTTATGGCCATGGCAGCCACTTTGAGCATTCTCAGCTGGATTTCATGGTGCTCTCAATTGGCTGCGTAGTCCATACAAGAAATAAGAAATTAATGTTTTGACAGAGGTTCCCCATGCACGCTAAGGGAACTGTGCCCATGTGCATTAGTTTTCTGTTTGTACTGTAATAAATTACCAATTTAGCAGCTTAAAGGAGCACACATTTGTTATTTTACAGTTCTGTAGGTCAGAAGTTCTGTATGGGTATCATTGGACTAAATCTGAGTGTCAGCAGGGCTACATTTTTATCTGGAGGTCCTAGGGGAGATTCTGCTTGCAGGGTCATTTAGGCTGTTGGCAGAATTCAATTCCTTGCAATAGCAGGATTAAGGATTCTTTTCTTGCTGACTGTCAGCTGAAAGCCCAACTTCTAGGAACTGCCTGCATTTCTTGACTTGTGGCCCCTTCCTCCGTCTTCAAAACCAGCAGCAGCAAGTCAAGTCCCTCTCAAGCTCCAAATCTCTCCTGCTTCTTCTTTTGTCTTCTCATCTCCTTGTCGATTCTTTTGCCTTCCTCTTCTACTTTTAAGGACTTGTATGTTTAGATTGTTCTCACCAGAATAATCTAGGATAATCCCTCCTCCACAGAGTCTTCAATGTTAATCACCCCATCTACAAAATCCCTTTGCCATGTAAAGTAACATATTCACAAGTTCCAGGATTGGGGCATGGACCTCTTTGGTGGGGGGACATTAATCACCATTTTCTGGCTTGCACTTGTCTTGACCATGACAAGTATAAATCCTCCAGAAACTAGCCCAGTTTTCATGTCCTCCTGAAGCTTTCCTCACATATGCTTGGCAATTCTGATCTTTTCTTTCTTTGACTTCCTGTACCTTATTGGTTTTACCACATATTGTCGTATGATCTTATAATACTCTTGATGGTTCCTGATAATCTGTGTATTTTGTATTTCTGTCATTACCTCAGTGAGATTGTGAATTCCAGAGGAAATTCATGCATCTTTTGTATTCTTCACAGTGTTCACCCAGTGCCGAGTACACACAAGCAGTTCAATAAATATTTAAAATATTATATAACTAGCAGGCTTTGGGGAAAGGAAGCCTAGAGGAGGACCTGTCCCTGGCATGATGATCACCTCATTGATTTATCTACCACCAAAGCGGAGCTGCTAAAGGGCTCCTCTAATGTGCTTTCTAATTCCCTTCTCTTACTCTGGAAGCCAGAGTTGATTAGAATTTAAATCATTCCAGCAAGGCCTTTCAATAGAGTAGAGTTTCTGCCCTTGGATTTTATTGTTTGTTTCATGAAAGAGAGCTCCAGTTGACAATTCAGGCCGCAACAAAGATGCCGCATGCCACAACTAAGACCGGGCACAGCCAAAATAAAACAAACAAACAAACAAACAAATAAATAAAATAGAATTCAGGAACCCTTCATTGACAAAGATCACATAACATATCATAATTACACTAAATCCAAGTCTCTATAAAGATAAGAGAATAGAACAGTAGGAAGTTCAGGGTCAGGCTTGATGCCTAGATTACATCACTCCTCTTCTCCTCCGAAGTCCATAGAGTATGTCCATAAAGACAAGACCAGGGGTAAAAATATATGTGTTATCAAAGGACCAGACAATAGTCCATTAATCTGTTTCTAAGAACAGTGCTTTTTAGTAAGGGACCAAACTGAGAATGCCCATTGAGAAATGACCTTGGGACCTCTGGTTTACCCACTTACCTGCAGACAGAAAGCTGTAGGAGGGCAAGCAAGCCGAAGCAGATCTCTCTTTGCTTTCTGCATGGAGGAGAAACCAGGGGTTTAAAAAATTTGTTTGTTTGTTTGTTTTATAGACATCTGAAGCAAAAAGCCCATAGTGAATGAGAAATAAAGGAGTCTATCTTGATTTTGAGCAGCTCACTGGTTGAATGGCCCAGTCTCATTAATCACTCTGTGACATCAACACTCAGAGAAGATGCTGGAAATTTCATTCCTGCTGCTCCTTCCTGGGAAGTGGAACAAGAGTCCCCTGTCTTCTGTGGATGTATGAGGGCAGGGGATAGACACTAACCCATCTCCTCCCTTTCAGGAACTAAGCTTTATTGAGCTCCGCTTATTTATTAGTCACCAAATTGAGCTCTTCTGAATATATTTCCTCATTAACCCTCCCAGTAATCTTGTGAGTAGACATTAACGGCACGTGCTTTCCTCTCCAGAGGCTCTTCTCTACTCCTCTGATAGAGTTAAGGATGCAAATGGACCATTGGTTAGGGGTGGGAGTTTCTTTGAGAGAATAACAGGGGTTAAACTATGTCTTCCATGTGTAGTTCCATTTTACTTTTGTAGTTCCTTTTGCTTTGTTATTTTGGAACCTCTTTATCTGCAGAATTCTTCTCTTTTGAATCCTGTTTCTCATGTAGCAGTAAGAGATGCTTCTCTCTCCCCAGTGTCTCATTAAAAATTTTAAGTTTACAGAAAAGTTGCAAAAATTGTATCTAGTTCACATATGCTTTTCACTAAGCTTCCCCTGATGTCAATAACTTAAAAAAAATTATTTATTTTTATTTATTTATTTTTGGCTGCATTGGATCTTCATTGCTGTGCGTGGGCTTTCTCTAGTTGTGGCGAGTGGGGGCTACTCTTCATTGCGGTGCGCAGGCTTCTCATTGCGGTACCTTCTCTTGTTGCGGAGCACAGGCTCTAGGCACACAGGCTTCAGTAGTTGTGGCTTGCAGGTTCTAGAGTGCAGGCTCAGTAGTTACGGTGCTCGGGCTTAGTTGCTCCGTGGCATGTGGGATCTTCCCAGACCAGGCATCGAACTCATGTCCCCTGAATTGGCAGGCGGGTTCTTAACTTCTGCATCACCAGGGAAGTCCCTGTTGTCAATAACTTATATAACCATAGTGCAGTGATCAAAATCAGTGACCAAAACCAAGAAATTAACATTGATACACTTCTGATCACTCAACTACAAAGTTGTGGTTCAAATTTCACCAGTTTCCCTCTCCTTGAAATATCCTTTTCCTGTCCAAAGGTTCTATCGAGGATCTCACTTGCACTTAGTTCATCTATCTCCTTAGTCTCCTCCAACCTGTTACACATTATTTCTATGTCTTTCATGACCTTGACAATCTTGATAAATATTCAGATGTTTTGCAGAATACCTCTCTCAGTTTGGGTTTGTCTGATGCTCTCATCATTAGAATGAGGTTATGGTTTTTCGACAAAAATACCACTGGTGACATTGCGTCCTTCTCAGCACATCCCAGCAGGGAGTAGATATTCTTACTACTGGCAATAATTTTGATCACTTGGTTAAGGTGGTATCTGCTGGGTTTCCACTGTAAAGTTATTATTTATACGTTTGAAATTGTTAATTAGTGGGGTAGATATTTTGAGAGTATAGTAATATCTTCCTTTTTCATCAAACTTTTGCCCACCAATATTAGCATCCATTGGTGGATCTTGTCTGTAACAGATATTACTGTTGTGTTGGCCTCATGGTAATTTTCTAATTCCTTCTTTACTTTTACATTTATTAATGGGAACTTTTCTGATAAGAAGAGATGTCCTGTATCCCTGATTTATTTATTCAAGTATTTATAATCTGTAGGGAGTCGTGGATGTTTATTTTATTATGTGGCTTATAAATCCAACAATTTCTTTTCTTCTTTTTTTCCTTTTCTTTTTTTCCTCCCTCCTTTCCTCTTTTCCTTCCTTTCTTCTTCTCTTCTCTTTCTTCCTTTTTTTCCCTTTCTTTCATTTTTCAACTTTGGCCATTTGGAGTGCCTTGCCATTGGCTTTTGTGTCCCTTTGACACATCTCATTCTTTTCGTACATTTCCTTATTTTTCTACCATCACAAGATGTCCCAGGCTTATCTTATATTTCCTCTGCTCCAGTCCTGGTATCAGCCAGTTCTCCAAGGAGACTGGTTTCTGTTTTGGAGAATGGCATTTAGAAGATGAAGACCTGGGTACTGGGTGTGCTCCCTGTTACTGTAGTATCATTGATCCCAGGCCCTCTCAGTGGGTAGCATATATATTAACCCACATATACACACATATATTTACATTTATTTCTATATTCATATGTCTGCATATACATTAAAAACTGAGTTCATACTGGTATCTCTGATTCCAGTCTAACACTGCCAAGGTCTTTCTAGCCTTCCTTCTTTCCTTATTTTTAACTTCTTTTTCCCACAGTAAGAAAGCTGGATCTCAATATGTATAATATCTTTACTTACTTATTTGTTCAATCCTAGAATACACATAAAGGATTATAGAATTGCTAGCCCATACCCCTATGAGAAACAGATTTGCTAAATAGAGTATAATATTTTTGTGTACAGTGTGAGATATGAACCTAATTTTACCTTTTCTAAACAACTTGTCAGCATCCATAAGTTGTTCCAGCACCATTTATTAAAAAGTCCATTTTTATCCCAGTGATTTAAGATGCCATTTTATCATATACTCAATGCTCATCTATATTTGTATCTGTTTCTGGACTTCTTATCTTATTCTGTTGATCTCTTTGTCTATTCATGTGCCCATACCACACTTTTAATTACAGAAGCTTTATAGTATATTTTAATGTCTGGTAGGGCTAGTTCCTCTCTGTAGTTTTTCTTTTTCAGTGTTTTCCTGGCTATCCTTGCATATTTGTTTTTCCATGTAAATTTTAGTTATCAACTTATCTAACTCTATTAAATAATTTCTTGGTAATTTTTGGGGGGTTGCATTGAGTTGATAAATTAATATAAGGTAAACTGTCATGTTTAATGCCAAGTCACCTATCCAAGAACAGAGGATGCCTTACCATTCGTTAAAGTCTACTTTTGTTTCTTTCAGGAGGTCTGATATGTCTATGATAATTTGTACCAGCCTCTTGGCTGTTTACCTTCCTCAGCCTCTCTGCACACATGTTCTGGTCAATGCTCTTACAGATCCTTCTCTCTATCCGGCTGCCTCATAGCCCCTAACACACATTTTAAAAAAGAAGAAAAGAAAAAAATAGAGAAAAAAAGAAAAGGTAACTTGTTACAGGCTCAATTGTGTCCCCCACACAAAAAAATTTACATTGATATACTAACCTCAGAATGTAACCATATTTGGAGATTGGGTCCTTATAGAGGTGATTAAGTTAAAATGAGGTCATTAGGGTGACCTTAATCCAATCTCATAAAAAGGGGAAATTTGGATACAGATTTGTAGTAAGGGAAGAACATATGAGGACACAAGGAGAAGACAGCCATCTAGAAGACAAGGAGAGAGGCCTCAGAGGAAAGCAACCCTGTTGACAATTTAATCTTATACTTTTAGCCTTTAGAACTGTGAAAAAATCAATTTCTGGGGTTTAAGCCACCTAGCTTGTGGTACTGTGTTACTGTAGCCTTAGCAAACTAATATATTTATCTAGAGAAAATTTTACTTCTATCAAGAGACTAGCCCTGTTGATTAATTAATAGTCAGTGTTTCTTTGCAAATTCTACTCGAGATAGAATTTTAGTCGTGCTCTAAAATTTGGACGTGCTCTGATCCTCAATGTTGCTGTCATTGAATCAGCCAGTATATAAGTGACATGATCAATATTTTCAAGCCGTGTCCTCGGGGTGCTAGAAATGTGGCTTTATTTTTTCTATAACTCATCCTTATCTCTATCTTGAGCCTCATTTCTGCTTGGTGGCAGAAAATTTACCCGGTTAATTCCAGTTGTGATTAATTATTTCAGATTAGGTACATTTTGGGGCTTTTTCTTCCCAAATGACTTCTCAGAGATTGGTTCAGAAAAATGCAGTAATCAGTCATGTTTTGTAATGGCCAGGCTTGATAGTGCATCCTCTTATCATCTCCTTCCCTGTTTCTCTCCCTATCTTTCATGCCTGCCTTTTGTACTCCGTAAAATATGTAGCAGATAGACCTTCTTAAGGCTCTCCTTTTTCTGCAGACTAAAACAGCGCCTTTGCTTGTCTCTATGTGCCCCACTTGGAAATGAGCCCCATCCTACTTTGCTCTCTGAATGCCAAAATTATCTGAAAAGGAGCATTTATTCATCAACCCTTTCCCTTACTCTAAGACCTGATCCTGGGTAGGAGATGTAGTGTTTAAAGTCCCTTCTTTAAAGCTGGAGACCGCCCCCCCCCCCCGCCCCCCAACTCATATGGAACTTCCTCATTCTTTCCAATGTCACATTCCACTCTGCGTATATTCTATAATTTATTCAACTAGTAACCCATCAATGGATATCCTTTGTTATTGCAAACTATATGGTAGTGAATATCGTACGTTTGTACATTTGATAGACATTTGGAAATGGATCCACATATTGTCTGTACAGTCTCCCATTGTCTCTATTCTCTCCTCAGTGTTGTGTGAATTTCATCCTACAAGTCACCAACAATTTCACCAACATTTAGGGCTATCAAACTTTTCGATATTTGACAATCTTGTAGATAAAAAAAAAATTGTACCTAATTTTGTTTAGATGTTTATTTCTCTTTTTCTGACTGAGATAAGGCACTTTTTTCATATATTTAAGAACTATTTGTAGCTTATCTGTTCCTGTCCTTTTTTCCTTTCTTCTATTGGTTTGTTGATTTTTCTTCTATTGATTTTTCTGAGACCATTGTAAAGGAAATTACCCCTTTGTCTTTGATATGTTTCAACTATGTTTTCCCTTGATTTTTCATTTGTATTTTAACTTTTCTTATAGTTAGTTTTGCCATGAAGAATTTTTAATTTTGTTATTAACTTTATCAGTTGTTTTCTTTGCCATCTTAAAACATCTGTGAATATTAAGACTAGGGGTAGGGGCTTCCCTGGTGGCGCAGTGGTTGAGAATCTGCCTGCCAATGCAGGGGACATGGGTTCGAGCCCTGGTCTGGGAGGATCCCACATGCCGCAGAGCAGCTAGCCCCATGAGCCACAATTACTGAGCCTGCGTGTCTGGAGCCTGTGCTCCGCAACAAGAGAGGCCGTGATAGTGAGAGGCCCGTGCACCGCGATGAAGAGTTGCCCCCACTCGCTGCAACTGGAGAAAGTCCTCGCGCAGAAACGAGGACCCAATGCAGCCATGAATGAATAAATAAATAAATAAAATTAAAAAAAAAAAAAAAAAAAAAAGACTAGGGGTAGAAGCAAAGAAGTTGCTTTTTTCTTTTCCTCCCTGCCAGAACTGAAAGCAGGAGGCAGTATCAGTGTTTCTTTCAAACTTTACCCTAAATAGCTCCTCAGAGTGGATCTGAAGTGTTGTTATCCAGTTCTAACGAAAGAAAAGCTATCTGGTTGGTCCCAATTTGCAGACCTACCAGTGCCTTGTATATTCCTTCAAGACTATGGACAAGTTTTTCTGAAAAAAGAAAGGAACAAAACAAAACTAATGCTGTAGAACAGTCCTTTGACCTGATGCCATGCATGGGAAAATCAAGTTTTGGTATAATTATTCCACTACTGATAACTGCTTCATTGCCCAAGTTAATAGATAAGAGTGATACAGAGAAAAAGAAGATATTGTGCTTTTTGCTATCATTTCTTGACAGATTTCAATGAAATAAAGAAGACTCTTCTTTAGAACATGTTTTAACATTTATAATGCTTTTTCAAAACTTCTAGTATGATAATGTTACTAGACTAGAGCAGGTAAGAATGGTCTTCTTACAAAAGGAATTTCATTTCCAATTGCTGCAGAACTGGATTTTGTCATTTCCTCTCTTATCACTAGCATAACTTTAAATAATCTGGCAAGGCTCATCAATTGATTGGATGCATGCCCTCTTGTGTGCCTCAAGTGACCTCTTCCATGTTGACTGCATGGTTTATTGTTAGGAAGAAAGGATGACCTTAAGAAACAACTGAGCCTATGGGCTCATTATTTTCCATAGGTGGGATTAACATCAGCTAACTAAGGCTGGGATTATAGTCTTGGTTAAAAATTTCTCCAAATTTAAGTGTACTGCACCCCTACAGCCATCTTTCAACAGGATATGGAAAAAGAAAAAAGAAAAAACGCATTTGGCAGGTCAACTCTTTCATTGGGATACTGTAACAAATCTTCTTAAAAAAAATTTAAAGCCACACATTAACTTGTATTTGCTATTTGTTAGAGACCCTCAAACTCTTCTGATGATCACATGAATTTCTTCCCAAAGGTGCGGGGACTGCCTGACTTAGGGATAAGGAAGGGGTTAATAAGAGCTGCCAGTTTATTTATTTTTTCCTTTAAATATATTTGGCTCCCACATACGATTTTGCTTTCTATTGCTTAATGCCATTTGAAAATTACTATTAAAAATTTTATTTATTATTTATTTTTGGCTGCATTGGGTCTTTGTTGCTACACATAGGCTTTAGTTGTGGTGAGCAGGGGCTACTCTTCATTGTGGTGCAGGGGCTTCTCATTGTGGTGGCTTCTCTTGTTGCAGAGCATGGGCTCTAGGTACGCAGGCTTCAGTAGTTGTGGGCTCAGTAGTTGTGGCTCGCGGGCTCTAGAGCACAGGCTCACTAGTTGTGGCACATGGGCTTAGTTGTTCCACGGCATGTGGGATCTTCCTGGACCAGGGCTTGAACCTGTGTTCCCTGCATTGGCAGGCAGGTTCTTAACCACTGCGCCACCAGGGAAACCCTGAAAATTACTGTGAAGTGACATAAACTTACGAAGTTGTGACCAAATATCCAAGTGCTGAGGCAGAATTTGATGCTTCCTTTCTTAAAAGAAAAATCTCAGTCGTTCTATCTTTCATAGCAGAAGAAAACACACAGGAACCTAACTTAAAAAAAAATTTCTGGAGACCTTCAAGATGGTGGAGGAGTAAGACGTGATCACCTTCCTCCCCACAAATAAATCAAAAATACATCTACATGTGGAAAAACTCCTACAGAACACTTACTGAATGCTGGCAGAAGACCTCAGACTTCCCGAAAGATATATATATTTTTTCACTTTTTCTCTTTTTGTGAGTGTGTATGTGTATGCTTCTTTGTGTGATTTTGTCTGTATAGCTTTGCTTTTACCATTTGTCCTAGGGTTCTGTCTGTCTGGTTTCTTTTCCTTCTTTTTTTTTTTAATTTTTAGCGCTGGTTATCATTGATGGATTTCTTTTTTGGTTTGGTTGCTCTCTTCTTTCTTTCTTTTTAAATTACTTTTTAATTTTTTAAAATTTTTAATGATTTTCTTTATTTTTTATTTTAATAACTTTATGTTATTTTATTTTTCATCCTTCCTTCCTTCCTTTCTTCCTGTATTTCTTTTCTTTCTTTTTTTTCTCCCTTTTCTTCTGAGCTGTGTGGCTGACAGGGTCTTTGTACTCCGGCCAGGTGTCAGGCCTGTGTCTCTGAGTTGAGAGAGCTGAGTTCAGGACATTGGTCCATCAGAGACCTCCCAGCTTTACATAATATCAAATGGCGAAAACTTTCCCAGAGATCTTCATCTCAATGCTAAGACCCAGATCCACTCAACAACCAGCAAGCTAAAGTGCTGGAGACCCTATGCCAAACAACTAGCAAGGCAGGAACACAACCCCACCCATTAGCAGAGAGGCTGCCTAAAATCATAATAAGGTCACAGACACCCCAAAACACACCACTGGACTTGGTCCTGCCCATCAGAAAGACAAGATCCAGCCTCATCCACCAGAACACAGGCACCAGTCCCCTCCACCTGAAGCCAACACAATGCACTGTACCAACCTTAGCCACTGGGAGCAGACACCAAAAACAAAAGGAGCTACGAACCTGCAGCCTGGGAAAAAGGAGACCCCAAACACAGTAAGTTAAGCAAAATGAGAAGACAGAGGAACACACAGCAGATAAGGAGCAAGGTAAAAACCCACAGACCAAATAAATGAACAGGAAATAAGCAGTCTATGTGAAAAAGAATTCAGAGTAATGATAGTAAACATGATCCAAAATCTTGGAAATAAAATGGAGAAAATACAAGAAATGCTTGATAAGGGCCTAGAAGAATTAAAGAGAAAACAAACAACAATGAACAACACAGTAAATGAAATTAAAAATTCTCTAGAAGGAATCAATAGCAGAATAATTAAGGCAGAAGAACGAATAAGTGACCTGGAAGATAAAATAGTGGGAAAAACGACTGCAGAGCAGAATAAAGAAAAAAGAATGAAAAGAATTGAGGACAGTTTCAGAGACCTCTGGGATAACATTAAATGCACCAACATTCGAATTATAGGGGTCGCAAAGAAGAAGAGAAAAAGAAAGGAACTGAGAAAATATTTGAAGAGATTATAATTGAAAACTTCCCTAATATGGGAAAGGAAATAGTCAATCAAATCCAGGAAGTGCAGAAAGTCCCATACATGATAAATCCAAGGAGAAACACGCCAAGACAGATATTAATCAAACTATCAAAAATTAAATTCAAAGAAAAAAATATTAAGGGCAGCAAGGGAAAAACAACAAATAACATACAAGGGTATCCCCATAAGGTTAACAGCTGATCTTTCAGCAGAAACTCTGCAAGCCACAATGGAGTGGCAGGACGTATTTAAAGTGATGAAAGGGAAAAGCCTACAACCAAGATTACTCTACCCAGCAAGGATCTCATTCAGATTTCACAGAGAAATTAAAACCTTTACAGACTAGCAAAAGCTAAGAGAATTCAGCACCACCAAACCAGCTTTACAACAAATGCCAAAGTAACTTCTCTAGGCAGGAAACACAAGAGAAGGAAAAGACCTACAATAATAAACCCAAAACAAGAAACTGGTAATAGGAACATACATATCGATAATAACCATAAATGTAAATGGATTAAATGCTCCAACCAAAGGCATAGACTGGCTGAATGGATACAAAAACTAGACCCGTATATATGCTATCTACAAGAGACCCACTTCAGACCTAGGGACACATACAGACTGAAAGTGAGGGGATGGAAAAAGATATTCCATGCAAATGGAAATCAAAAGAAAGCTGGAGTAGCAATTCTCATATCAGACAAAATAGACTTTAAAATAAAGACTATTACAAGAGACAAAGAAGGACACTGCATAATGATCAAGGGGTCAATCCAAGAAGAAGCTATAACAATTGTAAATATTTATGCACTCAACATAGGAGCAACTGAATACATAAGGCAAATACTAACAGCCATAAAAGGTGAAATCGACAGTAACACATCTTAGTAGGGGACTTTAACACTCCACTTTCACCAATGGACAGATCATCTAAAATGAAGTTAAATAAGGAAACCCAAGCTTTAAATGATACATTAAACAAGGTTGACTTAATTGATATTTATAGGACATTCCATCCAAAAACAACAGAATACACATTTTTCTCAAGTGCTCATGGAATATTCTCCAGGATAGATCATAACCTGGGTCACAAATCAAGCCTTGGTAAATTTAAGAAAATTGAAATCACATCAAGTATCTTTTCCGACCACAACGCCATGAGACTAGATATCAATTACAAGAAAAAAATCTGTAAAAAATACAAACACATGGAGGCTAAGCAATACACTACTTAATAACCAAGAGATCACTGAAGAAATGAAAGAGGAAATCAACCTAACCTTACACCTAAAGCAATTAGAGAAAGAAGAACAAAAAAACCTCCAAACTTAGCAGAAGGGAAGAAATCATAAAGATCAGATCAGAAATAAATGAAAAAGAAAGGAAGGGAATGATAGCAAAGATCAATAAAACTAAAAGCTGGTTCTTTGAGAAGATAAACAAAATTGATAAACCACTAGCCAGACTCATCAAGAGCAAAAGGGAGAAGACTCAAACCAATAGAATTAGAAATGAAAAAGAAGTAACAACTGACACTGCAGAAAAACAAAGGATCATGAGAGATTAATACAAGCAACTATATTCCAATAAAATGGACAACCTGGAAGAAATGGACAAATTCCTAGAAACGCAAAATCTTCTGAGACTGAACCAGGAAGAAATAGAAAATGTAAACAGACCAATCACAAGCACTGAAGTTGAAAGTGTGATTAAAAATCGTCCAACAAACAAAAGCCCAGGACCAGATGGATTCACAGGTGAATTCTGTCAAATCCTTAGCGAAGAACTAACACCTATCCTCAAACTCTTCCAAAATACAGCAGAGGGAGGAACACTCCCAAACTCATTCTACAAGGCCACCATCATCCTGATACCAAACCAGACAAAGATGGCACAAAGAAAGAAAACTACAGGCCAATATGTCTGATGAACACAGATGCAAAAATCCTCAACAAAATTCTGGCAAACAGAATCCAACAGCCCATTTAAAGGATCATACACCACGATCAGGTGAGGTTTATCCCAGGAACACAAGGGTTCTTCAATATATGCAAATCAATCAGTGTGATAAAACATATTAACAAACTGAAGGATAAAAACCATATGATCATCTCAATAGATGAAGAAAAAGCTTTTGACAAAATTCAACACCCATTTATGATAAAAACCCTCTAGAAGGTAGGCTAGAGGGAACCTATTTCAACATAATAAAGGCCATATATGACAAACCCACTGCCAACATCGTCTCAATGTTGAAAAACTGAAACTATTTCCTCTAAGATCAGGAATTGAAACTATTTCCTCTAAGATCAGGGTTGCCCATGCTCAACACTGTTATTCAACATAGTTTTGGAAGTTTTAGCCACAGCAATCAGAGAAGAAAAAGAAATAAAAGGAATCCAAATTGGAAAAGAAGAAGGAAAACTGTCACTGTTTGCAGATGACATGATACTATACATAGAGATACAATACATGATACTATACATAGAGATATTTAGCATCCTAAAGATGCTACCAGAAAGCTACTAGAACTAATCAGTGAATTTGGTAAAGTAGCAGGACAGAAAATTAATGCACAGAAATCTCTGGCATTCCTATACACTAACGATGAAAAATCTGAAAGAGAGGTTAAGGAAATACTCCCATTTACCATTGTAAGAAAAATAATAAAATACCTAGGAATAAACCTACCTAAGGAGACAAATGACCTGTATGCAGAAAACTATAAGACACTGATGAAAGAAATTAAACATGATACAAACAGATGGAGATATACCATGTTCTTGGATGGGAAGAATCAACATTGTGAAAATGGCTATAGGACCCTAAGCAATCTACAGATCAATGCAATTCCTATCAAACTACCAACGGCATTTTTCACAGACATAGAACAAAAAATTTCACAATTTGTATGGCAACACAAAAGACCCCGAATAGCCAAAGCAATCTTGAGAAAGAAAAACAGAGCTGGAGGAAATCAGGCTCCCAGACTTCAGACTCTACTACAGAGCTACAGTAATCAAGACAGTATGGTACTGGCAGAAAAACAGAAATATAGATCAATGGAACAGGATAGAAAGCCCAGAGATAAACCCACACACATATGGTCACCTTGTCTTTGATAAAGGAGGAAAGAGTATACAATGGAGAAAAGACAGCCTCTTTGATAAGTGGTGCTGGGAAAACTGGGCAGCTACATGTAAAAGAATAAAAGTAGAACACTTCCTAACACCATACACAAAAAAGAAACTCAAAACGGATTAAAGACCTAAATGTAAGGCCAGACACTATAAAACTCTTAGAGGAAAACGTAGGCAGAGCACTTCATGACATAAATCACAGCAAGATCCTTTTTGACCCACCTCCTAGAGGAATGGAAATAAAAATAAAAATAAACAAATGGGACCTAATGAAACTTAAAAGCTTTTGCACAGCAAAGGAAACCATAAACAAGACGGAAAGACAACCTCAGAATGGGAGAAAATATTTGCAAATGAAGCAACTGACAGAGGATTAATCTCTAAAATTTACAAGCAGCTCATGAAACTCAATATCAAAAAAACAAACAACCCAATCCAAAAATGGGCAGAAAACCTAAATAGACATTTCTCCAAAGAAGGTATACAGGTTGCCAACAAACACATGAAAGGATGCTCAACATCACTAATCTTTAGAGAAATTCAAATCAAAACTACAATGAGGAACACCTCACACTGGTCAGAATGGCCATCATCAAAAAATCTATAAACAATAAATGCTGGAGAGGGTGTGGAGAAAAGGGAGCCCTTTTGAACTGTTGGTGGGAATGTAAATGGATACAGCCACTATGGAAAACAGTATGGAAGTTCCTTAAAACACAAAAGATAGAACTACCATGTGACCCAGCAATCCCAGTACTGGGCATATACCCTAAGAAAACCATAATTCAAAAAGAATTATGTACCACAGTGTTCACTGCAGCACTCTTTCCAGTAGCCAGGACATGGAAGCCACCTAAGTGTCCATCAACAGATTAATGGATAAAGAAGTTGTGGTACATATATACAATGGAATATTACTCAGCCATAAAAAGAAACAAAATTGAGTTATTTGTAGTGAACTGGATGGACCTAGAGCCTGTCATATAGAGTAAAGTAAGTCAAAAAGAGAAAAACAAATACCATATGCTAACACATATATATGGAATAAAAAAAATGTTTCTGATGAACCTAGGGGCAGGACAGGAATGAAGACACAGACCTAGAGAATGGACTTGAGGACACAGGGAGGGTGAAGGGATGAAGTAAGAGAGTAGCATTGACATATATACACTGCCAAATGTAAATTAGATAGCTTTGGGAAGCAGCTGCATTGCATAGGGAGATCAGCTCAGTGCTTTGCAACCACCTAGAGGAGTGGGATAAGGAGCGTGGGGGGGGGAGACGCATGGGAGGGAATATGGGGATATACGTATGCATATAGCTAATTCACTTTGTTATACAGCAGCAACTAACACAACACTGTAAAGCAATTATCCTCCAATAAAGATGTTGAAAAAAATCTGTCCAATAAATATTTCTTAGATTTACACCTGAAAAATATACTTTTTTCCAAGCAAATATATACGTCTTTAAAAAGGACGTTTTAAAACTTAGTTGCTCTGAAGCTCTAAGTTAAATTTAGCTTTCAGTTATAATATCTAACTTATACCAGTTGTTTTAGATAACTTTTCTGAATTGACTAGAGCGACTGGGAGGAAAAGAGTTAATCAAAACATTGTCACTCTTGCCCACTGAAGGCCCCATTTAATTGAACACACAACACCAAATTCTTAAATTGGAGGCAAGTGATATAATTTACGTGCTCCGCACCACTGGTTCCAAAGTGGAACATTCTTAGCCCCGGATTTTTTTGTGTGTTTATTAATGGATGGGTGGGAAGAAACCCCTCTAGGATCATGACTTGACTCACTTTTTGGTTAAAAGCAGAAACCATAGAAGACATATCAAACCTCAAAGCAACATCTGAATAAGAATAAGGAAGATATGCACCACAGTAGTCCTTATCCATTAAGTGCAGCCCTCATTGAATTTACTTTGTCCTCTGAACCTCTTTCTTGCTCCCAGTTGGGTTCTTGCTCCCAGTTGGGTCATCATAGATTCACCTGTGTTTATCACTGGTCCACCTCCTTCTATGCTCTTAAGTCATTTCTTAAATACTGATACATTTGGGTCATGGGAGACAATATTTAATTAATACTAGAAATCAAAACAATTTTGTGGTTAGGTCTCACTGATCAGTATAAGCCTTTTATTCATTGATTCAAAATAATACATTAAATTTTTTTTCCAAAAGTGAGATAATAAAAATATTTTAAAAGAAATTTTCCAGAGGCTCTATTTGCTCTCTTTTCATACTCTTACAGTAAAAGTGTGATGATCATAAAAACAACTCAAAGAAATCTACTCACAGGTGCTTGGTTTACTTAACTTCTCTAACTGCCATTTTTACTTTTTTAAATTGTAATTTTCTTATTTTATGTCTTATAAAATTGTGAACTGCTAAACATTTTTAAATAGAAGGCTTATAAAAATAAATATATAACAATCTAAAACACTGAACAGATTGTGGTAAGTCATTTTTATAGTTCTTCCCACAAGAAGAGTGTAGAACTGTCACAAGTTGGAGGCAGGGTCACCCTCCCTGCATTGTTAAATTATATAGTATTTCTGCAGGAAAACAAGAAGTATTGTGGAGGGGAGTAATAAATACATAGACTGGTGATGCTGTCTCTGTTCCAACAACTTCTATATCTGTATCTCCTGTCAAGACTTCTCCCTAAGTCCACCTTGTATTCCCACAATGTTCTCACATATATCTAAATGGCATCTTAAGGTTAACATGTCCCAAACTGATTCTTGATCTCCCTCACCATGCCTCATCCTCCCATGGCCTTCTCCTTTCAATAAGTGGCAAGTCCATGCTTCCTTTTGCAAAGCACCTCGGAGCCATCTTTGATTCTTCTCTTTTATTCATGTCCCACATCTCATCCACAGTAAGTCTTATCAGCCACATCTACAAAATATAACCTGAAACTGACTCTGTAGTAGTGATCACTTTCACTACCGCCACCATGGTCTAAGTCATTGTCATTTCCCACCTGGATTATTGAAATAGTTTTCTAACCCACTTCCATCTTGTTCTTTTCAGAATAATTTCAGTAATGCAAAGATCTTATTAAAATCTAGGTTGATCTTGTCACTCCTCTGCACCACTTCCCTGTTCCAAACTCTTCAAGAGCTTCCTTTTTTTGTCTGATGCATAGTAAAAGCCAGAGACTTTACAACAGTCCATAACATTTCCATGATCTTGCTGCCCATCACCTCTCTGAGCTCATTTCTTCCTCCTACTCTCCCTACCTATCATTCCGATCCAGCCAAACTGGCCTCTCAGGGCCTTTGCATGTGCCCTTCCTCCAAGTGTCATCATGTGTTACTTCCTCATCACCTTCAGACTTTAATCAATGTTACCTTCTTATTGAGGATTTTCCTGGCCAGTGTAATATTGCAGTCTCTCCCCAGGACTTTCTATCCCACTTCACTGCTTTATTTTTTTCTCCTTATCTTTTATTATCACTTACAAATTGTGCTAGTTTCCTTGGGCTGCTGTAAAAAACCACAAACCAGGTATCTCAAAACAACAGATATTTATTCTCCCACAGTTCTGGAGGATAGGAGTCCAAAATTAAGGAGTCAGCAGGGTTGGTTCCCTGTGGAGGTTCTGAGGGAGAATCTGTTCATGCCTGTCTCCTGTCTTCTGGTGGTTACTGGCAGTCCTTGGCATTCTTTGGCTTGAAGCTGCATCACTCCAGTCTCTGCCTCTGTCATCACATGGTGTTCTTCCTGTGTGTCTTTTTGTCCAGATTTCCCTCTTCTTAGAAGGACATCAGTCATACTGGATTTAGGGCCCACCTTAATCCAGTATGATCTCATCTTACCCTGATTACATCTATAAAGACTATGTTTCTAAATAAGGTCATATTCACAGGTTCCAGGTAGACCTGAATTTTAGGGGGAGGGGACACTATTAAACTCAGTTCACTAATATATTTATCTTGTTTGTTGTCTGTTTCCCTCACTGAAATATACATTTATGAGAACTTTGCTCATCACTGCATCCCTTGTGCATAGAATAGCCTGAGATGCATAGTAGGACTTAGTGATGTTTATTAAATAAATAATACTCTTGGTTGGTCGGGCTAGATTTTAGCTAGATGGCAGATGCCCAGATATATTGCAGCCGCTGATCACTGTGTTAAAGAGAGTCCATTTTTCTAAGTACAGCCCAAGGCTAGGAATTCAACCATAATACTTTACTCCTCGATTTTTTTCTCACCAGATCTTTTCACAGACTTTGGACTAGCCTCCAATCACCTCTGAAGCCATAACATAGAAAATAACACCTGCTGTAAAAGACTCTGAAGTCTTGAATAAATGTACCACATCCACGAGAGGACCATTCTTTAGACTGTTCTAATGTCACTCAATGATAGAGGGCACTAAAAAAATTTTCATGTACTTCTGACTTTTCTAAAGACCCTGGATAATAGAAATTCAAATAAGACAGTCCAAGAAAAATATTTCCAAACAAAGCAAATAAAAGCCTCCGACATACTTTTGACATCAAAGCAAAGCTCTTCTCACATTTAATCCTAGTGTGTAAACCGTTGGGTACAGATGAGTCAACAGCAGCTAAGTTAACAAAATATGAAGCCTCATATCTCAATATGAGCCTTCACATCCCATTCAAATAAGGCAGCTTCAAGGCATGCGTTTTTCTGTCAACTATTGGAAGTTACATTTGATTAGCAAAGGTTGCTGCCACCGATTTTGAAAAATTAAATGATTGCCTTTTACTTAAAAAATCATCTCAATCTTATTACTTGCTATTATTATTAGACTTGGATAAAAAGAACATTTTGGTACTGATGTCAGTTTTACTCTATAGTGAGTTGATTATTTAGTTGCTGAAGTTGTGGGGACTTGCACATGTTTTTAAATTTTTTTTATCATAACTGTAGCAGGAGTGGGATGGTGCCCTGCCAGTAGGGTGCCCTGCTAGAGACTAACTTTTTTCTTTGGAGAGAGACTGTTATGGATTGATCTGTGTCTCCCCGCTTCTCCCAATGCATATGTTGAAGCCCTAACACTCTGTACCTCAGAATGTGACCTTATTTGGAAATAGTGTCTTTGTGATGTAGCTAGTTGAGTTAGTTAGGGTGAGCCATAAATCTAGTATTACAAGTGTCCTTATTAAAAGGGGGGATTTGGACACAGAGACATGCACACAGGGAGAACACCATATGAAGATGAAGGTAGAGATTGGGGTGATGCTTCTACAAGCCAAGAAATACCAAAGATTGCCAGCAAACCCCCAGAGATTCACGGAATAGATGCTTCCTCACAGTGCTCTGAAGGAAACAACCGTGCTGATTGATTTAGGACTTCTAGCCTCCAGAGCTGTAAGACAATAAACGTGTAGGTTAAGTCACCCAGTCTGTGGCACTTTGTTATGGCAGCCCTAGCAAACTAATATACCCTGGAAAGCACTTTCGTGGGACTCTTTCAATATGGCCCTAGCTTGTCTGCCTTCATGGTATCTACTTGGCAGACAGGAAGTCACATGCCTCCTTTTCCTTCCAAACTCCCAATCCCTCCCTCTATTTCCATGCTCAGCAATATCAGGAAACTCCATGTAACTCCTCTCCTCAGAATTTTCTAGTTCAGCAAATATGCAGTCAGAGGGGTGATGTCAGGCTCCCCTTTTGCAAAAACTCCGAGCTCTCTTGGGGTCCTCCTCATCCAGCTGAGAAGTGGAGACTAAAGAACCTACAGTGGAGGAAATGTTCTCTAATAACAAACTTCATTCATTCATTGCCATTCATGCATCCTTCTCTCTCCATTCTGTTGGCAAATACTGTTGAGTGTCAGGCCCTATTCTAGACATAGGAGTTAACAAAACAAGGTTCCTGCTCCCTTGTATTCTACAGATGAGGACAGAAACTATTAACAAATAAACAAAATAGACAATATGTCAGATGCTATTAGGTGCTAAGAACAATAAAACAATATGGGAAGGGTTGGTAGTTGTATTTTATGTAAGATGATTTTATATTAGAGGAAAAGCCTCTCTGATACGGGAACGTTTGTGTGTGAACTTGAGCAGTGAGCCTGTTTGATAGAAGTATTATCTAGGCAGAAGGAGTAGTAAATGCAAAGGCCCAGAAGTGAGAGCATGTTTGGTTTGTTCACAGAAGAGGGAGAACAGCAGTATGGCTGCAGCATAGTGATCAAGGAGAAAATTGGTAGAAGATGAGCTCTGAAAGATGGGGTGCTTGCAGATCAGGAAAGGGCTTATGAGCAGTGAAAGGACTTTTGATTTTACTCTGAGGGAGATTGGAAGCATTGAATTATTTCGAGCACAGGAGAGACATGGTCTGATAAATTTTAATGAGGATCACTGTGGCTTCAGGTGAAGAATAGACTGCACAGAGGGACGAAGGGAGATCAGTGTGATGTGTCTGTGAGCTGCCAGGTCAGGTCCATTCTCTTCTTCTTTTCTTTTTTTTTTAACTTAGAAATTCCTAATTAACAGAGATAATAATGAACTCAGATTTAAAAATCCCCCCAAACTACAGTTATCAATCTTCCATGCACGTAGGGGAGGTCTTGTGACTAGTTCTGGCCAGTGAAATGTGATCAGAGGTTGTTGGGAGGGGCTTCCAGGAAAGCCACTTAGAAAGGGTGCTACCTCTGCTAGCATGTGCTTTTTGCCTGTCACCTTTCCTTTCTTCCTGCCTAAAGTATGAATACGATGGGGGAACCAAAGGAGCCATCATTAGGGAAGTACAATTTAAAAACATAATGGTATAAAACAGTTCATATAACTCAACAACAAGAAAACAAACAACCCAATCGAAAAATGGGCAGAAGACCTAAATAGATGTTTCTCCTAAGAAGACATACAGATGGCCAAGAGGCACATGAGAAGATGCTCAACATCACTAATTATTAGAGAAATGCAAATCAAAACCACAGTGAGGTACAACCTCACACCAGTCAGAATGGGCATCATTAAATAATCTATAAATAACAAATGCTAGAGAGGATGTGGAGAAAGGGGAACCCTCCTGCACTGTTGGTGGGAATGTAAATTAGTACAACCACTATGGAGAACAGTGTGGAGATTTCTTAAAAAACTGAAAATAGAGTTACCATATGATCCAGCAATCTCACTCCTGGGTATATATCCAGAAAACTCTAATTTGAAAAGATACATGCATTCCAATAGCAGCACTATTCAAAATAACCAAAACCTAGAAACCACCTAAATGTCCATCAACAGATGAATGGATAAGGAAGATGTGGTACATATATACAGTGGAATACTACTCAGCCATAAAGAAGAATGAAATAGTGCCATTTGCAACAACACAGATGGATTTAGAGATTATCATACTAAGTGAAGTAAGGCAGAAAGAAAGACAAATACTATATGATATCCCTTATATGTGGAATCTAAGATATGACAGAAGAACCTATCTACAAAACAGAAACAGACTCACAGACATAGAGAACAGACTTGTGGTTGCCAAGGGAGGGGGGGTGGGGGAGGGATGGATTGGGAGTTTGGGATTAGCAGATGCCAACTGGTATATATAGAATGGATAAACAACAAGAAAAGGTCCTACTGTGTAGCACAGGGAACTATATTCAATATCCTGTGATAAACCATAATGGAAAAGAATATAAAAAAGAATGTATACATATGTATAACTGAATCACTTTGCTGTACAGCAGAAACTAACACAACATTGTAAATCAGCTGTATGTCAGTAAAAAAAGTAATGGTATAACTATTCACACCTATCAGAATGGCTAAAATTTAAGAAAAATGAGAGTACTAAGAGGATGTGGTACAACTGGAACTCTCACATTGCAGATGGGAATGTAAAATATACAAGTTAAGTTTTCTTAGAAATTTTAACCTACTCTTACTTTATGATCTAGCTGTCTAGAGAAATACAAACTTAAGCTTAAGTTTGTGCATTTGTCAGAGCTTAAGCTCATGTAAAAATCTGTACATAAATGTTTATAGAAGGTTTATATATAATCTCTAAAAACTGAAATGTCCTTCAGTGGATGAATGTATAAACAAACTGTGGTATGTCCATGTAATGCAATACTACTCAACAGCAAAAAAGAATGAACTACTGATACATGTGACAACGTGCATGAATTGCAAATGAATTTTGCTAAGTGAAAAAGCCACATCCAAAAGGTTTAATACTGTGTGATTTCATTTATATGACATTCTAGAAAAGGCAAAACAGTAGGGATAGAAAAGAGAAGAGGGGGAATATAGGCTGGAGAATAGGTTGATTATAGAGGGGCAGCATGAAAAAATTTGGGGGGAGGCAATGGAGCTGTTCTGTATCATAATTGTGGTGGACGCACATCTCTGCATTTGTCAGAACCCATAGAACTGTACACAACAAGGAACAAATTTTATAGTATATAAATTAAGAAAAAAATTTTTTTTTAATGGGAGAAAAAGATTGGGAAAATTGTCAGTCTAAATCTATCTCTGCTATTAGAAAAGCAACTCAAAGTGGGAAAATAAATTATCTTTATTCCTGAAACTAAGTGTTGTGGTTCAATAAAAGATAACTTAATTCCCCTTCATGGATACACAGTCTGCTTCTCATTTTTTAAAGAAGTACGTGTGTTAGAAAGACAACGCAGGGAACAGAATAGTCTGAACAATTGAGTTTTGGTGTATTTTTTTCCATCTTAATGTCCACTGCTGAAAACATTTGGAGAGGGTCAGAACTGACAGAAAGATAAGCCATGCTTTTAGCTTCTTTTTTTTCTGGTACATAAATGTTAATATGCCAGACGAATTGCACCGTGAAAGTTGTTGTGGGGATAACATAGGGATAAAAAAACCCATTTTTTCCTCCCAGAAATCTCTCTCAATTGAGATATGTAATTTTAAAAGTCTTTATATATAAATGATTCAGAAATAATGGGCTATTTTTGTTATTAGGGATGAAAATGTTTTGGAAGGAATATTTAGCTCTGGGGAGCAACCTAATGAGACAGCTGAAATCCTACAGCAGGACGGAGAGCCGCAGCATCCCAAGTAAATAAAGCTGCAGTCTGCTCAGCTCACCAGATGGAGAGCACTGCAAGGCTCTTATCCTGTCACCAATTACTCCCCATCACTTTTCTTTTCAGGGACAGGCTAAGAAAGTTCTACACTTGAATCAACACATAAAAAATCCTCAAGTAATTCCCTTCCTTGCCCTAAGCTACTCCGGGTCACTCTCCAAGAGAGGGGAGACCAGCTTCGGTTTAACTAGCAGGGAACGCCAAACGTGTGAACAACATTCATTAGACTTTGTGCCCGCACGTGGTGCAAACTTTATAGGGTAAACACCCGAAGATCTATTTGGAGAGGGAGATGATGTGGAGCTCAATCACTGTGTTTTTTACTGAAGGAGATTTCTTAGTCAGAGGCAGAGACAGACACTGCCTTTTATCCACTTTGATGAGCCTATAACATGTGTGATGATGCCCTCGTGTATGAAGGACTCCACAGTATTCAAAGTTAACCTACAGAGGGAGTGCTGATCTGGTTGTCTTTATTAGAGTATCCTGAACTAGAGATTAAGGAGGAACAGGGGAAGTAGAAGTCTAGAAGGGCCCCAGAGCCTCTCTTGATTATTCTCAAGCCAGCCGGAGCCCCCGCCCAACAGCATCTGGACTTTTTACTAGGCTGCAAAATGGTTCAATATTCTATTTTTAAAGCAATTGCTTGGCCTGTTGGGCGGTAGTGGTGTCCTGGCCCCCAACAGTCATCTTTTCCAGCTGTGCAAGTGCAGCGCTTTCCAGGAGGGTGGGGTTGAGGGAAAAAGAAGGGACAATGGGCCAAGCAATGAAAAACCAACCCACCCGTATTTATGGCTGGGTACAGACTCCTTCCTTTGTGACCTGAAATACACCTGACACATGGGCCAGGACATGAAAATAAGACTTAAGTAGAACTAAATCCAATGATATTGGCTGAATTGTGATTCCACATAGGAATAGTTTCCATAAGCCATTAGTAGAGATAAAATGGGAAGTTCGTATGGAAAAGAGAAAGTGTGTGCCTTGCATAGAGGAGAGATTCTCCCTTGTCCCCAGTCTCCATCCGCTTGCCCCAGCCTTCCTTGAAGCTGTTGCATTTTTTTCCATCTCCATTGTGTCATGGTTTCAGTCCCCATTTCTTCTTTTTTCCTCCCTCAAATCCCAGTTATTGAGATATAATTGGCATATAATATTGTTTTAGTTTAAGATGAACAACATAATAGTTTGATGTATATGTAGGCATTGTGAAATGATTATCACAGGTTTAGTTAATGTCTATCATCTCACATAGTTATAATTTTTTTCTTGTAATAAGAGCTTTTAATATCTGCTCTCTTAGCAACTTTCAAATATACAATGTTGTTAACTATAGTTACCATGCTATACATTAGACCTGTAGAACTTATTAATCTTATAACTGGAATTTTGTACCTTTTGACCACCTTCCCCCATTTCCCCCACCTCCACCCCTGACAGTGGCAACCACCAATATGTTCTCTGTGTGAGTTTTTAAAAAATATTCATATATAAGTGAGATCACATAGTATTTGTCTTTCTCTGTCTGACTTATTTCACTTAGCATAATGCTGTTAGGGTCCAACCATGTTGTTGCAAATGGCAGGATTTCCTCTTTTTTATGGCTGAAAAATATTCCATGATATCATCTTCTATATCCATTCATCTGTCAATGGATGCTTAGGTTGTTTCCATGTCTTGACTATTATAAATAATGCTGCAGTGTATTATGCAGGTGTATTATGCAGCATTATAAATAATGCTGCAGGTGTACGGATATCTCTTGGAGACAGTGATTTGTTTCCTTCAGATGTCTACACAGATGTGGGATTGCTGGATCATATGGTAGTTCTATTTTTAAATTTTTGAGGACGCTCCATACTGTTTTCCATAGTGGCTATGTCAATTTACATCCCCACCAACAGTGCACAAGGACTCCCTTTTCTCCACATACCTCTTGTCTTTTTGATGACAGCCATTCCAGCGGGGTAAGTTGCTATCTCATCGTGGCTTTGGTTCGCATTTCCCAGTGATTATTGTTGTTGAGTGTTGAGCACATTTTCATGTACCTGTTCCATGCCCCATTTCTCACCAGGACTCCTGCAGCAACCTTTTGACTCTAATCTCTTGCTTCTATTCCAGTTTGTTTCCACAGTGTGGCCAGAGTGATCTTATAACCAATATCCCAGATTTTGTCACTCTGCTTGAGACATCCAGTGATTTCCTTTGCACTTAGAGTAAACCCCAACATTTTTATCACGGCTTATGAGGCCTTGAACTCACAGGGCCTCTGCCCACTTCTCCACCTTCAGTCTAAAACACTTGCCTACTTGCTCATGACATTCCTGGACAAACTTCCTGTTCTTCAACATGCAAAACCCTTCCCCACTCCCAGCCTTTGCCGTTGCTGTTCCATCTGCCTGGAATGCTCTTTCTCCAGCTCTTTGCATGGCTGCTCTCATTCTCAGATAGAAACTTAAACCTTCCCTGACCACTCCTGCTCAAATGGCCATCCTCAGGGACTCCCTGATCATCACCTCATTTATTTTCTTTATAACGTTTCCTAGATGAATACTTATTCGCTTACTTAGTGTCTTCCCTACAAGAATGTACACAATGTGAGGGCAGATAACTTGTTCACAGCTCTCTCCCCAGTGCCTAACACAGCCTAGAACGTTGAAAGGAGCTTTTAAAGTATTTGTTGAATGACCCAATAAATACTAGTGGAATGAACAAATGAATGAGTGAATGACGAGAAAGAGCTTCTGGTTTCCCAATCTTGTGTTGGTTCATCTCAGAAAGTTTTTGATGATGGCTTAGCTATAATTCTCAGCTTTCTGGGTCCCTACCTCAAAAATGAAAAAAATTTCCAGGATGGTATATGAAATTGAACAGACTGAAGCGTCTCAGATCAGACGAAGTTAACATTTTTAACTAGTGGAGAATGTCTCGTCGGGGAGGTAAAAGTTCTTCACAAGTACCAAATGATTAACTTTCAACTGCCCAAGGTGTCAGGTTAAAGATAGAATCAGAGGTCAGGGGAGGGCAGGGATGCACTCACAGAACTGAGGCACAAGCTATCGGTCCTCTCTGCTGACAGAGCTTGGGCAGTGTGGGGCTGGACAGCAATGCGAAAGTGATAGCCCAAAGGACAGGATGGAGGGGAGCCTGAGCTCATCTTGCTTCTTGCACCCTCTTTCTGGATCTGAAGTTCCTTCTCTGAACCTCCTGGGCCCTAATACCTGCAGACAGGGTGAACTTGTGATGAGGACTGTTTGACTGGCTCTTCAAACACCTCCTCTCCCCATCCCGTAGCTGAAGCAGGAAACCCAGACTTCATCCTTAGCTCTTTCTTTCCTCTCCCCCATGTCCAGTCTAATCAGCCACCACAATGTGTTATGCCTACTTCCTAAAATGGCACTTGGCCCTTCCACTTTTCTCTACCTCCACTGTCATCCTAGTCTATATCACCAGTTTCCCTGCCTGGACTGGGCATCCTAAAGTCGTGAAACCTTGAGTTAAGTTTTAAGCAAATGCATTCTTAACACCAAAGCCAGTGATGTTCAGAAATGCAGGTCAGATCACATTTCTCCTCTGCCTACATTCCTTAATAACTTCTCTTGGCACTTAGGTAAGTCTTAACCTGACTCACAAAACCTTAGGAACTTGCCCTTATCTTTCACTCATTTCATGTTGATTCCCCTCTCCCCCAACTCGCATATTCTAAATTCTGTAAGACTGTGGTGTTCTTTCAGTCCATCAGACACCGTGGACTCTTTTTCCTTAAAACCTTAGGATGTCCCTTGGCTTGGGATTCTCTTTCTCCCCCTCTTCACCTGGCTGACTCCTATTCATGCTTCAGGCTGACCAAAATGGCATTGCTTCCAAGAATTCTTTCCTGTTCTCTCAGCCTAGATTAGGTACTCTTGCTAGATCCTCCAAAGGCAACTATTACTTTCTCTGTCACAACTCTCATCCCTACTGGACGCAAGGTCCCTCAGGGAAGAGATGCTTTCTAGTTGGTTCACCATTTCTGGCACCTGTCACAGTGCCTGGCACATAATAAGTGCTTAATAAAAGTGTGTTGACACGGGAACATCCCTGGTTTCTGTTGCAATACATTCAGTGGTGGTTGTTGGGAGACCCTATTTCTCTGTGCTGCTCCATCCTTATGCTCACTCTTGACATCACTGTTTGTACCCTGTCTGTTGCCTTGGCACTTGGGTAGTTCCCCTACCCCCGATATACCCAGACTCTGGCTCCTCTGGTATCTGCCCCACCTCAATAGCCAAGTTCAGTTTGGGGGCAGCTCTTCCCAGAATACCCTGTCCCACTCACCCTTTCTCAATTCTTCCATTAGATATGGCAGAAATTGGAGAGAAAATAAGCATTTTTTTTTTTTTTTTTTTGCGGTACACGGGCCTCTCACTGCTGTGGCCTCTCCCGTTGCGGAGCACAGGCTCCGGACGCGCAGGCCCAGCGGCCATGGCTCACGGGCCCAGCCGCTCCGCGGCATGCAGGATCCTCCCGGACTGGGGTACGAACCCACGTCCCCTGCATCGGCAGGCGGACTCTCAACCACTGCGCCACCAGGGAAGCCCAAATAAGCATTTTTAATGCCATTTGTTGAACATAAGGAAACTGGAGCACAAAGATGGAGTACTTGCCTCAGGTAGCCATTCTAATAATGAAGAGATGTTGGGTCATAGGTAGTCTACGTGTTAGAAACTTTTCCAAATTCCTAATTTCTAAATACTATAACTCCATAACAAACTTAATGGAAGATAATTAAATTATTTGGGATAAGATGTGATGTTCAGAGACTTGGTAGATTGCCACTATATCTTGCCCACGCTTGAAAAACGTGTCGCAAAAGATAATCAGTGTGCTCCATCAGCCCTCTGGCTCACTTTCTCTGGAAGGCCCTGATTTTAGGTGTGAGGTCTGCCTTACTTTGGAGCCATCAGTAAAACTCCTGAAACTCGTCTCTCAGCCTAGATCTCAGCAGTCTGATCCCATGATGAGAATCTCTTTCCCACTCCCTTCCCCTCAGACATTCTTTTCCATAACTTGCAGTTTGACACTCACCCGTGAAACATCAAGAAAAGTCACTTAAAATTGGATTTTTTTCAGTCCAAATGTCAACAATAGCAAGATTCAGAGAGGAAAGAAATTGTAGTAATAAACTTGACCCCTTTCCTACCTCCTTTGGCCATTCTTTGGCATTCCCTTCTCAACATTGCCATAGAAACCGCTGACCCCTTTCTTGTCAGGGTGATTATACCTTTTCAGATTTTGACAATTGGAAGATACAAGTGAAAGAAACCCAGAATCTTTAATTCCAACTCCCCTCCCACATTGGTGCTGCTTATGCAAATTGGAGAAAATGGTCTTTGTTATGTTTTATTTGTATTCTGCTAAGAAATACAGTGCATCTGTGAAGTGCATGTGTGAGAGACAGAATACTGGTTACCCAGGCATATGGGGAAGTATCAAATTTTCTTGGTTTTATTGTATTACTTTAACTATGTGCTTGACAGATACAGTAATCATTACAGATTGGAAAGAGCTTTGTCAGACAGCAGTTTTCTGTGATGGGCAGCATCACAATTGTGCATGATATATTGGGTTGACATCTTGCAGGGAGATCCAGGGGAAAAAAAAAAAAACTTGTGAAAGGGAAAAGCTTATTTTAGCCAACAGACTTGGAAATTTCACAGATGTTATAGAATTCTTTTAAAGCTATGCATGATTTCTCCTCATCAGCTGCTAATTAAGGACATTAATTTACGTATTTGATACTGGAAACATAAGGCTTAGTTCAGCATAAGTTATAATTTATCATGGTTTTAGTATCTTTTGAGTAATTCAAAATTATACTTTGCAATAAATGATTTATGAGGAGTTTATAAGTATTCTTATTAAATCAGCATTTTTAAAAATGTATTATTCTCTTCCATTACATACCTCTGGAGACTATTAAAGTTTATTACTCAGTGTTCATTTTAATAAGAACCTTCTGACATTCCTGAGGGCCTGAGAAAAACCATCCATGAGTTTCTGCCCAATACTGAATGTGGCTCCAGTTCTAAGGCAATCCTCTTCATCAGTGCTTTGAAAGGAGAAATCAGTGGATGGTCCAAATTTCAGCTTTTATGTAGTGGCTTATGCCGGAGCTTCCTAGTCATTTTTACTTCTTGACTCACTTGTAAACTTCCAGATTTGCAGCAGCACTGGCACACAGTGAATGGGTGCACATCTGGAAAACAGCAGTGTCGATAGCTGCTGGGAAGGCTTACACTAGATGCCACATGTCCCATGCACCTGAAGTTGCCCGGATCCTGAGTTCTGACTCTGGAGGGAGAAAGAAGAGACAACGATTTGTGAGGACATTGAAGAGGGCTCCTAGATTGTTGGTCCTGCGTTGTTCTAGAAGCATTTTAATTGAAAAATTGTCTGAGCTTCAGACAAAAAGCCAAACTCACTTCCCAGACAGACACAGAGAGAAAGCTAGGCAGACAGAACCTCCACCTTCCAGACACCCTCACCCATCAAGACATGAAAGCATTGTATGTCCTACAGTGTCCCAGGTGAGATGTTAGGGGTTTAACACTGGAGAACAGGACTACAGGCATTCCTTCTTTTCTGTCTGATATTTTAATTCTTTTTCATAAACTATGCAATAATACATCCAAATTGCCTTTCTTATTATGCTGAATTTGGTGTGATGTCTACTGCCTATCGCTGTTGCTTGCCAGCCAGTAGCTCAGTGTTGGCTGCATAGCAGTGTTTGCTTCTGTAATTACTTAAATATTTTATTGCATATCATCCTTAATATTTAAACGTGAATGGAAAACAGGAAAACCAAATTGTTGACACTAGCAATGATGCTATTTAGGTGAAGACTGTGCCCCTTGCCCCCCGCCCCCCCAGCACTGCCACAGAGTGTTTAATTTTTAGCTTCAGTGGATCCTTATCAGACCTGAGTTGACTATGGTGTTCAATTGCAAAGGAAGAGAAAAAGTAAACAGTGAGCTGGGAGTATGTTGTTGAAGATGATCTAGAAAGCATGGTGTAATTTGGGATTTTCCTTTATTTTTTAGCTTTTCTGGAATAGATCTTCCCCTTGTAATATGTAAAGCTGCTGTTCGTCTTTTCTATATTTGGTTTTAGTGTGTCTTCTTAGGAATTCATCATGTGTAAAAATTAAGAATTATCTCTCTACCCCATCACCTTTCTGCCTTTCTGCAAATGGCTGCTGTTAGGGTAAGAACATGGCTTTGTCTCCTAATATACTAATACAGCTACTTATCATTATATGTGTTAAAACCCATGTGTCGATCTTGCCAATTTTCAAAACTGTAAAAACTCATTTTTAATACTTTGTTTACCACAAATACTGTTTTTATTTTTTATTGTGTGTCTGCTTTTGAATAGATAAGGGAAATCTTCCCAGGGAGACAACGTATTAGAATTATTTAAATGCAACTATAAACTGCCCTGGGATTTTAAAACAGAAAGGAAATAAAACAATAAACCCACTAGATATTACTATTAATATTATTTTAAAATGTTCATTTTATAAAAATCTTTGCTTTTGTGACCTTGAAAAGCATAGGCAGGGAATGGAAATAGTGGGTAGGGGTTGATTATTCCTATAGGACTAAGTCCTCAGAAATAAGTAGAAATTAAATTGTTATTAGCTTTCTTTAAAAAAAGGCAACATTCTGTATTTTACTGGGAATTCAGAAAATAGGGTCCAGGCATATATTTGCCACTGATAAACTGTGCACTTGAGGAAATCATGTAATTCTGACGATTCAAAACCCTTCACTTGGGACTTCCCTGGTGGCACAGTGGTTAAGAATCCTCCTGCCAATGCAGAGGACATGGGTTCGAGCCCTGGCCCAAGAAGATCCCACATGCTGCGGAGCAACTAAGCCTGTGCGCCACGACTACTGAGCGGGTGCTCTAGAGCCCGCGAGCCACAACTACTGAGCCCGTGTGCCACAACTACTGAAGCCTGCACACCTAGAGCCCATGCTCCGCAACAAGAGAAGCCACTGCAATGAGAAGCCCGCACACTGCAACGAAGAGTAGCCCCCACTCGCTGCGACTAGAGAAAGCCCACACACAGCAGCAAAGACCCAACACAGCAAAAAAAATAAAAAACAAACAAACAATAACCCTTCACTTGGTGGCTTCCAGTGAACTTTTCCAAGTGGAAGAGAGCATGGGCTAGCACAGGTTAAGGATGCAGGTAAACTTGGGTTTGTATTGAGGCTGATTCCTTGCTCCATGAACATGGGCTTTCTGGGTATGATTCTCTTCATCTGTAAAATGGGGCATTGCCTCTCTCAAAGTCTTAGGGTTAGTCTTATATTGGGTAACATTTCTAACAGCTTGATACATGGTAGACCCTAAGTGGTCGCTAATGTGGCCCTCATTTTTTGCCCTTGGGTTGTAGATGCCTGACGGTGGTAGTCTGAATAAAGGCTCCCCAAAGATATCTACACCACAATTCCTGGAACCTGGGAGTATGTTATTTTACATGGCAAAAGGGACTTTGCAGATGTGATTAAGTTAAGGATCTAGAGGTGGGAGATGAACCTGGTTTATCTGGGTGAGCCCAGTGAGTTTATAAGTATCCTTGTAGGAGGGATGCAAGAGGGTTAGATTCAGAAAAGTCAGTGTGACAAAAGAAACATACACTGAGAGAGATAGAAAGATGTTATACTGCTGGCTTTGAAGATGGAGAATGGGGCCATAAGTCAAGGAATGCAGGTGGCCTCTAGAAGCTGGAAAAAGTAGGAAAACAGAAATTTTCCTAGAGCCTTCAAAGGGTGCACATTCCTGCCTACATCTTGCTTTCAGCCCAGGGAAACCATTTTGAGCTTCTGAGTCCCAAACTGTAAGATAATAAATTTGTGTTGCTTTAAGTCACTAAGATTGTGGTATTTGTTACAGCAGCAATAGGAAATGAATACACTAATTACTGTTAATATTTTGATAGCACATGAAAAGGAAAGACGACCCCTGCCCCCTCCTATGGAATGAAATGTATTTGGTCTGAGCCAGGGCATGGTAAACCTATTGGCCTTTGCTGCTAGTGTTTTAGGAGTGGACATGTGATCCAGTTCCATTCAGTGAGGCATAAAGGGAAGACTGATGGGTGAAGAGATTTTCTGGGAAGAATTTTGCTGCCTAATATAAAGAGCTGAGATGAGAAATCTTGCCCCTTCCTGTCGGCCTTGAACCAAGTTAAGGGAGGATGCAATGGTTGGAGCTGTACTGAAAGACTTGTTGATCATGTTGGTGAAATCTGGTATAATAAGAGACTGAAAAGTGTGGTCGGAAGGACTGTCCGGATAGCAACTAATGACTGTTTGAGGTGAAGAGAAGCTTGATTTACTTCCATCACTGAATCACCAAGAAAGAGTATTGAGTTTGCAGTTCAGGCAAATTTAGTTTTCTGCAGGGAATTTGTGGTCGATTCAGGAACATTAGATCATGAACTCAAGATGTTCTGTCAGAAAACAAGCATCAAACAATACACTGTCATGATTGTTCCATTGTAGGGCTGGAAACTCACACAAAGCATTTCAAAAAATATGTTTCTTCACTGAGCTTTTTTTTTTTTTTTGTGCTACGCGGGCCTCTCACTATTGTGGCCTCTCCCGTTGCGGAGCACAGGCTCCGGACGCGCAGGCTCAGCGGCCATGGCTCACGGGCCCAGCTGCTCCGCGGCATGTGGGATCCTCCCGGACCGGGGCATGAACCCACGTCTCCTGTATCGGCAGGTGGACTCTCAACCACTGCGCCACCAGGGAAGCCCCTTCACTGAGCTTTTTATAAAAGGACAAAGTGATCAAGTCCCTTATACTGAATTTGACCAAGACAACCTTGCTACAGAGAAGCATTCCATATAAGATGGGTCTCTCTGGAAGCTTCTATAAAGGAATTTACCTCTTTGGAGAACCTCCTTCTGTGGTGGTGAATGGCAGCCCAGTTATCTTTCCAGTTATCTAGGTCAGAAATCTGGGCCTCTGCCTCTTCCCCTCCTCTCATTTTCTTCATCTCACATCTACTTGTTGCCTTTGCTGTTTCCTATATCTGTGTCCTCCTGTGTTTCTATCTTGGTTTGGCTTTTTACCATCACGAGTTTAGGTTACTGCAGTAATCTTCCAACACATCTCCTCATCCCCTGTGTTTCCCTCTCTAATCCTCCAAACTTCAGGCAAATGATGTTTCCAAAATGCAGAGCTGATCATGCCAACTCTGGCCTCTAACTACTTAATACCTCCTTATTCCCTACAGGGTAAAGTCCAAACTTCTTAGCATCACCACTAAATAAATAAGAGCCAACGTGTGGCTCTTAATTGAGGTCTCTGGTTAGGACTTTTCTTTCTAGCATCTTCAAGTCTAGTCAGTCAGAAGGACCTTCAGGTCCCTGGTGGAGCCAGGCTGTTTCATGCCTCCCTGCCTTTCATCACATTGCCTCCTGTCCTGGAATTGAAACCCTTTACCACTCTGCAAACTCAGGTCAAGCATCACCACTTCTGTGATGCTATTCTGGCCCTATTCTCAGTGCTCAGGGGCAACGGCCATTTCCTCCTTGGTGCTACACCCTGCCCCCAACCATTTTTGTCTGTCTCTGTGTGACTTCCTTACTGTGTTATGTCTTTTGATAGTCTTAGAAATTGTTCTTCCCATGTTAGATGGTGAACTTCTGGAGACAGGAACCATTCTTAAGCTGTCCGTCTTTTTCTAGAGCTCAATACAGGGCCTGGTACATACAGGACACTTAATTTCAGAGATTAAGTAAATAAATACATGTTGGTGGGGTATTAGAAAAGTAGATTACCTTCATAATTGATGTTATTTAGAGCAAAAGGAAACTTTTATATATTTTATATTTACATACTATTCATATTATATATTTTTATATATTATATATTTATGTATTATATATTTATATATAATTTAATGTATTATTTAATCCAACCCTTTCAGTCTATAGTTCTAGATTACACTGTTCAAACTGTCTGTTAAACCCTTGAAATGTGGCTCTTTTGGATTGAGATGTGCTCTAAGTATAAAATATACACCAGATTTTAAAGACTTAGTCCCCCTAGAAAGAATGTATATCTCATTAATAATTTTATATTGATTACATTTTTATAATGATAATATTTTAAATATATCAGACTAAATAAAATAGATAATTAAAATTAATTTCACCTACTTGTTTTTACTTTTTAAATATACGGCTACTAGAAAATTTTAAATTACTTGTGTGGTTCACATTTGTGGCTCACCATATATATATATATATATATATATATATATTTAACATCTTTATTGGAGTATAATTGCTTTACAATGGTGTGTTAGTTTCTGCTAACTAACAGTTATATATATAGTGAATATATATATTATATATATATAATATATTGAATATATATATATATATATATATAGTGAATCAGCTATACATATACATATATCCCCATATCTCCTCCCTCTTGCTCACCTTATATTTCTGTTGGACAATGTTATTCTAGAATAGGAGTTGACAAACTAAAGCACATGGGTCAAATCCGACCAGCCACCTGTTTTTTTTTTTTTTTTTTTTTTTTGCGGTACGCGGGCCTCTCACTGTTGTGGCCTCTTCGTTGCGGAGCACAGGCTCAGTGGCCATGGCTCACAGGCCCAGCCGCTCTGCGGCATGTGGGATCCTCCCGGACCGGGACACGAACCCATGTCCCCTGCATCGGCAGGCGGACTCTCAACCACTGCGCCACCAGGGAAGCCCAGCCACCTGTTTCTTGATGTCTATTAACAAAAAAAAATTTTTTTTTTTTACATTTTTAAATGGTTACGTTTTAAATGTTTATGTATGTACCTTCATAATATCCTTGATTTTGCTTCTGGGTCCAGGGTCTAACATATTTTTTATCTGGCCCTTTAAGAAAAAGTTTGTTGACCCTGTTGCAGAAGATAAGGCCTAGTATGGTGACATAAAGTAATAATGATAACAACATCAAACAGTAGCTATTGCCTTAATAGTAATAGCTCACACATTACATATTCTATGTGTCATGATCTGTTATGAGTGCTTTGCTTGTAGTAATTCATTTCATTGTCAGACCTTATTGAGGTAACTGCTATTTATTATGATCTCTATATCTTGGATTAGTTAATCATACACGAGGAAGGGAAATAACTTGCCCAAGGATGCACAGCTGGTAAATGTAGAGACAGGGTTTTAACTCAGGCATTGATTTTGACGTCATATATCTAAATGTACAGGAAGAATTTTGAACCCACAGTTTGGACTTTAAGTCCAACAGAGCTAAGAGATGAGTTGCTACAGGGTGACAAGCCCCAAGGGGGGAGGGTCAGAATGCCCATCTTGGGCAAGCGACAGTTGCTAGTGAGACGCCTGGGGTAGAGTTCTGGGAATCCCATGTGGTGCAGAAGATAAAGTTAAAAACAGGATAAAGGAAAATTGGAAAGTCAGCACTTAGTAAAGCAAACCGGGACAAAGCCAACCAGGCCATCGAGTGAAGAGCCAACCCTGAGAGGAGGGATCTATTTCTAGGAGACAAAACCAAGTAAAAAGCATAGCAAGCCTCATGATCAACCTTAGGAGGCAAAGTCTGGGGAGATTCCTCTAGGGGCTAGAGCATTGCTTTTTATACCTCTATGTCGGTGGGGTGGAAGGTATTTTTCTTTGTTATTGAAAACAATTATACATTTGTTTTGGAATAGGTTATTCGTGTAGTTGCGTAAAATCTAAAGAGTACACAATGATATACCATTTAAGGAATGCTTGTTCTATCCACCCTGTCTGCCAGCTTCCCAGACCCTTACTCCAGAGGCTGCCACTGCTACTCATGTGGTGCACACACTTTTTTTCCAGCTTTATTGAGATATAACTACATATAACATTGTGTAAGTTTGTGTTGATTTGATACATTTATATTTGCAAAATGATTATCACCAAAGAGTTGCCTATATACTTCTTTATATTTACACTTTATTCTTCTTTCTCAGAGGGAGGGAACTTTTCTGGAGTCCTGTCGGTTCAGGTGAGGATATTCACTTTGATATTAGCCTCAGTTATGCATGTAAGGCTCTGTGGGTCAGTGCTTTCTAACTCTACGCTGTAAGTGGAATTTCTTGTACAAAATGCAAGTTATAGCTGTGAGTTAAGTGATTCAGATGAAAAGCACCATTTCTGAAGATAAAGGAAGTTTGTTTTGGACGTTAAGTATTGATAGATCTACCCAATGAACAATTTAATATTTTGATTTACATCTTTGATTTATGAGTATAAGCACCAATAAAAAGCACAAAGACCATCACTGTTACATAGAAGATCTATGGAGTATTTTGGGGATAATATTGCTTATTGTGAACTTTCTATCCTATACAGATTAATCCCTTTTATCTAATAACTACTTTTTCATTTGATAATGGTCTCATTTAATAATTCTTTCTGATAAAGTAAGAGAAAGATAACATCAATTCTAAGCCACATAAATATAAGATTTTACAAATGCAAGATTAAAAAAAATGTCTACATCAAACTTTTTTTCCTCCTTATTAGGAAACACAAGTGAATCCTCAATTCAGAAGTTTGCAGCCTCATCTGGGTGTAGGCTATATTGATTTACGGGTGTCAGCCAAACGTGTTCCAGGAATGACTTTCCATCAGAGTTTTTATTTAGGAAAAGAAAGATGTATATGTTTTTCAACATTAATATAAATCATACAACCTAATTTGTAGAATTTTCCTATGACTTGGAGGCAGGTGTTTGGCTGAAGTCTAAATATTCATTTTTTTAAAAAAGCAACTATTGAGCACTTTCTACTTGCCTGTCACTGAGATAAGAGCTTTACATGTTTTAAGACATATGAGTTATTATTATTTGCATGTTACAGATAAGGAAACTGAAGTTTAGTAAGTTTTACTAACTTGGCTCATGTTCAAACTAGGCCTGTTTGACTTCACAGTTCATGCTTTTAACTGTAATGTAATACTGCTTCTCTAATGACTTACATGTTTTAAACTGTTATAAATCAAGAATTATTTGAAAAGAGCTAAGGGGTTTCCTACTCAAAGGGATATTATGGGGAGTCTTTTCATAAATCATCTAAACATGTAAGAACAATCGTTCAAATTTAGTCTTTTAGAATGGCAACGCTTTTATTTACTTTTTTGTAATTAGTGAGTGATTTAGGCAGGAAGACAACATAGATTGGCAGGTTCCTAAAAGATCAACACATCTTTTTCTCAAGAAGAACTAGAAATTTCAGTGACTCTCTATGAAAAATTATCAGTGTAAAATTTCATAATCAACTAGTGTAACAATGAGCTCTTTGTCTCTTCTTAGTCTAGCTACTGGTGTCTTTTAGCTCTTGAAAAGACAGCATCAGAGCCACTATATTGGTTTGTTTCCTTCATAGAATTAACAGTACAGTTTAAGGCCCAGTCCACTCACTTATTTTAAACCATTTTTAAGTCTTCATCTGTCAGGGTCTATAGCAGTTGACAAGCATTCACCCTTCTATTCAATTCATTCTCTAAATATTTATTGACAGCCTACTTTGGGCCAGATATTGTGAGTAGACGTTGTAAATATAGTGTTGAACAAGACAGCTATGGTCTTCTTCCTGATGACCTTAAAATCTTGTGAGGAAGATATTTCTTAAATAAATAAATAAAGTTATAGAACTCAAGAGGAAGGGCAGTCTGAATCAGCAAGAATTTTGGGAATAATAGCTCTTAAGTAATGCCATAACCTTAATGCTCTTAAGTTACTGGAGTGATCTATTTAAGATTTATTGATTGCAAGTTTATAGTTAGTATTCATGTAAATAGTGCCTAAAATTAAGAAAGTTTTTCTTTCAAGTTATTTAAAAATTCTTTCTAATATTGTATTTATTTTTTCATTAATTAATCAATTTATTCTTTCATTCAAGCATTGATAGAACTTGTATTGAGGGTCAGCTGTACAGAACACTGTAGCACAGTCCTGATTCTCAGGAAGCCAGAACCGAGGGAGGGGATCATGATATAAGTAAGCAGTGATGTTACTATATGATTAATACTCTAATATAAATATGACCACTATGTTGTGAGAATATGGAGTTGGAGCAGCAAACTCCATCTGGGAGTTGGGAAGTTTTTTTCAGGAAAGATGATATTACAGCAATGAACAGAACTTTGTCTTGAATAAAAGAGGGATGCATTCTAGGAAGAAGGAACAGCATATATAAGGGAATGGAAGTATTATGTATCTGAGGGACAGAAAGAAATTCAGCTGAGGGGCCTGTAGCAGTGTGGGTGAGCAATGAGCTTGAGGGGAGACCCTAGAGCCTGACCATGGGGCATCTGCGTGTCCTGCAGAAAAGGCCGAATTTTCTCCTAGTTGATAAGAAACCTCTGATTTTTATTATTTATTTATTTAGTAATATAATCTGAGCTTTTCAAGTTTATCTTTCCAGTGAGAGATACACAGGGAAAATGTGTGGCTTATTTACAAGACTGTTAAAGCACTTCAAGTGAGAAGTGATAAGAAATCAAAATCTGGGCCTAGATGGAGGATGGAGAAGGAAAGTAGACTTGAAAGACATTTGAAAAGTAAACCTAATTGATTTGGGGGGTTGTTGTTGAATAGTATGACACGCATGTAAGGAAAGGGAAAAATCAAGGTGGCGACCATGTTTCTTTATCCAGAGCCACTGGAGTGTGACTCCGTTAGTTTTGAGAGAAAACAGGAAAACAGAGCGAGCATGGAGGGAGGCTGAGGGTAAACTGCACTTATGACACTCCCAGGCTGAGCCATCTCTGGGTGAGGAACATGAATGTGGAGGCAAAGATGCAGAAATGAATGCAGTACAGTCCTGGCCCTAAAGGAGTATACAATCTTGGGGAGGTGGCAGAATGTAGGCAAATCATTTTAGTAGAGCAGGTGCCTTAGTCTGTTTGGGCTTCTATAACAAAATATCACAGACTGGGTGAAATTTACCCCTTACAATTCTGGAGGCTGGAAGTCTGAAGTCAGGGTGCTGACATTGTCGGTGGTAGCCTTCTTCTGGGTTGCAGACTTCTCGTTGTGTCCTCATGTGGTGGCACGGGCGAGGGAGCCCGGTGGGGTCTCTTTTAAAAGAGCACTAATCCCATTTATGAGAGCGCCACCCTGGTGACCTAAGCACCTCCCAAAGGCTCCAGCTCCTAATGCCATCACATTGGGCATTATAAATTCAACACACGAATTTTGAGAGTCACACAAACATTCAGACCATAGCAGCATGATTACAGCTAAAGTGCAAATCACCATTAAATCACAAGAGTGGTTATAATATGCAGGATAAAAACAAACTGCAGCCCTCCAGTTATTCCTATTTGATAAAAGAATATAGTCAAGGTAATGAGTTTCTACACATTAGCACTCTTGGGTCTTTGATTTTTTTTTTTTTTTTTTCCTGGGCAAGAGTTTTGTCTGGTTCTATGATTTCTAGAGTTTTTTTTTTTTTTTTTTTTTTTTTTTCTTGGCGGAACGCGGGCCTCTCACTGTTGTGGCCTCTCCCGTTGCAGAACACAGGCTCCGGACGCGCAGGCTCAGTGGCCATGGCTCACGGGCCTAGCCGCTCCGTGGCATGTGAGATCCTCCCGGACCAGGGCATGAACCCGTGTCCTCTGCATCGGCAGGCGGATTCTCAACCACTGCACCACCAGTGAAGCCCCTCTAGAGCATTTTGATATTTCTAACAAATAAATACTTATAAAAGAATAATGAAAATAGTATTTGCTTTCTTTTAAAATCTCACTTCCATTTCCATCCTCCTCCCACAGCCGCTCTTTTTGGCTGGAGTTTTAATTGTTTCCTTTCTCATATCCTTTTCCTCTGTATATTTTCCTCAGTCTTTATTTTTTAATATGGTACCATCTGAGTTTTTGCCATTACAAACATTATTCTCATTATTATCCTCCAGTATCATTTACAATGCCCTGAACTACCTTGGAAAAAAAAAGAATGGAAAAAAAATCTGAGTTTGATATTCAATATATATTAATCTCACAAATATTTGTCCAGTTTCTATAACAACTTTTATTCAAAATTTCCTACTGGAGATTTTTTTTATAAGGGGGCAACTAGAGAAGGTAATAATTATTTAGATAATAATTATTTATTTTTAATATTATTAAAAATAATTTAGGGATTTATACAATTTAAAGATTCTCCTAGGGATAACTTTGATGTGATAGTTATAAAGTATAGTATATAAAGCAAATTATCCTAATTAAATATCTTTCTCATCATCCTATAATAGTATATGTTATATCAATCGCTAATAAGTCATTGAAATTTTTAGAAGTATAATTTATACTATTATTATTTTGGGGGAATTTACCTTACTTCTATTACCTAACAGCCAAAAAGTCCATTCTAGGGGAGTGTTATAGATTCAGATTTGCCATAGTGAAGCCCCTGTAGGCAACTTTTCTCAACTGAGTCCCCGTTTAGTGAAGGTGAATCCTTGGATGACTCCTTATGAAATATCAAGCGTAGGAATTTCATTTGCTTTCCACAGTCCCTGTTCTCTCTTTCATCTTCTTCTTAGAGAAACAGAGAGATTATCACACACAAACTTCGGTTATTTTTGCTTTTGTCCCTAATTTTTTATTGCCCTAGCAGGCCTTGTGTAAACTGAAGTAGAATGCCCCACTTCCTTTAGCTATAGCCTCTTGTAAAATCTGCTTCTGAGACAGAATTTGGAGGGGCAAAATTCATTTAAATCAGAACTGGTTTCCTAAAGGGTACAATATTCTTTAAAGTTAAGTTATTTTAACCAACAGTTAAAAAGAGTCTCTAACGTGGAGCCGCAAAGTGGGTTCTCTCCAGTCCTCAAAATCAGCTTCAAGGTAGAAAGAACAAATGAAAATTCACCATTCTACTTTGTTAATTGAAGTGTGGCTAATATTGGTAAGAATACCAGTGAGAACAGTTTTCCCTCTGAGCCATCAAACAAATCTCTGCTCTTTGGCTACCTGAACTATAAAGTGGGAGATAGTAATATCCTCTTTATAGGGTTGTAAACAGCATCAAATATGGCATGTGAAAAACTGTTTGGGATTTTAAGTATAAGCAGTTGTTGTTGCTGTTATTGTTTTTGGTAGTGGTGATGGTAGTTTTAGATATAAGAATGGGAGGCATGTTAATACCGTATCTTCCTCAGCCCAAGGTACAGGTAATGTCAGTGGAGAGAAAAGAAAAAAAAAACCAGGGAGAAAGAGGGTGGGAGATGTGTCTGGAGCAGAGTGGGAGAATTGATCAAGAACAGGGATAGGATGTTACTTCCATAACAAACGGAGCAATATTAATTTAATCCAAGTGGACAAGAGGTAGGCATTTAAGGAACACTTGCAACATTGTTAAGTGCTTAAAGGTGTTGTTTCACTGAATCTTCGCAACTATCCCCTGAGGCAAGTTTTATCAGATCCATTTTGCCCATGTGAAAACTGATGTCCAGAGAGATTACGCACCATTCTCTAAGTCGTCACACAACTAGTAATTATTAGAAGCCAAGATCAGAAAATGGAATATAGAAATCCATTGGAGAAGAAAATAAAATAAATAGGAGCTGGGGTACAGAGTGAAAAGCGTGTGTTGCCTGAAGGCACCTGACTTCATTCCGCACCCACTCCATGCCCTGAACACTGTACTAGACTAACGAGGATGCAGTTTTGGCTATATTTGACTATATGGATATGAATAAAATTAGAATATGGCTGGGTACTAGTTGAAATTAAAGAATTATAGTTAAGTGTTCTAATGTATTGTTGTTATGGAAGACAGTGTTCTTATTTTAAAGAAATTCATGCTGAAATACTTTGGAGTTAAATGTCGTGGTATCTTGGATTTGCTTTTCAATAGTTTGTAAGGTGAAAAAGCAAGAAAGAGTGAGAGGATGTGAGAGAGAGAGGGAGAGAGAGATAAGTATGGCAAAATACTGGCAATCATTGCATCTACATGATGGATGAACTGTGGTTATTGTGCTATTCTCTCTACCTGGTATCTGTTTAAACTCTTTCATAATAAAAATTTTAAAAAAGGAAGAGTTCACTTGAGTTCACAGGAGCACAGTGGTAATGCCAACATCAATATATGACAAATGAATGTGGTAAATACGGAGGAACAGCTTAATAGCACCAAGCAATTTACATGGAAGTGTCATTTTAAGCCACAAAATTGTACTCTTTACTTTTCATGTGTTAGTGCTTTTTGGAAAAAAAAATGTAGGAAGACATTAATATCATCTAAGTCTGTTTGTTTACTAGGAAAAATGCTTGTATAATTGTTTTAATATGTTGTAGTTCCACGTTATTTTTAGCATCCTTTGTTTTATTGGTTAATTAAAAACGCAAACACTTGCTGGCTTGAGCAAAATCAGCATGTCACATCCACACCAGAAGGTCATAATCACTTGTTCTGTCTCATTTGAACTTTGTGAAAAGACAAATTTTCACTTTTTAAAAGTTCACAAGTAGGAGGCAAATTTATTTGCAAAGATTTTCCCCATTTAATTACAGCTCAAACAACATGCACATTTAAAAAAAAAATCTTGCACATTCACAGGTCAAGTTTTCTGTGAAATAGATCATTGAAAACCAAACATTTGATCAAAGTTCTTTCCATTTTTAAAAGTATATTCCTGGCTATATTACATATGTCAATATAGATTTTGCCCAATCCTTCTTATTTTCTTTATAAATATTTGTCTTCCCAGGTTTTTTTTAACTTTAATTTTTATTTTATATTGGGGTATAGTTGATTTACAATGTTGTGTTAGTTGCCGGTGGACAGCAAAATGGTTCAATTATACATATACATATATCCATTCCTTTTCAGATTCTTTTCCCATATAGGTTATTACATAATATTGACTTGAGTTCCCTGTGCTATTCAGTAGGTCCTTGTTGATTATCTATTTTATATTTAGTAGCATATATATGTTAATTACAACCTCCTAATCTTTTCCTCCCCTCCACCTTTCCCCTTTGGTAACCATAAGTTTGTTTTCGAAGCCTGTGAGTCTACTTTGTTTTGTAAATAAGTTCATTTGTATCGTGTTTTTAGATTCCATGTATAAGTGATACCATATGGTATCTGTCTTTGTCTGACTTACTTCACTATCACTAGTATGATAATCTTTAGGTCCATCCATGTTGCGGCAAATGGCATTATTTCATTCTTTTTTATGGCTGAGTAGTATTCAATTGTATATATGTATCACATCTTCTTTATCTGTTCATCTGTCGATGGACATTTAGGTTTCTTCCATGTCTTGGCTATTGCAAATACTGCTGCAGTGAATATCTTCCCAAGTTTTAGCCAGCAACTTCTGAAATATTTTTAAAAGAATAACATTTGCATGTACAGGTCCTTAATGTCTTCTCTGAAATCCTTGTAGTCAAGTGTGTTCTGAACTCTGCATGTTTCTGATTTTAGGGAAGTATTACTTTGCATACACTATATACCAGGGGTCCCCAAGCCCTGGGCCATGGCCTGTTAGGAACCGGGCTGCACAACAGGTGGTGAGTGGCAGGCGAGCGGGCGAGGCTTCATCTGCTGCTCCCCATCGCTCCCCATAGCTCGCATTCCTGCCTGAACCATCGCTCACATCACCGCCTTAACCATACTCACCCCAAAAATTGTCTTCCACGAAACCGGTTCCTGGTGCCAAAAAGATTGGGGACCACTGCTATATACCACATAATGTCTCCAATGGCATCTGAAAGAGCAGCTTGCAGTCAAACGAATTCTTATGTCTGCAACGAAGACTAATAAAGATTCTAAGGAGCATCACATCAGTTTAGGTCAGATTGGCTGCTGGTTGAAAATACTCCAACTCCTGAATCGTGACTTTGTTCAGTGCCACTGGGGTTTCCGTATTTCATGTGAAAGACCTTAGAGCTGTATACTGTGGTTAAGAGTGCCACGGTACTCTGGAGTCAGATCAATAGTCTTGAGTATAAAAAAGGTGTGAAAAGCATTTCTAAAGAGTCGGTCTCCTCCTAGAGGGGTGAGATAGGGAGGGTGGGAGGGAGACATGAGGGAGGAGATATGGGGATATATGTATATGTATAGCTGATTCACTTTGTTATAAAGCAGAAACTAACACACCATTGTAAAGCAATTATACTCCAATAAAAATGTTAAAAAAAAAAGTCAGTCTCCAGGTCTTTTTGATTCTGTGTTAATAGCTGGTTAGGGTGTGCGCTTGGGTCCAAGCTATTAGAGAAATTAAACTCTAGGCTAATGATTGTGGAGCTCTGACTGATGACTTTTGCCCAAACTAAGGTTACCATCAGCTAGGTGATCTTCTGAATTTAAGAGATTCTCTAGCCTCTGCTCACCTCTGCACTCAACCCTTGCAACTGAAGTTGTCTATTCTTTTAAAACTTATGCAAATAATAATGCATGCTCCTTGTAACAAAAAGTTAGTCTCCTGTTCTATCACTTCCCATCCCCAGGTATCCCCAGAATACCAAACTAACCAGACCACCACATTCAAAAGTGAGTAAGTGGACTTTTCATGTATCCGGAACACTTCCCAACCTTTTGAAAAATATGGAAGTCTGCTGATTTTTGTTTCCAAAATTCAAGATTAAAATCTTCCTATTTTTGTAATAGACTTTTTTTTAAAGAGCAGTTTTAAGTTCACAGCAACATTGAGCAGAAAGTATAGAGAGGTCCTGTATACTCCCTGCACCCAAGCATTCACAGCCTCCATCACCATGAACATCCAGTACCTGAATGGTGCATTAGTTATAATTCATGAACCTACGTTGACACATCATCACCCAAAGCCCATTGTTTATGTCAGAGTTCAGTCTTGGTGTTGTACATTTGATGGGTTTTGACAAGCGTAGAATGACATGTATCCACCATTATAATATCACACAAAATAGTTTCACTGCCCTAAAAATCTTCTGTGCTTAGCCTATTCAACCCTACTTCCCTTTAATCCCTGGCAACCACTGATCTTTTTACTGCCTCCGTAGGTTTGCTTTATCCAGAATGTCATATAGTTGGAGTCATACAGTATGTAGCTTTTTCAGATTGGCCTCTTTCACCTAGTAATAAGCCTTTAAGGTTCTTTCATGTTTTTTCATGGCTTCATAGCTCATTTCCTTTTAATGTTGTATAATATTCTATTGTCTGGTTGTATCACAGTTTATTTATCCATTTACCTACTGAAAGACATCTTGGTTGCTTCCAAGTTTTGGCAATTATGAACAAAGCTTCTGTAAACATCTGTACAGGCTTTTGTGTGGACATGTTTTCCACTCCTTTGGGTAAATACCAAAGAACATGATTGCTGGATAGTATGGTAAAAGTATATTTAGTTTTGTAAGAAAGCACCTAACTGTCTTCCAAAGTGGCTGTACTGTTTTATATTCCCAAGAGAGCCTCTTGGGTAAGGATTGCTACCCATGTTAATAATTTCTGGTTATTTGACCATCTGTAGCAAGGAGGAAGTCCAGAAAGAATTGGTATAAGAAATGCTTAAAAGTTTGACTGTCATAATACTCTTGAAAAATTGCGTTCCTTACAGGGAAAATGTTACAGGCAACTTAATGACCATGGAATTTTCAAAAGTTTTCAAAGTAAATTGTTGTGAAGATATGGTAAAAAGTCACTTCTACAAGTTAAGTTAACTTAAAGCACTAAAACAGTTATTTGCCGTATTTTCACACATTTTATTTGATGAGTACATGAAATTTTATTTTATTTTTTTACTCATTTTACTACTCATTTTATTTTTGAGTACACACTGTGTACAGAACATTGAAAATGCAGAAAACAATCTCTACCCTCAGTTCTATTCCTTGGCCCATGGTATATCATTTAGCAAAAATTAACAAAGTAATTGTATCATAAAGGCATATTGAATGATCATACTTAACATGAAAGTTTCTGTTGTGCTTGCATGGTACAGCTTTTTCTAATTAATTGCTTCAAATTAGCAATCATTAAAAATTAAGATTTTCTCTAAATGGGTAAAAACATGATCTCTTTTCTGAAGCCTGCTATATTTATATTTTGGTTTTTATAAATGTGCATGGTAGGTTTATATTAAAGATTCTGTAATTGTTGATCCTTCTATTTAATTAAACATTTGAAAGAATGCATTTTTTCCACATTCATAAGTGATCATACAGATTTCCTCAAATTTTCCAGAGAGAAAAAATAACTATATTTGGGTGGAGCTAGAACATGAAATGGAAAGTTTCAGCCTCAAAGACATTTTTTTCATCAAGTTATGAACATGTGAACATGGGATTATAATTGAAACCATTTTGTATACTTCACCATCAAATTCATACTGAAAACAATGTTTTACTTATTTAAACAACAGTTATAGAAAACTCTCACTAGTCCACAGGATTTATTAAGTATCTGCTGTAGCACCACTGCAGTAAATATGATGGAGTGGTACATGAAGTAAATGGTAAGCTATTAAGGACATTAGATATACATAGAACAGCTAAATGAAGCCTATAGATGCATCTCACTATGTTTTATTATTACTTGAAAATGTTTTTAAGTTTTTGCTTTTTTATTTCAAATTTGAGGTATAATTGACATATAAAATTGTAAGATATTTACAGTATGCTTTGTGGTGATTTGATATATGTATACATTGTGAAAGGATTCCCTCTAGTTAATTAACACATTCTTCACCTCACATATTTATCTTTTTGTTTTTTTTTTTGGTGAGAGAATTTAAGGTCTCACCTTAAATTAGCAAATTTCAATTATAGGAGGCAGTGTTATTAATTATAGTCACCATGTTTTACATTCGATCCTCAAACACTGTTCATCTTATAGCAAAAAGTTTGTGCCCTTTTCCAACTTCTCTCTATCTCCCCTACCTCCCAGCCCCTGGTACCTACTTTTCTACTCTCTGTTTCCATGAGTTTGACTTTTATTTTTTTTAAAGATTCCACATATAAGTGATACCATTTAGTATTTGTCTTTCTCTGTCTGGCTTATTTCACTCAGCATAGTACCCTCAAGGCACATCCATCTTGTTACAAATGGCAGGATTTCCTTCTTTTTCATGGCTGAATAATATTCCATGGCGTAAATACCGCATCTTCTTTATCCATTCATCCATCGATGGACACTTAGGTTGTTTCCATATCTTGGCTATTGTGAATAGTGCTGCAGTGAACATAGGGGTGCATGTATCTCTTCAATATCCATTTTTCATTTCCTTTGGATATATACCCAGAAGTGGGTTTGTCAGATCATATAGTAGTTCTATTTTTAATTTCTTGAGAAACCTCCATTTTGTTTTCCATAGTGGTTGCACCAGTTTACATTCCCACCCACAGTGCACGAGGGTTCCCTTCCCTCCACGTCCTTGACAACACTTGTTGTCTCTTGTCTTCTTGACAGTAGCCACTAACAGGTGTGAATTTATATCTCATTGTGGTTTTGATTTGCATTTCCCTGATGATTAGTGATGTTGAGCACTTTTTCATGTACCTCTTGGCTTCCAATGACTATATTTGATCATCTGTTTTGTGCCAGGTGTTGTGATCAGCTCTGGGTATCTACTAATGAAGAAAACTGATAAAGTAATGGTCCCATGGAGTTCACAAGTGAGAGGAGAGAGAGCGAGATAACAGCAATGAAACAGTATATAATGACAAACTCTGACTATCATATAAAGGAAACAAGCAGGATCTAGATGGGGTTTTATATTAAGGAGTCTGACTCCACTTTTGACGTTTGGACAGCATTCAAACCCCACAATTCTTCCTTCCTCCTTTGTCCCACATCTGAGCAATAATCTTTCTAATAAGAAAGTTTGGGTGCTTCCTCATTTAGTGCTGGCAGGAAGTTCAAACCATGCAAGGCCCATCTGTGAGAGGGAGCCCTCACCCAATCCCATTCCTCCTAACCACCATAAAATCACAAGCCAGCTGCCCCTCTGTGCTCTCTTTAGCCATTTAAGACTTGCTCAGGAGGATGCACTGCTCTCCCAGAAAGCCTCATTATGTGAGTGATAAGCCTTTTCATACCCTCTTATGTGTGGCGTGTGTGTGGCATGATCAGTCTCAACATACAAACCAAATTTTGGGTGGTAGTTCCCTTCATTCTGTGGGATAAGCACAACAGGATTGTTACATAAATAGCACAGTCCTAACTATATAATATAATATAATTTAGTATAATAATAACTATATTTGTAAGTTAGATGGCTTTGATTTGTCTATTTCTCTTAGAGTCATGGCATAATTTTCTAAGGGCTCCAGAAAGAAATCTTAGGCAGATTTTACATAAATAAATATATATTTAATATACAAAATCAGTATATAAAAATACTTCCAGATATTTCTTTTAGAATATTTAGATAAGTTATTAAATTTAGTTCCCAAACTAGGATCAGCTCTTCATATAAGTAAGCCCTGTGGTCTGGAGGGCAGAAGGTTTCCACAGCCCAAAATACCTACTCTAGGGATGTATCACAGGCCCACCTTTAGACTCACTCTCAAGGGATTTTTGAAATCATTTATGTTTTAATCATGGGAAGGTATTAAATGACCTGGGGAAAGAGAACTCCTGAGGAAGTCCAAGTTAGGAGCAGTGGTCCCTGGAAAGAGCATTTCTCCTGGCATTAGAAAGCCTGTTTCAGGCCCCAGCTCTGCTGGTTTCAGTCTATGAGGCCATGAACACCTGTTTTTCTCATCTTAAAAAATTATGATTTTTCTTTTCAGTATCTCTTTACTTCTATTTTAACCTGCCTCATCTGGTTGAATGTGCCAATGTAGCTGACCCTGGAAAGTCTGACATAGGAACCAAGTGTCACTTTTGTAATTATTTTCTAATTACCCCATCAACAATAAAGGTTACCTGGTAGGTGAGCCATGACAGGTTAGGAGAGCGTGAGGTGTTGGAGTGTGAAATGATACTGTCAACAGTGCACAGCATGAGTTTTAGAGTTGGAGACCCAAGGACCAAAGCCTGGCTCTGCCAATTCTTTATTTTCCTTATGTATAAAACAGAGATTTTAATAGTAACTCCCTGATAGGTTTGTTGTGAGAATTAAATGCAGCATTTCAAGAAAAGTTCTGAGGAACTATTCAATAAATGTTAACTATTATTAGCATTTTTATAGTCATTTTGATACTTTCTAAAAGAATTGGGAGGGATTAAGAGAGTTTTAAGAGGCAGTCTCTAAAACTAACTGTGCCATTTTCCCCTAGATCTATCATTCTAACACTCAAAGGTCTCCATGGTAATTTGGAAATGAAACCTGAGAGAGAGAGAGAGAGAGAGAAAGTTACTTCAAAATTTTTTCTATAAAGTAGTGATATGAATTGGCATGGGAAGATTTACTTTAAGAATATTGTTGATGTTTTTTGTAATTAAAAAAATAGGATAAAGTACCTAGGTAAGCAGAAAAGGACTCTCAAAGTCAGATATTTGAATATTGTCTGTGGCAGAGTGATAATACACATGATATATAGTTGCTTTGTAGTCCTGGGCTCTTTAATTGACCAGACTGATGTGTTGCTTACATAATGGGTGTGTGGAGTACAATGAGTGCCAGACATTGTTATCCCCTCTCCCTCAAAGCTGTTTATTTGAAGTGTAGGTGAATACAAACCATTGAGGAAAGAATCGGTCTGACCCAGTAGCAGGAATAGCCATTTTGGCAGCAGGGAATAGAGGTGTTACTCAGGTAACAGGAGACAATGAGGCTAAGATACAGAATGCAAGATTTCCCCAGTTTTAAATCTGTCAGCATAAGAAATAGAGAAAAATTACAAACACAGTCCCAACCTTTGTGATGCTAGTTTTTTCATATCAGTTAAAAAATAAAAAAAGCCTTCTGTCTCATACGTTAACTAAGTTGAAGCAACTGAGTTAAGAAGTCTGTCCTTTTTTTTTTCCCCTTCTGGTTTTATTACTTCTATATCAGGGGTTAGCAAACTAAGTGGGAAGGACCAAATCCTTCCCACTACCTGTTTTTTTTTTTAATATATTTAAAAAAATTTTATTTACTTATTTATTTATTTTTGGCTGCATTGGGTCTTTGTTGCTGCGTGCGGGCTTTCTCTAGTTGAGGGGAGCAGGGGCTACTCTTTGTTGTGATGTGTAGGCTTCTCATTGCAGTGGCTTCTCTTGTTGCAGAGCATGGGCTCTAGGTGCGTGGGCTTCAGTAGTTTTGTGGCATGCGGGCTCAGTAGTTGTGGTTCGCGGGCTCTAGAGCGCAGGCTCAGTAGTTGTGGTGCATGGGCTTAGTTGCTCCGTGGCATGTGGGATCTTCCCAGATCAGGGCTTAAACCCGTGTCCCATGCATTGGCAGGCAGATTCTTAACCAGTGCGCCACCAGGGAAGTCCACTACCTGATTTTATAAGTAGTTGTTTTGGGACATATGCATGCCCAATCCCTTATGTATTGTTCACACCTGGTTTCATACCACGATGGCAGAGTTTGAATAGTTGTGCAGAGAACTTATGATCCATAAAGCCTAAAGTATTTCCCATCTGGTCCTTCACAGAAAAAGTTTGTTGACTTTGTGAACTGTTGTCACAGGTCAATCAAGTTCATTCCTATTCCTTTGATTAAAATCCTTAAATGACATATTGGTGCCCCCATGGTAAGTCTAAATTTTAAACATGGTTCAGATGCATCTGACTATTCTTATATTAAACCCAAAAGTTTTGGAGATGGGTTAATGTGAAACAATTAAGTTTAGCCAGTGTTATCTCCTAGAGGTGGTAAATTAAAATTTGCCATTGACTTTGCATATTTTTTATTGTTCACTCTCTAATGATAATTTAAATGAGCAGTGAAAAGGATTCAGATCAAGATGGCTGAGTAGGAGGACACAGAACTCATCAAAATACATCAAATATAAGTCTACATGTGGAGCAGTTCGCATGGAAAAATAATTGGAGACTAGCAGAAAGACTCTTGTACAACCAAGGCTGTAAGAAATATCCACATGGACTTGGGTAGGAAGGGAAGAGAATTGAACCTGTGCCCTTGGTGGTGGTGGGGGGACAGAAAAGAGGAGGGGGATTACACAGGTGGAGACCTGCCCTGGGGAGTGAGTGGTTCAAGTCCCATATTTGGTGCCCCAGCCCTGGGTTCTGACACTGGGAAGATGTGTCCCCTTAACTGGTTAGAAAACCAATGGGAATAACTGGAGGTCTGTGAGAATCCTAGACTCCTCTGTAAAAAGCATGCACACACTTGCTTACTATTGAAGCAAGGTGGACAAAGCAGATTGAAACTGTGCTAAACTCTGGCCAATTTCCCACAACCACCCTGGTGTGTGCCCCAGCCTGAGCCAAGTGCCTACTCCAGCCCTGCTTGCTCCATGGCAAGGGCATGCAGCAACTGAGGGGCAGCAGCAACTGAGGGGAGTAGTCAGTTATGAAGGACAGAGCTGGCTCAGACCTGGAATGGCATCTGAATAGGGTGGGGGTTGCTGTTATGGGTGATTGCACGGAGGCAGCACATCAGAGGTGGTCCAGAACTCTGAATGGGGCTTTGGCTGCCAAAGCCTGCATCCAGACTCATGCTGAATGGCTTCTCCAGCCTTGCTTGCTGCGGTACTGCTCCCTTCTGGGGCAAGGGTGTTGGTGCTGGGAGGGGGTGAGTGCATACTTGGAGGGCTTGGACATGACATCAGGGCTTCTGATTCAGCAACTTGATAACCGCCCCTTCCCCCGCCCCCAAGAGGGTGCTGTTGGCCACTGGGTAGAGAAACCCCAGTTCATACCTTGCTCTGGCTCTAGGCCTTCCATCTCCAACCCCACTTTCTACTAAAATGACAGCTGCCAGCACACCTGGGGAAAGATGTGACTCATGCTCATGTCAGATCCAGCTCTCCTACCAAAGTCTCTGGGACCATGCAGACTGTATAGGGATGCTCCCAACAAGGACAGCCCTTCAAGAATGCAATAAGTAATTGTTTCACCTAATTTCGTAGAGAAAAATAAAAGTTAAGCAAATGAGAAGAACCAGGAATTTGTATCACTTGAAAGAACAAGAGAAAACTCCTGAAAAACAGCAATGAAACAGAAATAAAAAAATTACCACACAAAGAATTCAAAGCATTAGTAATAAAAATGCTAACTAAAGTAGGGAAAAGAATAGGTGAAAACAGTGAAAACTGTAACAAGGACCTAGAAAATATAAAAGAGAACCAGTCAGAATTGAAGAATACAATAACTGAAATGAAAAACACACTAGAAGGAATTAGTAACAGACTAAGTGATACAGAAGAACATATAAGTGATCTGGAAGATAGAATAACGGAAATCACCCAATCAGAACAGCAAAAAGGAAAACACATTAAAAAAAGAGATCAGTTTAAGAGATCTCTGGGACAACATCAGCCATACCAACATTCACATTATAGGGGTCCCAGAAGGAGAAGAAAGAGAGAGAAAGGGGTCAAAAATATATTTGATGAATTTAAGGCTGAAAATTTCCCAAGCCTGAAGAAGGAAACAGATATCCAGGTAAAGGAAGCATAGATTGTCGCAAACAAGTTGAACCCAAACAGAACCACAACAAGACATATTATAATCAAAATGGCAAAAGTTAAAGATAAAGAGAGAATTCTTAAGGCAACAAGAGAAAAACAAAAGAGTCATATGTAAGGGAACAGCCATAAGGCTATCAGCTGATTTTTCTGCAGAAACTTTGCAGGCTAGAAAGGAGTGGCATGGTGTATTTAAAGTGATGAAAGGGAAAACCCTGCAACCTGGGACATTCTACCCAGCAAGATTATCATTTAGAATTGAAGGAGAGATAAAGAACTTCTCAGACAAGCAAAAACTAAGAGTTCATCCATACTAAACTTATTCTAAAAGAAATGTCTTCTCTAAGTGTAAAAAAGGCTATGACAAGAAATAAGTATCCATAGGAAAGGAAAAATCCCACTAGTAAAGACAATTATATATTGAAGGCTGAGGATAAACCAATTAAATAAGCCAGTACATAGATTAAAAGACAAAAAATTGTGAAATCAACTATAGCTACATTAAACAGTAAAGGGATAAAAATGAAGATGTAAAATATGACATCAAAAACACAACATGAAAGGGAGATGAGTAAAACAATGTATATTTTTAGATTGTATTTGAAATTAAATTACAAGTTTAAAACAAGTAGATATAGACGTAGGTCAACATATACAAACCCTGTGGTAACCACAAATCAAAAACCTACAATAGATACACAAAACCTAAAGTGAAAGGTACATGAGCATACTACTAGAGAAAATCATCAAACCACAAAGGAAGAAACTAAAAGGAGAACAGAACAGAGAAGAACTACAAAACAACCAGAAACCAAGTAACAAAATGGCAAGAAGTACGTATCTATCAATAATCATTTCAAATGTCAATGGCTAACTGCTCCAATCAAAAGACTTAGAGTCGCTGATTGGATTAATAACCAGGATCCATCTTTATGCTGCTTATAAGAGAGTCACTTTAGAGCTGAAAACACACAGTCTGAAAGTTAGGGAACAGAAAAGATATTTCATGCAAATGGAAATGACAAGAAGGCAGGTATAACAATGCTCATATGAGACAAAATAGACTTTAAAACCAATTCTATAACAAAAGATAAATAAGGGCATTTTATAATGATAAAGCGATCAAGGGATCAATACAAGAGAGGATATAACACTTGTTAACATATATGCACCTAATATAGGAGCACCTAAATATATAAAGCAAATATTAACAGACATAAAGAGACAATAATACAATGATAGTAGGGGACTTTAACACCCCACTTCCATCATTAGACAGATCATCCAGACAATATCAACAAGGAAATAGTGGTCTTAAATGACACATTAGACCATTTGGACTTAATAGATATCTACAGGACATTCCATCCCCAAACAGCAGAATACACATTCATTTCAAGTGCACATGGAATGTCCTCCAGGATATACCATATAGTAGGCCACAACAAATTTAAGAGGATAGAAATTATATCAAGCATTTTTCAACCACAGTGGTATAAAACTAAAATTTAATTACAGGAAGAAAAATGGGAAAAACACGAACACATGGAGATGAAACAACATGCTACTAAAAAACCAAAAGGTCAATGAGGAACTCAAAGAGGAAATCAGAAAAAAACCGTGTGAAAAATGAAAATGAAAACACAACTTTCCAAAGCCTATGGGATGCAGCAAAAGCAGTTCTAAGAGGGAAGTTTATAGCAATATAGCCTACCTCATGAAACAAGAAAAATCTCAAAAAAACAACCTAACCTACCATATAAAGAAATTAGAAAACAAAGAACAAACAAAGCCCAAAGTCAACAGAAGGAAGGAAATAGTAAAGATCAGAGAAGAAATAAATAAATTAGAGGGAAAAAATAGAAAAGATCAATGAAATCAAGAGCTGGTTTTTTGAAAAGATAAAAAAAATAGATAAGACTTTAGCCAGGCTCATCAAGAAGAACAGAGAGAGGACCCAAATAAACAAAATAAATGAAAGAGAACAAATAATAACCAATACCCCAGAGATACAAAAAATCATAAGAGAATACTGCAAACAATTATATGCCAACAAACTGAACAACCTAGAAGAAACAGACAGATTTCTAGAAACATACAACCTGCCAAGACAGAATCAGGAAGAAACAGACAATAAACAGACTAATCACTAGCAGTGAAATTGAATTTGTAATTTAAAAAGCTCCCAGTAAACAAGAATCCAGGACTGGATAGCTTCATAGGAGAATTCTACCAAATGTATAAAGAAGAACTTATCCTTCTCAAACTATTCCAAAAAATTGAAGAGGAGGGGACACTCCCAAATATATTTGCTGAGGCCACCATTACTCAGATAAAACCAGACAAAGAACTACAAGAAAAGAACATTACAGGCCAATATCTATCTATCTATAGATGCAAAAATTCTTAACAAAATATTAGCAAACCAAATTCAGCAATATATAAAAAGGATAACACACCATGATCAAGTGGGATTTATTCCTGGTTCCAGGGATGGTTCAGTATCCACAAATTGATCTATATGATATACCACATTAACAAAAGGAAGGATAAAAATCAATAATTATCTCAATAACCACAGAAAAGGCATTTGACAAATTTTAATGTTCACATTCATGATAAAAACTCTCATCAAAGTTGATATAGAAAAAAAAAAAAGTTGATATAGAGGGAACATATCTCAACATAATAAATGCCATTTATGACAAACCCACAGCTAACATCATACTCAGTGGCAAAAAGCTGAAAGTGTTTCCCCTGAAATCAGGAACAAGGCAAGGATGTCCATTCTCACCACTTCTATTTAACATAATATTGGAAATCCTACCCACAGCAATCAGAGAAAAAAAGAAATGAAATGCATCCAAATTGGAAGGGAAGAAGTAAAACTGTCACTGTTTGCAGATGACATGATACCATATATAGAAAACCCTAAAGTCTCTTCCAAAAAACTATTAGAACAAATAAATGAATTCTGTAAAGTTGCAGGAAACAAGATTAATATACATTAATCTGTTGCTTTTCTCTACACTAATAATTAACTATCATAAAGAGAAAGCAAGAAAACAATCCCATTTAAAATCACATTGAAAAGAATAAAATACCTAGAAATTAACTTAACCAAGTAGATGAAAGACCTGTACTCTGAAAAAGATAAAACATTGATGAAGGAAATTGGCAATGGTACAATGAAAGGGAAAGATATCTGGTGTTCATGGATCAGAATAATTAATATTCTTAAAATGGCCATTCTACTCAAAACAATCTACAGGTTTAATGCAATCCCTAAAAAATACCCATGACATTTTCACTGAACTAGAACAAATACTCATAAAATTTATGTAAACCACAAAAGACTCCAAATTGCCAAAGCAATGTTGAGAAAAAAGAAGAAATTTAGGTATCATGCACCCTGACTTCAGACTATACTACAAAGCGACAGTAATCAAAACAGCATGGTATTGGCCACAAAACAGACACATAGATAAATGGCATAGAATAGAGAGCCCAGGTATAAACCCATATACTTATGGTCAATTAATCTATGACAGTGGAGGCAAGAATATACAATGGAGAAAAGACAGTCTCTTCAATAAGTGGTGCTCTGAACCCTGGACAGCTATATGTAAAATAAAGAAATTATAACATTTTTTCACACCACATACAAAAATAAACTCAAAATGGATTAAAGACCTAAATGTAAGACCTGAAACCATAAAACTAGAAGAGAACATCAGCAGAACACTCTTTGATATAAACATAACAATAGCTTTTGGATCTGTTTCCTAAGGCAAAAGAAACAATATCAAAGATAAAGAAATGGGAAAATAATTAAACTTAAAAGCTTTTGCACAGTAAAGGAAACCATCAACAAAAGGAAAAGACAACCTCCTGGTTAGGAGAAAATATTTGAAAATCATATGACTGATAACTGGTTAATATCCAAAATATATAAGCAGCTCATACAACTCAATATTCCAAAAACATACAACCCAATTAAAAAATGGGCAGAAGACCCAAATAGATATTTCTCTAAAGAAGATAAACAGATGGCCAACAGGCACATGAAAAGTTGCTCAATATCACTAATCATCAGAGCAATGCAAATCAAAACTACGATTAGACATCACCTCACACGTCAGTATTTCTATCATAAAAATGTCTACAATTAGGAGTTTGGGATTAACATATACACACTACTATGTATAAAATATATAAACAACAAGGACCTATTATATAGCACAGGGAACTATATTCAGTATCTTGTAATAACCTATAATGGAATAGAATCTGAAAAAGAATATTATATATATGTATAATATATGTGTGTGTGTAACTGAATCACTTTGCTGTATGCTTGAAACTAACAAAACATTGTAAATTAACTATACTTCATTACAAAAAGTCTACAAATAATAAATGTTAGCAAGGATGTGGAGAAAGGGCACGCTAGTACACTGTTGGTGGAATGTAAACTGGTGTAGCCACTGTGGAAAACAGTATGGGGGTTTCTCAAAAAACTAAAAATAGAACTACCATATGATGCAGCAATTCCATTCCTGGGTATATATATGAAGAAAACAAAAACACTAATTCAAAAGATACATGCGCCGTAGTGTTTATAGCATCATTATTTACAATAACCAAGATATGTAAGCAACCTAAGTGCCCATCAACAGATTAATGGATAAAGAAGATGTGGTCTATATATACAATGAAGTATTACTCAGCCATTAAAAAGAATGAAATTCTGCCATTTGCAGCAACATGGATGGACTTGGAGGACATTATGCTAAGTGAAATAAGTCAGAGAAAGACAAATACTGTATGATAACATTTATATGTGGAATCTAAAAAATACAACAAGCAAATGAATATAACAAAACAGAAACAGATTCACAGGTATAGAGAACAAACTAATGGTTACCAGTGGGAAGATGGAAGTGGGGAGGGGCAAGGTAAGGATAGGGTTTAAGAGGTACAAACTACTATGTATAAAATAAATAAGCAACAAGGATATATTGTACAGTACATGGAAATGTACCCTTTAGTTTGTAATAACTTTAAATGGAGTATAATCTATAAAAAATTTTGAGTTACTATCTTATATACCTGAAACTAATATTTTAAATCAAATACGCTTCAATTAAAAAAAGGAAATTAGCAGGATAGTTGGTAAAAAATGAATAAGATCTGTAAATTTAAAAAAATGAACAGTGAAAAGACCAAAAATAAGATAATGGATAGATATAAAACACACATCTGCAGAGAATAATTAATTTACTCTTAGAGATAATTAATTTGATATAAAGCAGCTCAATTTACAGTAAATATAAACTGAGGCCCAAAGAAATTGAAATATGCACAAACCATACAACTAGTTATAAGCAGACCAGTTCTGAAATCTTGGCCTCTGAAAGTTCATTTCAGTACTCCTTCCTCTCAAGTTTTGTTCTGCTGTAGTACCTTGTATGTAGTAGATACTCAAATATATGTGATAAATGAATGACTAATTGAAAATTGATTTTATATTTGTATAGGTAGCATTTAGATTATTGGAAATATATAATAGAAGTTAATGGGCAGCATTATATGCTTTTTGTACAAATATTTAAATATTTTTCTTTAAACTAGGATCAAAATTTTTAACTACATTTTATTGTTGGTCTTTTACAAGTTAATAAGATTCTCCATCTTTTGATAAAATTTCCTTTCAGGAGACACAGTCCACATATATCACTCTCTACTCCCATTTGGGCTGTTATTCACATGCCCAAAACATCTATGGATTCAGTACAGTACTTGAATTAGGTACCCCATTTCTTGTATCATCCTGGGCAGTGCTCATACAGATGACCCTTACAATATGCACCCTTATTGTCCTTGACTTAACACCAAGGCTTTCATCCATACTCAACTTCAATCCCTCTGTCATCATCCAGAGGTGATTTACCTTTAACATCCTAAGTCCACATTTGTTTTCTGTCCACAGCCTCTTACCCTTGCAGGTTTTTCTCTCTCTTACTGTGTTTACATCTAGTCTTTGACCTCATCAAGTTCTCCAGTCCCTAGATTCCTCCCTTGATTCTGAAACTACCAGCCCCATTCTAGCTTCCCTGTTTTCTTTAGAAAGGGCCTGCAGTCCATCATAACACAGTTTTGCACGTATCTGTGACTCCCTTACCTCAAATCCTTTGGCCACACCTAACTTTACAAACCTTTTCACTCTGATGAATTAATCACCTTCGTATTTCCGTAATTTTATGTGAAACTTGCCCCCAAGTTGAGGATGAGTGCCCTGTGAATTCAAAGCCTCCAATCTCAGCTTTGTTTTCTTTGCCACCCAGAAGCAAATCCTCATGATTTTCTTTTGTGAGTTCTCGTTTTAATTCCCTTCAAACATTAAAGGAAACTCTTCACCTTTTCTTCCCTTCTCTTGCTTAGTTAGGACTCTGATAGACCTTTCAGGTTACCTATCTCAATCTCTATTTTCAACTTCTTTCTTTCTTGCCTGACTATACTATACAGGTAATAAAAAGGTAAAAATTTGATTTGTCAGCCTCTCATAGCTAGAAGTGGTGACATGATATAATTTTTTCCCCAAGTAAACACAAGCTTAAGTCTTTTGGTGATCTTCTTCCTCTTTTTCCCCTACCTTCCTGGAACAAGAATATGAAATCCAGGGGTTCAGCAACCATGTTAAAACCATGGCAACCTGTGGAGGACAGGGAGGCAGAAAGCCAGGAGGGCTATGAGACACTGATGCTTTTGTGGAGCTGCTATGCCAGCAACTACCTTTCTAGCAGCCTAATCTTTTTTTTTTTTTAACGTCTTTATTGGAGTATAATTGCTTTACAATGTTGTGTTAGTTTCTGCTGTATAACAAAGTGAATCAGCTATATGTATACATATATCCCCATATCCCCTCCCTCTCGCTTCTCACTCCCACCCTCCCTATCCTACCCCTCTATGTGGTCACAAAGCACGGAGCTGATCTCCCTGTGCTATGCAGCTGCTTCCCACTAGCTATCTATTTTACATTTGGTAGTGTGTATATGTCCATGCTACTCTCTCACTTCATCCCATCTTACCCTTCCCCCTCCCCATGTCCCCAAGTCCATTCTCTACGTCTGTGTCTTTATTCCTGTCCTGCCCCAAGGTTCATCAGAACCTTTTTTTTTTTTTTTAGATTCCATATATATGTGTTAGCATACAGTATTTGTTTTTCTCTTTCTGACTTACTTCACTCTGTATGATTGGAAGAATCAACATTGTGAAAATGACTATACTACCCAAAGCAATCTACAGATTCAATGCAGTCCCTATCAAACTACCAATGGCATTTTTCACAGAACTAGAACAAAAAATTTCACAATTTGTATGGAAACACAAAAGACCTCGAACAGCCAAAGTAATCTTGAGAAAGAAAAACGGAGCTGGAGGAATCAGGCTCACTGACTTCAGACTATACTACATAGCTACAGTAATCAAGACAGTATGGCATTCACACAAAAACAGAAATATAGATCAATGGAGCAGGATAGAAAGCCCAGAGATAAACCCACACACCTATGGTCACCTTATTTGTGATAAAGGAGACAAGAATATACAACAGAGATAAGACAGCCTCTTCAATAAGTGGTGCTGGGAAAACTGGACAGCTACATGTAAAAGAATGAAAGTAGAACACTTTGTAACACCATACACAAAAATAAACTCAAAATGGATTAAAGACCTAAATGTAAGGCCAGACACTATAAAACTCTTAGAGGAAGACATTGGCAGAACACTCTATGACATAAATCACAAGATCCTTTTTGACCCACCTCCTAGAGAAATGGAAATGAAAACAAAAATAAACAAATGGGACCTAATGAAACTTCAAAGCTTTTGCACATCATAGCAGCCTAATCTTTTAAGTTTAGTAAGAGTGGTTTACATTTGTCATGGCTACTTCCTCTCTTTTTATTGAGTTCTCAAATCACTGTACTAAAATTGTTCTTGAAACGATTACTCCTAACTTCATTTTATGTTTCCAGTTAATTTAGTTTCCTGTAGTATTTGCATTATTGATCAAACTCTCTTCGAAACTCTCTCTGCCTCTGGCTTCTCCTGATTTTCTTTCTACCTCTGAGACAAACACTTCTCAGCTCTTTCTTAATTCTCCACTTGACTTTCCCAATTCCCCCTTTCCCTCAATTTCCAATTTTACTCTTTTCCTAACGCCCCCCCCTTCCCCCACCTGCCACAGTGATGGTGACCCAGTGCTCCTTCATTAGCCCCTTATGTCTTTACTGTTTATACTTTCTATGATTAATCATCTACTCTGGTTTAAATTCCAGCAGTATTCTGGAAACTTCCAAATATAAATCTCTCTTTAAAGCTGCCTCTGTAGCTCGTTAAGAGGCATCTCCTCTTGGATGTTGTATTGGTCAGGGTGCAGTTAGGAGATAGAAAATACACCAGCAATTTAAATAAGAGAAACTTTAATATAAAAAACTGTTAACTGGTAAAAGGTGATTAACTACTTGAAGGGAAGCAGAAGTCTCTAAAGGTAGAAAATTATTAAATGCAGAATGCAGCTACTACCTCCAGGTCTGTGGAAGAGCAAAAAGGTAAGAAATTAAGAATTTCAAAAAGCTATGCTCCTCCTTTCCAGGGCTGAAGTTCAGGCCTTTTTGGAGAGGGCATGGCTGCCAGAGGAACATACAGTGATGGAAAAGCTTGCCAAAGGGCCCTGGGTTGGAGCTGGTCTGAGAGGCATTCTGGGGTGAATGCCCCTGGGGCTTCTACATGCTGATTCACTTCTGCTGCTATGGCCTCACAGTGTCCCCCCAGTGCTCTCTGTTGACAAAGCCTAACACTGAATCAGCTAGCAAAGGAGATGTTTCTACAGGGTCTGGCTCCAGTACACAAAGCAAAGAAGGGTGGACTTAGGGGCTCAATAAATTGATAACTGGCACAAATGGTCCACTTGTATCCCCAGGTAAATCTGTCAAAAATAGAACTAATTACATCTCCCTCTGGTTCCTGTCTTACTAAATGGTATCACTATCTTCCCAGTAAGACAAACAGGAAACCTGTAAGGCAACCCAGACTCTTTCCTTTTCCTAACCCTTATGTTTTATCAATCAACGAGTCCCATTGATTTCACTTCCTAGATGTTTATTCATTTAATACATATTTATTGAGTACCTGCTATGTACCAGGCATCATTCTAGGTACTGCAGGTATGCAGCAATGACCAAAACTAGATAAAAATTCCTACCCACATGGAACTTACAGGCCAAGATGAGGGGAAGGGCATAGATGAGAAACAAAAGAATTAAGTAAAATATTATACAGCATATTAGTAGATAATAAGAGCCATAGACAAAATTAAACAGGGAAGGGGAATAGGGAGTGTTGGGGGTTGCAATTTTCTAGAAGGTGCTCAGGGAACCCTCTTGGAGAAGGTGACATTTGAGTAGATTTGAAGGAGGTGAGAAAAGAAATATTTGGGGGAAACCATTCCAGAAAAAGGGAAAAATCTCTAAGTCAAGAGTGGTGCTTGGTTTTGGAGACGCATAGTAGAAGAGGTCAGAGAGGTGATGGGGGACAAGTCTGTGTGGCCTTAAGGGCCATTAAAAGGGCTTTGGTTTGTGTTCGCAGCATGATTGAAGGCCACTGGAGGATTTTGATCAGGGGAGTTACATAATCAGATCTAAGTTTCAGCAGACTCATTTTGGTTGCTGAGTGAGAATGGTTGAAAGCAAAGCAAGGAGGAAAATGGGGAGACCAGCTGGGAGGCTTTTGTGAAAATCCAGTCAAGAGATAATAATGGCTTGCCCCGGTGTGGCAGTGTTACCCAGCAAGGGTTCGCTGCCCACCCCTCCACCCCGCCCCTGCCCCGACAGGCATAGAATCTAATACTATGACATCCGCTTTTGAGGGAAAAAAAAAAGAGCTTTATTGCGAGGTCAACATCAGGGAGAGAAGGCAGGGCTCAAATCTGTCTATTCCATCCAGGGTTGGGGTGAAATTTAAGGGGTTAGATGATTTCAAACTTGGAAGCTGATTGGCTAATCTCTAATGAGTCCATAGATGGTACTCATGCTGCTGGAAACCTGATTTTCCTTATTGAAGGACTTCTTGCTTCATAAAGGGATGGGGTGGCGACACTGCTTTTCTTTGAGCTCCCCAGACGAAGTTTCTTGGTTATGGGGTCAGCCTGGAGACCTGGGTTCCTGTCTTGCACATGTGCATTGCTGTCTCTGTAAAATAACTTAAGGTTTGATTAATCAATCAACCTATTTAAGAAGTTGTGTGCTGTTTCAGTTTGATTAATCAACAGCCTATATAAGGAGGCAAAACCAGTTTAAGCTGGTCAGTGTTTTATGTGCTGTTTCAGTAGCAGTGGAGGAGTGAGAAATATTCCTGTTGTGGATAAATTTGAAGTCTCTCTGTCATCTCTACCCACAATGTCATCATTTAGACTTTGTTTTTGTTTTGTTTTCCATTTTACCTCCTAATTCAGCTCCCCGCTTACACTCTCAATCTCTTTTTCTATCCCTCACTAAAATTTATCTTTCACATTGATGCTACAGTGATCTTTCTAAAATGTAATTCTGAACTTCTTAGCCATTTGACTTCCCATCTCTAATAGAATAAAGCCCAAATTCTTAGCATGGTATACAGACTTCTCGTGCTCGAAATCTTTTATCTCCCAGCACTGTGCCATGTGCTTTAGACAACCCAATTTACTCTCAGATCTTCAACCTGGCCATTACCTCCCTTTCTTGTTTGCCCTTTTCACATTCTATCTCTTCTCTCTAGAATGCTTTAGAATATCTTAGTTTTGAACACAGTAGTTCAGGAATTCTTCCCTGATCCCTCTTCACGAGATTCTTTGCCCCTCCTCTGATGCTCATTATCCCGTGTGTAGTCCTATTAGCACACTCGCATACCCTACTGTTTGAAGTCTGTCTCCCTCACTAGACTGAGAACCCATTGAAGGCAGTTAATGTCGTTTTCATTTCTGTACTCACATTTAAAGTACTTGAACATTTATGGAATGAATATATGAAACTAGTAAATGAGAAGTAAGCGTTAACAAATCTAATACTGATGTCCCCACGAAGGCTTCTCAGAGAGGGGTTGTACCCCAGCAAAGCTCTGTATAAACCAGCTATGGGCCAGAGCTTAGAACAATCAGTCTGAGTCAACTGCAAGACTTAGTTAGATCTCTGCATGAGATTTGGGACCAGAAAAATGAAGGAGAAAGGTGCTTTCCTAACAATGATAAATTCTGCCACTAGCTGCGTGCATCAGATGGGTGTAACCTTGAGATTTGGGCTCCGGACCTCTGCTCACACCAGGAGTGGGATTTATGCTCACTCCACAAACAAGTGCTGAGATAGTATATGAGACTGGAGCCAGTGTTACATTGTATGCCATGTTACATTATCATTTTATCCCAGCTTTGATCTTATGTAGTGTAAGGGCCTCACTAACCAAGAGTGAGGGTTCCTTTCCCAGGCTGTTTTGTCAGCCCTTCTTGATGTCTTCCACTCCCAGAGAATGCAGTAGATCATAGAGCCACCCTCACATCTGCTACTGGTCCTGTGTCCAGCAGGTCTTGGAGGAATATTGTTAGGCAGGGTGTTCCTATTTACATGATACAAAGTTTATTAACAAACAGAAATCCCCTAAACTTCGGACTTTAATTTCAATAAGATAGGCGAAAATTCTAGTTGCTTTTCATTGCATAGATCAGGACATTCTTCCTTGCATGGAATTTAATGCTATTTGAGATTTACTGAGATGGATAGCCCAGGATCAGATACTTAATGAAGACCCCAGGAAGAGCCTTTAAGCCATTATGGAGAAAGAGTTAGCACGCAAAAATTCTAGTGATTCCTGAAAAGTTTTAAGCAAGAAATATGCTGCTAGGCATTTTGGATGGATTTCTCAGAAGACTGTTTCCCACCTTTTAAGTCTTGGGCTATCTATCCTTCCTGGCCACAGATTCGACTTATGGCTTTACACCGTCACCTTCCTTAGCACCCAGTGTCTCTCAGAGGTGTAAAAACTGCAGGATGCAGGCCGTGGTGGAGGGAGCATGTGACAGTGCACCAGGTTCAATCCATAGCTCAATGTGAGAGCCCAGGCGGGAAGCAAGGTCTGTGAAGTGAGTCTGCATGAGGTCAAGCCACACATGGTTCCAAGAGGGATGCCAAGGACAGGGGTGGGACTAGGCTGGGGAAGAACTTTGAGCCTTGGGGGTGGATTTAGCCCAGACTTGACCCCTCCAGCTTTTTGTAAAATGCCTTGTCGCTCTTTAAGCTGCTTTTCCAATGGTTGCAAGACTGTGGTAACTCTGGTTCTGAGAATATCTTTCTAAGAGTAATTTAAATTTTAATCCAATAAATACAAAAAAGAAGCAAATATTGGAAGAGTGCTGAAAGGCTTATGAAAATGATAATCTCTCCCCCTAATTCCTGATATATGGTCTACTCTCCAAAGGTAAATTCTTCATAGTCTTTTAGTAGCTTCTTTTTGTATTTATCTTCATATTTCTAAATGTTGTTATGCTCTTGATTAACCAATTTTAGACTTTGTCTCAACTTTTGACTAAGGAAGATTAGGATTTAACTCTCATATACACAGACTTGCTGCCCAGTCTCCCCACTCTCTACATACACTCTGAGTCCTTACACACCATCTTTCCAATATAGTTATATGACAGCTTGGGGTAATCAGAACTCAGAGTTTACATTCTTATGACTATACAAAAATTGTTCACTGCTGAGACAATAACATACTACAATTTCATTTCTTTTCTTGAAAAATATATATATATTTTCCTGGGGTTAAGCATTGCCTCATTTCTTCATTTGTTTGAGTTTTCTTTGTACTCATTACTAAGTGTTTTCGTAACCTTCCATGGCTTCTCAGTACAGTTTTCCATATTTGAATTGAATGAGGTCATCAGTCAGATTCTAGTTTTCCCTTGAAGATGCTCTGCAGGACCTTTTCAACTTCTTGTTTCAATTTGAATGGTGTTCTCTAGTCTTCTTTATACTTGGCATCCTGGGGTTTATATTGGGATTTATCTTTGAATGTCTGTGTGGGATTCTTTGCTTCCTATATCCTATCTTTTTCTTTCTTGATTTTTTTCCCACTTATTTCAGTGTAGCCCTTAGGTGGTTTTTGAGAAAAGTACATGGGAAATAAATTTATGAGGCATTGTACGTGTGAAAATGTGTTTATTCTACCTTCACATCTAATTTATAATTTGATTTGGGGGTAGGATTTAGAATTTAAAATAATTTTCCTTCAGATACTTGAAGGGATTGTTCCATTGTTTCTAACATTAAATGTTGTTGATTACTTGTTCAGTGTCATTCTTTTTTTTTTTTTTTTTTTTTTTTTTTTTTTGCGGCACGGGGGCCTCTCACTGTTGTGGCCTCTCCCATTGCGGAGCACAGGTTCCGGACGAGCAGGCTCAGTTGCCATGGCTCACGGGCCCAGCCGCTCCGCAGCATGTGGGATCCTCCTGGACCGGGGCATGAACCCGTGTTCCCTGCATCGGCAGGCGGACACTCAAACACTGCACCACCAGGGAAGCCGCAGTGTCATTCTTTTTTATCCTTTGTATGTGATCTAATTTTTTCCTCTCTGGAAGTATTTATTATTTCACATTTCAAAATGATGTGCCTTGGTGTGGGCTTGTTTTTATTCAATGAGCTGTATAGCTGGTGGGTCCTTTCAATCCAGAGGCTTCTTGTGTTCAGTTAAGTGAAAAATTTTGGTAGTCTTTCTTTGATAATTCCCTCCTAACTCTTTTATTGCTTCATTCTGGAAATTCCATTAGTGGAACATTGGACCTCTTGAATTCATCTTTTCATTCCCTGGCTTTCTGTTTTTTGTCCAGCATTTAGTCCTCTCACTCCATGCTATGAGGCTCCTTGGCTGTATCTTCTAATTATTCTAGTGAGTTATTTATTTCAGCTGTTGTATTTTTAATTACCAAGAATATTTCTTTATTTTCTGATTGTTCTTTTTCTGTTAGTGGTGGGTTAGGGAAGGGAGAGAGTTCAACTGTTCCTCATGTAATCCTCATCCATTTTCTGAGGTTTTCACCACAACTCCTCACGTCCGCCTTGTGTTATAAACTTCATGCTTGTGAGTCCCGAGCCTTTCTTGTGAAACGTTCTGTGAGTGAATAGCATTGTTCATCATCCATGTTACAAATCTCTGGGCACTAACATTTCACCACCCTCCTCTCTGTTTTTTGCCACTCCTCTCCATTTGCTTTCAGTTTTCATTTATTGTGGTTGAGCTGTCTCCTGGTTTCACCAAAGGTGAAGTTTATGTTTTGATTCTTGACACTTTCTGCCATTTTCAGATAATTTATGAGAATAGAAGGGGACAGAAATATCTATTTTGGCCATGATAAAATAAAAAATCCTTGGAATATATCTTAAAGCCATAATACAGTTCTTCTGAGCAAACAGCACATGACTCTGTGCTTATGACTTTCTTTTCATAATTACGTATGTGTAGCCTGATATTGATTTACACAACGAGGAAAAATTGTAGCACCATAAACTTGCCTCAGTGGAGGGTTTAAATTGCAGCTTTATTAAATCAAAATAGCTGCTTATATGAATCCATCCATTTCCTCAAAATTAAGTAATCTCTGCGCTGATCCTGTGCTTTAGCTTAGCCTCTTGACCAGGTATTTTCCACAGCTAAAGGCTAGTAATTTGACACTGGACAAGAACTTCTCTGTTAATACACTATTGCCTCATGCCAGTTGTAAGTTAAACTCTTTTTTAAAAGATGCAGGGGCACCATTCAACCCCACTGAGGAGAGCTTTGTCTGGCCAAGTGGGAAACTGTCTCATTGGGTCCTACCACACGTCAGGCAGTACCAGGTAGTGGGGTACTATAGCTCATTTCCAGTGTGAAACATATTTGAAATGGTGGCAACTTTGAACACCTTTTGATGTTTGGGAAATCCCCCAATTTATGATGACTCTTTGTCTTCAAGGTAGAAGTCAGTTATTAGTCTTTCCCTTGTGGTTGAAACGCAGGTAGGTGCGTTACCTAGCCTTCACCAGATTCACTCATGAGAGACTTCAATTCAGAAACTAATGGCATTAAGAAGAGGTGTTGTGGAGCATCCAGCCTGGTGAGTGTAGGAGCAGAGACAGCAGGACTGAGGTCCAGTAATAGCATCAGTGGGGCAAACTGTGGGGTCGCTTGCCCAGGCATGGCAACTGTGGCATCTTCACTGGGGAAGATCTGTGGTATAATTGGAGCATTGTGCCAGGTGGCACAGTGTGTAAACCTGGCTTTCTGACACTCATTTCCACTCCCTTCTAGAAATTTCTTTTTTTCGTAAAGGAGCCTGAGTGGGTTCTGTTTGCAGACCTTAATTCACTCATTAGAGAGAGAGCGCATCTCTTCTCTCCCATGTTGTGTCCATGGTTTCTGATATCTAGTTTGAACTTCGATTTTGTTGATCCCTGTTACCTTACCAGCTTGTAACTGGCTTTACTTCACATGAGGAAAAGGTTCTTTTAGTTGATTTTGAAGTTCTGATGCCAAGAAGCCAAAAACTGCTTTCTGAGAAACCATTCTAAGTAGTCCTAAGCAGGGCACATGAAGTGTGGATCAGAGTGGGTTTGGTGTCAGACCTGGAGGGCCTTCAAGTAACTTAGGTCCTCTCCACTTGGAAGCAACAGCACTTGGAAGAACTGGTGACCCTCAGCAATTCCTCGTATTAGAATTCTTCCAACAAAATGCAGTGGACACCATGGCTGTAAGTAAGGTTATCCTATTTATTTGTTTATTTTATTTTGGCTGCATTGGGTCTAAGTTGCTGCGCATGGGCTTTCTCTAGTTGTGGTAAGTGGGTAAGGAATTTTTAAGATTTATTTCAACATATATTTCAGTTCTTTTTTTCTCAGACACATCCTGTATGCTTTCTGACAAGTGATAAAATACTGACTTATCAGCATTTTCTTGGGACTTCCCTGGTGGTCCAGTGGTTAAGACTTCACCTTCTAATGCAGAGGGTGTGGGTTCAATCCCTGGTCAGGGAGCTAGGATCCCACATGCCTTGGGGCCAAAAAACCAAAACATAAAACAGAAGCAATATTGTAAAAAATTCAATAAAGACTTTTAAAATGTTCCACATCAAAAAACAATCTTAAAAAAAATTAATAAAAAAACAGAACATTTTCTTGCTCTTTTAGTAAATGCAGTTCATGAGGTGAATATGGTCCTCTAGTCTCAAAATAGATGGCTAGCCCTAAGGAAATCCAATCTGCCGCTTGTGCCCTGAGGAGATACAAACAACCTGATTATTTTGTTTCAGCCAGTGGCTCAGCTTTGACATCAGGACTTTGTCTCTGCTATGGAAATCGAGCCATTGCCTGTGATGCCCATTGCTCTGCAGTTCTGAGCCTTGCGGTAAATCTCTGATGTATTTTGCTCTTTGGGACCTTTTGGAGGTAACCAGTTAGAGCTAATTATAAGGGGTATGTATTTTGTTTTGTATAACCAGGGGAAAAATTATTCGAATGCAGCAACTCAGGAATTCAGTGAACATTATACAGTGAACATTACAGCTTGTCTTAAAACCAGTGGTCTCTAAACTTTTCTGATTGCTTCTTGAGCATGTATCTTCAATATGTGTATATTAACGTATAAACTATATACATATGCATCTCAATGCATTATATGTATATATAAAACATATATAAAAGTAGTACTGATGGGTGACATTAAAATTAATATACATAGAACTTTTACTGTATTCTTTTTTCCACCCCAGTGGATTGTTTTGTGTGTCACTTTGGAGCTGTGCATCCAGTTTTGGAGATGACTGCTCGTCTGTGTGTGTGGACAGGGCAAATAGGAAATGAGATGTCTGAGCATTCTGCAGGGAAGCGACCTAGTTTTTAAAAGGTGCCTGGTTTGTGTCTTGCCTGGATTCTCATTTAACAAGGATATGCTTTCTGCCCTTGCACTTGCCTTATCGTACGCCTCTCTCACGGGTTCCTCCTCCTGCAAGGGAGGAAGAGTGGTAGAGTGGAAAGAGAATCAGTAAGCCTTTGGAGTGCTGATATTGCAGCTCCGCCATTAACTAACCTTGCGACTTTGTGTGAGTTATCTGACCTCTTTTAGCCTTGGTTTTCCAAGATTAGGAGGACTTCAAGCCAGGGGGATCAGGGATGTGCTATGAAACGTTCTTTCCCTGACCAAGTGTAAAGTATTATCAACTCTATTATGAGAAGTTGGTGTGTATAAGAGGGATCAAAATATTCCTTGGTTGAAAGGAAGGTAGTGTTGAAACTATGAAACTAACCGAAAGAGCGGGAGATACCTGAAAGTGACTTTCAATGCCCGAATATCATCTACAGCATTTCTGACAGAGGGTCATCTAACTTCCAGCTCTCTGGATGGAAAAATCATTTGTTTTTAAAAGTAGATGATTTATTCAATTAAGAAAAATTTGAACTGAGACTACATATTTAGTGCTTGAAAACTAAGAAATAATGCACGAAAGTAGAATAAAATAATTTACATGTATAGATATATAGGGCAACCTTTTATAATATCTAAAGACAACAATTATATTCCTCTTGGTCATTAATCATTAACATGATTAATTCTTTAAAAAAGTCCTCACTTGCAACGACTTCCAGACCCCTTGTTATCTTATTTGCTATTCTCTGAATACCCTGGAATTGATTTGAGGGTTACTGGTTCCCGAAAGGTGACTCCCATAGTTCGTTTTCTGGGCAGGCACCAGCCCCTGGAGAGCACTTATTCTGAGAAGCACCCACTCTGACCTTTCTTATCCACTCCCTCCAAGGAGTCTGTTTGAAAACAGACAGGGTTCCAAGTCTTTTGGATGGAACACCATTCTTGTTTCTAGATAGCTGGCTTGAAGACTGAAACCTGAGTAGTGGATATATTTTTGGATTTTACTCCTACCATGTCTTTCTGCTTGACTTAAATTTCTGAAAGCCAAACTTGGTCAGTTTCCTTAGATACTAAAACTTGTTGACATCAAGTTTTAGATACTAAAACTTGTTCACATCAGATATGCCCTGATACCCTGGATTCTGACCTCATCTCTGCTCACCGGGCTCCCAATAATGTTCTGTTCTGCATGCCCAAATCCTGGGACTGATTTTCTTAGCATCATTTGTCCTGTGTTTATTTCAAGCCTGGAACAGCAGTCTCTCCTTCCTCCCAATTTCTCCAACTTTTAAGGGCTGCACAATTAATTTCACATTTAAAATACGTAGGCTCGTATTGTCAGTTACCTTTATAAGCACACCTCTTATTTGTCCAGCTGGATTATACATATTCTATGTGTAGGGACTGGAGGTTTTTGCATCTTGATATTCAATACAATACTTAGTGTAAGTCCTTGAACTACATGCTTGATATTTCTTGAACTAAAGGAATGGCAAGGTATTACTTCTACCTTAAGGTATTTTGGAAACTTATTAGACTTATTAGACTTTTTGGACTAATCACTATACATATGTTTCCTTTTCACTGACTTTATACATTATATAACATACTAGATATTCCTTTTAGTTTGGGTTGTCAGGAAAATTATAACTGAATTCATTTACTATATTGGCTCCCTAATTCCTTATTCTCCTCAGTGCCAATTTTCCATTTCTATTATACTAGTTTTATTTTGTGCTTCTTTCTTATTTTTATTAAGGTATTTTTAATCCCTTTTGGGGAGAAAGGATATTATGAATATACTTGCATAAGGCTCTTTTTAATGGAAACCTAATTGTTTTTATTACTTTTCCATTTAGACATCAGAAAGTATTAAAGGAACTGAAATGAAGGTGTAAGAGGTAGTGAAGGCCTAGATGCCTACTCATTAAAGAAGTATTCATTATTTTTGCAAAACACACTGATTATAATTTTTTTTGAAAAGCACTGAAATCTAAGGTGAACTGAGTAACTGGAATGTCAGATGGAAAAGAGACTAAAAGATTCATGTATTTCAAATAATACTGCTAAATTACTCAGAATAGAGGCATCTGGACAAAGTCAATGTTAATGTGTGAAAGAAAGACAAGCAATTTCCTTAGAGTATATACCTGCATGAAATATCTTCCAAAACAGACAAAATTTGAGTTTGGGGAACAATGAGAAATACTGAACCTAAATCACTGTTAATGAGTCTAAGGGACATAGAGTAACTACAAAATTTTAAATAGAAGTTTTGTGTGTTGTTTTGAAGTTATTCTTATTTCTTTTGGAGTCCCATATTACCGTAACATTGGACAAGGTAAAAATGCTGAGTTTCGTATAATCAGTGCTGGAAATTAGAATATATTCCCTCTCCAAGTTTCATAGGAATTTGTTTTTTACTACTTATTTTATCACTTTAGTCTTATATTGTTTTCTAATTGATTCAACAAAATATTTGTATATAGGAGACACAAATGGATAAGACCTGGGTAGTTGACTTTCAAGAGTTTACCATTTAATAGGAGAACTAATAGTCTGGATTAACCTAATTATATCAGTTTCATTCATCTTGCTGGTTCAGATATATGATGTGTAGCCCAAGAGTAGTATGATATCCTTGATACCTTTCTGTTGTGTTGGGTAGCAGTAACAACCCACAGAAAAATAATCAGGCTTGTAACCAGATGGTACAATATTGCTGTCAAACTGTTGAGTTAATCCTGCCATAAATCTGCAGTGTATAACTTCAGAAAAAGGAATCACAGCCTTAAAGGAATTAGAAAGGAACAAAAAAAAGTTGCAATCTCAGTTGGCATACAGATAATTCTCAGAGTGACTGGTGCAGTGTGATCCAAATAGTTGGTGTTTTACAAATTCTTAATGTTAGATTGATTGGTATAGAGGAGCAGCTAGTCTGTTGGGACTTTGAGAACTGGGTCTCTGGACCACACCAGTTTATAAATCAGTTCATGTGTACATTGTACAAGGAGTGCCCTTTTCTGCTAGGGGCATGAAGGGTATTGTTAGACATCAGGATGGTAGTGATAAAGGAGAACTGTATGAATGAAGGTTACAACAGTGATGGAGGCTGGGTCTGGTCTGAGAAGGAGAATAGTGTTGTTCCCAGATCTGAAAAGATAATTATTTGGTGGCTGGAAGTCACTCAAGAGATAATAAGCAGGTAAGAAATAATGATCTCAGGATTCCACTAGCCATGACTTTTAGATGACTGGGAAAGGAAAGATCAAAGATAATGACCAAGGTAAGACAAATATGACCACATTTGGGGAGAAGTTATAGGGAGAGAGGTTCTGATCCATCAGACTGAAGTATATCAATTGCTGAGGAAACCAGGGGATCTCAAGTCAGCTTTCAAGTACTTATAAATCTAGCAGAGGAAATAAGACAGTATTAAAACTGTAGCCTAAGGTAATTGTCAAAAGAAGTATGCTGTGAAGAACTATGGAACATCAAAACTAAATGTAAGGGGAAATAACATCGAGTAAATGCATGCATGTGCCAAGAACATGCTAGGTATGTTTTTTGTACATGAGTGATCAAAGTAGCTTTTTTCCTAATAGCCAAAAACTTGAAATGCCCACCAGCAGTTAAATGGATAAACTAGTGGTAGTATATCTATACAATGGAGTACTACTCAGCAATAAAAAGGAAGTACTGACTGACACATGAACAACATGGATGATCTCAAAAACATTATGCTGAATGAAAGAAAGTAGACACAAAGAAGTACATACAGTTCCATTTACATGAAATTCTAGAACAGGCAAAATTAAGTTACAGTGATAGTAAGCAGATCATTGGTTGCCAGGGTGGGGCAGGGGGTAGGGGATTGACAGTAAAGGGGTACGAGGGAATTTTCTGGGTCAGAATGGGTATGGTAGTGGTTACAAGGGATAAACATTTGTCATAAATCATCAAGCTGAACACTTAAAATAGGTGTATTTTTATCACATGTAATTTATACTCCAATAAAGTTGATTTAAAAAACTTGAGCAGGGACTTCCCTGGTGGCACAGTGGTTAAGAATCCGCCTGCCGATGCGTGGGACACGGGTTCGGGCCCTGGTCCGGGAGGATCCCACATGTCATGGAGGAGCTGAGCCCGTGTGCCACAACTACTGAAGACCACACGCCTAGAGCCCGTGCTCTGCAACAAGAGAGGCCACCGCAATGAGAAGCCCGCGCACTGCGATGAAGAGTGGCCCCGGCTCGCCGCAACTAGAAAAAGCAGCACGCAGCAACGAAGACCCAACACAGCCAAAAATAAATAATAAAATAAATAAATTAACAAAAAACCAAAAAAACAAAAAGCTTGAGCAGAAGATCAGAACAGACACCTCACAAAATAGGATATCCAAATGACCAACAAACTTATGAACAGGTTTTCAACCTCATTAGTAATCAAAGGAATGCAGATAAACATAATAATATGATATCACTACATACTCACCAAGTGATTAAAATAATAAAGATTGATAATACCAAGTACTGGTGGGGATGTGGAACAGCTGGAACTCTCATTGCTGGTGGAAGTGTAAATTGGTTCAATTATCTTGGAACATAGGTTTGGCATTATCTACTAAAGTTGGTTCTATAAAAGAAACCGTCTTAGTCTGTGGCAGATATCTCTGGTACTTGTCACATTCCTTTAACCCACATCTAATTTCAGCTGAAATTGTGGAAAACAGTTCCAACTCTCCTCATGGTGCTAGTGTGTCACCTCAAGTATACACTTTACATCTTTCCTTATTTTGCCTTCTCTGATACCTGTAGCCCTGCAAGCAAAGTCACAAGGTCCTTGGGAGTCAACAGCCCCGGGGACAGTCATCATTCAATTAGATATGGAAGCCTGTGGATAAAAGCTCTCATCTCTCAGATGGTTCTTTTCTTTTTTTTCTTAAATTAATTAATTTATTTTTTGGCTGCTTTGGGTCTTTGTTGCTGTGCGTGGACTTTCTCTAGTTGTGGCAAGCAGGGGCTACTCTTGGTTGCAGTGCACGGGTTTCTCATTGTGGTGGCTTCTCTTGTTGTGGAGCATGGACTCTAGGCGTGCCGGCTTCAGTAGTTGTGGCACATGGGCTCAGTAGTTGTGGCTTGCAGGCTCTAGAGGACAGCCTCAGTAGTTGTGGTGCACAGGCTTAGTTGCTCTGTGGCATGTGGGATCTTCCCGGACCAGGGCTCAAACCCGTGTCACCTGCATTGGCAGGCAGATTCCTAACCTAGGTATTTTTTTTAATGTACAGGAGGGCATCATGCCTGGTTGGAGGATCAGAAAAAGCTTTATCTCTAATGGTTTTAAAATAGAGCTTGGTCAGATAACCAAATCTGGAGTCAAATGATTTGAATTCTAATTTTTCCATTAATCATCACACAGTTTTGGGCAAATCACTTAAAAAGCTTAAACTTGTGGTTCTTAATGTGTAAACTCAGGATAACAGTAGTTATCCTTGCAGAGTGATGGTGAGCACTAAATGAGATGAACTTAAAAATGATTTGAAAGCTCTAAAACTTATACAAATGTAAGTGATATTTACAAGAAATGAATATCATTCTGAATAAACAAGTGCTCAATAAATTTTAGATACTTAGAAAAAAATAGAAAATTTGAAATCAAACTTGTTATATCACTGCTGCCAAGTGATAATAATGTGACAAATTTCCTTTCGACAGCAAGAGATTCATTATACGTTGCTTGATTCTTGGAAAATGAAGTCTAGTTATCAGAATAACTGAATCCATTTTATTGTGGGATATTTTCCAAGTAATTTCTAAAAACCAACTGAGGGTTCTGTCAGCTGCTAAGTTATCTATCTCAATTATGTAAAGGGAAACTGGGGAAATGACCACATTATGTATGTGTGGGAGGTGGTTTGTGAACCTTTGGATAATGTGCAACAGATTTGGGCCCAAACACAGCTTATCATTTGGCCTCCATAGGCACTCATCTAAGCAAGGACCATACTGCATTTGGAATTCCTTGATATCAGTGTTGTCTTATACCTTATATCTAATAGTCCTCAAAAATCTGATCATTTCCCATGTCCCTGTACTTTTCACTCTAGGAAATGGTCATAGATCCCAATGGGGAAAGACAGAAGGGATACATACTATATATCCTTATGGAGATATTTCAAGGTCGTTCCTCAAAAGATCTGGCCTTTGCTTCAATGAATGGACTCAGTTCCTAGGAATTACTTGGATCTGGAAGCTGTGTGCAGGTCATACTTTTCTATTGTGGTGGTGATTTCAGTCTTTTTTTTTGCCAGCTCTTGATATTTTTGACTAAATAAATAAAACAAACACTTAATTTGCTTTTTTACAAGGGCGCCAAGACAATTCAATGAGGGAAAGAATAGTATTTTCAAAAAATGGTTCTGGAAAAACTATATACCCACATTCAAAAGAATGAAATTGAACTCCCAATTCACATTGTATACAAAATTTAATAACTCAAAATGTATAATAGACCTAAATGTAAGGGCTTAAACTATAAAACCCTTGAAAGAAAACATAGGCATAAATCTTCATGACCTTGGATTAGGCAACGACTTCTTAGATATGACAACAAAAGCATAAGCAACAAAAGAAAAAAAATAGATAAATTGCATTTTATCAAAAAAAATTGTGCTGCAATGATACCATGAAGAAAGTGAAAAGATAACTCATAGAATGAGAGAAAATATTTACAAATCATATATTTGATAAGAGGCTGGTATTTAGAATATATAAAGAACTCCTACAACTCGACAACAAAAAGACAACCTAATTTTTAAAATGGACAAAAGATTTGAATAGAAATATCTCTAAAGAAAAATACATGAATGACTTATAAGCACATGGAAAGATGATCTACATCATTAATCATTAAGTAATACAAATAAAAATCACAATTAAACACTATTTCACACTCACTAGGACAGCTAAAATAAAGAGGAAGGCATAATAAGTATTGGTGAAGCTGTGGAGAAATTGGAACACTTTTACATTGCTACAGGAACCTTAAAATGGGGCAGCCACTATGGAAAACACTTTGGCACTTCCTCAAAATGTTAAACATGAGTAATGTTATGACCCAGCAATTCCATTCTCACGTTTATACTAAAGAGAATTGAAAACACATGCCACTCAAACACTTGTACACAAATGTGCATTGCAGCATTATAGCCAAAGTGGAAACTGCTGATAAGTGGGTAAACAAAATGTTTAAGTGGATAAACAAAATATCCACACAATGGATACTATTTAGCAATAAAAAGGAATCAAGCACTGGCTTATGCTATAACATAGACAACCCTTTAAAATATTATACTAAACGAAAGAAGCCAGTCATAAAGGCCACACATTTTATGATTCCATTTATATGAAATGCCCAGAATATCTATGGAGATCAAAAAGTATATTAATAGTTGCAAGGAGTTTGGGAGAGAGAGGGAATGGGAAGTGGCTGCCAATGTGTAAGCAGGGGGGCTTTTTGTGGTGATGGAAAGTCCTAAAATGATGGTGGTGATGTTTACACAACGCTGAGAATATACTGAAAAACACTGAATTGTACACTTTAAAGGATGTATATCATGGTATGTGAATTAAATCCCTATAAAACCGTTATTAAGAAAAACTTAATTTGCTCTCTACCTAAGAATATCGTGATCTAAAGTTTCTCTTTCTATTACTTCATTGTTAGTGTATAGAAATGCAACATATTTCTGTATATTAATTTTGTATCCTTCAAATTTACTGAATTCATTGATGAGCTCTAGTGGTGTCCTGGTGGCATCTTTAGGATTCTCTATGTGTAGTATCATGTATCAATAGCATCATGTCGTCTGCAAACAGTGACAGTTTTACTTCCAATTTGAATTCCTTTTATTTCTTTTTCTTTTATGATTGCTTTGGCTAGGACTTCCAAAACTATATTGAATAAAAGTGGCGAGAGTAGACATCCTTGTCTTGTTCCTGATCTTAGAGGAAATACTTTTGGCTTTTCACTGCTGAGTATGATGTTAGATGTGGGTTTGTCATATATGGCCTTTATTATGTTGATGTATATTTTCTCTATGCCCACTTTCTGGAGAATTTTTTTTATCATAAATGGATGTTGAACTTTGTCAAAAGCTTTTTCTGTTTCTATTGAGATGATCATATGTTTTTATTCTTCAATTTATTGATGTGGTACATCACATTGATTGATCTGTGGATATTGAAAAATCCTTGCATTCCTGGGATAAATCCCACTTGATCATGGTGTATGATCATTTTACCATATTGTTGGCTTGTTTTGCTAGTATTTTGTTGAGAATTTTTGCATCTATGTTCATCAGTGATATTGGCCTGTAATTTTCTTTCTTTTTTTTTGTGATATCTTTGTCTGGTTTTGATATCAGGGTGATGCTGGACTCATAGAATGAGTTTGAAGTGTTCCTTCCTCTGCAAATTTTTGTAAGAGTTTGAGAGAGATAGGTGTTGTCTTCTAAATGTATGGTAGAATTCACCTGTGAAGCCATTTGGTCCTGGATTTTTGTTTGTTGGGAGTTTCTAAATTACCAATTCAGTTTCATTACTGGTAGTTGGTCTGTTAGTATTTTCTGTTTATTCCTGGTTCAGTCTTGGGAGATTGTACCTTTCTAAGAATCTGTCCATTTCTTCTAGGTTATCCATTTTATTGGTGTGTAGTTGCTCATAGTAGTCTCTTATGATCCTTTGTATTTCTCTGGTATCGGTTGTAAATTCTCCTTTTTCATTTCTGATTTTATTGATCTGGACCCTCTCCCTCTTTTTTTTTTTTTTTTTTTTTTTTTTGCGGTACATGGGCCTCTCACTGTTGTGGCCTCTCCCGTTGCAGAGCACAGGCTCCAGATGCGCAGGCTCGGCGGCCATGGCTCACAGGCCCAGCCGCTCCGCGGCATGTGGGATTTTTCCAGATTGGGGCATGAACCCGTGTCCCTTGCATCGGCAGGCAGGCTTGCAACCACTGCACCACCAGGGAAGCCCTCCCTCTTTTTCTTGATGAGTCTGGCTAAAGGTTTTTCAATTTTGTTTATCTTTACAAAGAACCAGGTTTTAGTTTAATCGATCTTTTCTATTGTTTTTTAGTCTCTATTTCATTTATTTCTACTCTGACCTTCATGATTTCTTTCCTTCTACTAACTTTGGGATTTGTTTGTTCTTTCTCTAGTTGCTTTAGGTGTAATATTAGGTTTTTTATTTGAGATTTTTCTTGTATCCTGAGGTAAGCTTGTATCACTATGAACTTCCTTCTTAGAACTGCTTTTGCTGTGTGCCATAGATTTTTTTTTTTTTTTTTTTTTTCGCGGTACGCGGGCCTCTCACTGTTGCGGAGCACAGGCTCCGGACGCGCAGGCTCAGCCGCTCCGCGGTATGTGGGATCTTCCCAGACCGGGGCACGAACCCGTGTCCCCAGCATCGGCAGGCAGACTCTCAACCACTGTGCCACCAGGGAAGCCCTGCCATAGATTTTAGATCATCGTATTTTCATTTTCATTTGTCTCTAGGTATTTTTTTATTTCTTCTTTAATTTCTTCAGTGATCCTTGGTTGTTTAGGAACATATTGTTTAGCTTCTGCATGTTTGCGTTTTTTGCAGTTTTTTCTTGTAGTTGATTTCTAGTCTCAGAGCACTGTGGTCAGAAAAGATGCTTGATGTGATTTCAGTTATCTTAAATTTGCCAAGGCTTGTTTTGTGGTATAGCATGTGATCTATCCTGGAGAATGTTCCGTGTGCACTTGAAAAGAATGTGTATTCTGCTGCTTTCAGATGGAATGCTATATATATATCAATTTGATCTGAAGTCCATTTCATCTAAATTTGCAAGATATAAAAGTAATATACAGAAATCTGTTGCATTTCTATACACTAACAATGAAGCAGCAGAAAGAGAAATTAAAGAAACAATACCATTTACCATCACATCAAAAAGAGTAAAATACCTAGGAATAAACCTACCTAAAGAGCCAAAAGACCTGTACTCTGAAAACTCTAAAATGATGATTAAAGAAATTGAAGATGATGCAAACAGATGGAAAGATATACTGTATTCTTGGATTGGGAGAATCAATATTGTTAAAATTAACATACTACCCAAGGCATTCTACAGATTCAGTGAAATCCCTGTCAAAGTACCAATGAAATTTTTCACAGAACTAGAACACATAATTTTAAAATTTGTGTGGAAACATGAAAGACCCTGAATAACCCAAACAATCTTGAGAAAAAAGAACAGAGCTGGAGGAATCATGCTTCCTGACTTCAGACAATACTACAAAGCTACAGCAATCAAAACAATGTAGTACTGTCCCAAAACAGACACATAGATCAGTGGAATAGGATAGAGAGCCCAGAAATAAACCCACACACTTATTGTCAATTAATCTATGACAAAGGAGGCAAGAATATACAATGCAGAAAAGACAGTTTCTTCAGTAAGTGGTACTGGGAAAACTGGACAGCTACATGTAAAAGAATGAAATTAGAACATTCTCTAACACCATATACAAAAATAAACTAAAAATGGATTAAAGACCTAAATGTAAGACCATATATCATAAAACTCCCTGAGAAAAACATAGGCAGAACGCTCTTTGACATAAATCATAGCATTATGGTTTTGGATCTGTATCCTAAAGTAAAGGAAATAAAAGCAAAAATAAACAAATGGGGCCTAATTAAACTTAAAAACTTCTGCACAGCAAAGGAAACCATTTACAAAACAGAATGACAACGTAATAAATGGGAGAAAATAGTTGCAAATGATATGACCAATAAGGGATTAATATCCAGTGTATATAAAAAACTCATACAGCTCAATATAAAAAAAAACAAACAACCCGATTAAAAAATGGGCAGAAGTACTGAACAGACATGTTTCCCAAGAGGAAATGCAGATGGCCAACAGACACATGAAAAGATGCCCAACATTGCTAATCATCAAGGAAATGCAAATAAATACTACATTTAGATATCACCTCACACCTGTGAGAATGGCTATCATCAAAAAGAACACAAATAACAAATGGTGAGGATATGGAGAAAGGGGAACACTTGTACACTGTTGGTGGGAATGTAAATTGGTGCAGCCACTGGGGAAAACAGTGTGGAGATTTCTCAAAACTGAAAGTAGAACTACCATATGACCCAGCAATTCCACTCCTGGGTATATATCTGAAGAAAACAAAAGCACTAATTTAAAAGATACATGCACCTCAATGTTCATAGCAGCATTATTTACAATTGCCAAGATATGGAAACAACCTAAGTGTCCATCAACAGATGAAGGATAAAGAAGATGTGGTATATTTATACAATGGAATACTACTCAACCATAAAAAAGAATGAAAATTTGTCATTTACAGCAACATGGACAGACTTGGAGGGCATTATGCTAAGTGAAGTAAGTCAGAGAAGGACAAATGCTGTATAATATCACTTATATGTGGAAGCTGAAGAATACATCAAACTAATGAATACAACAAAAAAGAAGCAGACTCACAGATATAGAGAACAAACTAGTGGTTACCAGTGGGGAGGGGCAATACAGTGGTGGAGTGGGAGGTACAAACTACTGGGTGTGACATAGGCTCAAGGATGTATTGTACACATGGGAAATATAGCCAATATTTTGTAATAACTATAAATGGAAAGTAACCTTTAAAAATTGTGTAATAAATAAAAATAAATTTAAAAACAAATATTATTATTCATTAACCACCATGTTAGAATGCAGTAAGTCAAAACACTTTGGTTGACGTTCCAGTCTTGCTACCCATTGCCATAATTATGTTCATCTTGCCTCTGATAGTTAAGTGCTGCCATTTTGCCTCTGTACTCCATTGATATAAAGAATCCAAATCCCCCCCACCCCCACCCCCACCCCCAAATTGCAGATGACTTCTAGAACAGAATTTCTCAAAGATGCTACCTACTGGCCTTTTCAAATGACTGTAGTAACTGTCTTTGTGAAGAGAATGTCCTAAAGTCCTCTCCTGAGAAAGAGTTAGATGGAGGTTCTTGAATCATATACAATAAATCCATTTTAACAAGAAAAAGGAAGATGTTGATTCAGAGTGCAATTATGAGCAGTCACCTCCGTGGGCAACTGGAACCTAATCCCTCTGAGGATCTCTGGGAGATGGTATGCATATGGAACCCCTCAGAATGGTCTCACCCAAGGAGTGAAGGGGCTGAGGCACTATTTTCTAACACTCAAGTGTGGTTGAGGTTGCTTCTAAGGGTGTGGACTTCTTAGCATTCCAGGCCATCCCAGCTGACCCTCAAAATGCCCTCAGATGAAGAGTTACAGGTGCTTGCAGTTAGACAGCTTTGGCCTTGTGAAAACAATGAGTACCAGGGGATATGGGCAAAATCTCAGTAAATTTTAGCTGGACAAATAAACCAATTGCACATTCTTTAGTATTTGGCTCTCAAAATCACATACTTGATATTTGCTATTCTCATATCAGTGGAGAATTGAGAAGTGAATAGAAGGATCATTTAATACTGATATAGGAACACTTCCTTCACCACACTATAAATACCATGAGAGTAAGGAATTTGTCTCCTTTGATCACTGTGATATTCCCAGTGTCTAATAGAATACCCAATTAATTTTTGTTTGACAAAATTTATAATGTCTACTTTCTCACATTGTTGAAATGGAAAGTTTCTCTCTCTTTTTCAATTTTTCAACTTATGGTTCAGAGCTTTCTACAAACTATAAATCAGTTAACCTGGGCCTGGTAAAAAGGATGCAGTCAGTAATATTAGTACAATAGAATGAATAAGAGGCAGAGAAAGTCATTATTAGACAGTATTACATTTTTACTCATGCTATATTTATTTCAATAATTTTAATATTTTGCTGTCATAAATATTATGTTAAATTTTAATGGGAGCTAGAGTGCTTGGACTGCTGATAAATACTAGATGATATGTATATTTTTGTAAGTGATACATGAGTCTACTTTTTCTGTATACATTTTCTATTAGTTCTAGTGTATTTAGAATTTCAGATTATCCAGTTTATGTCTATATTAAGGAACATTTTGACTTTTGAAATGCAAACACACACACACAACTAGCCATTCTACTTCATTTTCTCCAAGGAGATATAGATGATTCCACTGAGTTCAGAATAATTTGTATTTTGCACTGAACTATATTAAATAATTTATTCTTGCAAATGTTCTTCTTAAAGATTTTCCCCTTAGGTCTTGAAATTGGTATGTATGCCCTGAACATATATCAATTGAAAGTGGAGGGAAGGCTGACCCACAAAAATTTGGGGGAGAGGGGAGAAACCAATGTGAAATTAAACATGAACTTCACAGAATTCAGTATATATATATATATATATATATATATATATATATATATATGACACAAATGAACTTATTTACAAAACAGAAATACATTCACAGAAATAGAAAACAAACTTATGGTATGTTTTATATTTTTTATATTTATATTTTATATATAAATATATACATATTTATATAAAATAAATATATATTTATATATTTTTAATATTTTATAAATATATAAAATGTATATATTTATATCCAATATAAAAATTTGGCTTTATATTTTCTCTGTCATATACCTATCTTTAGAGCATTTGATGTCTTCTTCATCTTCTTTTCCCCTCTTTGGCCAAGACTGTATCTGTCTATATACAGTTTTCCTTTTTAAATTTTTTAACAACTTTATTGGAGTATAATTGTTTTACAATGGTGTATTAGTTTCTGCTTTATAACAAAGTGAATCAGCTATATATATACATATGTCCCCATATCTCCTCCCTCTTGTGTCTCCCTTCCACCATCCCTATCCCACACCTCTGGGTGGTCACAAAGCACTGAGCTGACCTCCCTGTGCTATGCAGCTGCTTCCCATTAGCTATCTATTTCACTTTTGGTAGTATATATAAGTCCATGCCACTCCCTCACTTCGTCCAAGCTTACCCTTCCCCCTCCCCGTGTCCTCAAGTCCATTTTCTACGTCTTCATGTTTATTCCTGTCCTGCCCCTAAGTTCTTCAGAACCTTTTTTTTTTTTTTTTTACAGATTCCATATATATGTGTTAGCCTATGGTGTTTATTTTTCTTTTTCTGACTTACTTCACTCTATATGACAGTCTCTAGACCCATCCACCTCACTACAAATAACTCCCTTTTGTTTCTTTTTATGGTGGAGTAATATTCCATTGTATATATGTGCCACATCTTCTTTATCCGTTCATCTGTCGATGGACACTTAGGTTGCTTCCATGTCCTGGCTATTGTAAATAGAGCTGCAATTAACATTGTGGTACATGACTCTTTTTGAATTATGGTTTTCTCAGGGTATATGCCCAGTACTGGGATTGATGAGTCATATGGTAGTTCTATCTTTAATGTTTTAAGGAACCTCCATACTGTTCTCCATAGTGGCTGTATCAATTTACATTCCCACCAACAGTGCAAGAAGGTTCTCTTTTCTCCACACCCTCTCTAGCATTTATTGTTTCTAGATTTTTTGATGATGGCCATTCTGACCAGTGTGAGGTGATACCTCATTGTAGTTTTGATTTGCATTTCTCTAATGGTGAGTGATGTTGAGCATCCTTTCACGTGTGTGTTGGCAATCTGTATATCTTCTTTGAAGAAATGTCTATTTAGGACTTCTGCCCATTTTTGGATGGGGTTGTTCGTTTTTTTGATATTGAGGTGCATGAGCTGCTTGTAAATTTTGGAGATTAATCCTTTGTCAGTTGCTTCATTTGCAAATATTTTCTCCCATTCTGAGGGTTGTCTTTCCATCTTGTTTATGGTTTCCTTTGCTGGCAAAGGCTTTGAAGTTTCATTAGGTCCCATTTGTTTATTTTTGTTTTTACTTCCATTTCTCTAGAAGGTGGGTCAAAAAGGATCTTGCTGTGATTTATGTCATAGAGTATTCTGCCTATTTTTTCCTCTAAGTGTTTGATAGTGTCTGGCCTTCCATTTAGGTTATTAATCCATTTTGAGTTTATTTTTGTGTATAGTGTTAGGGAGTGTTCTAATTTCATTCTTTTACATGTAGCTGTCCAGTTTTCCCAGCACCACTTATTGAAGAGGCTGTCTTTCTCCTTTGTGTATTCTTGCCTCCTTTATCAAAGATAAGGTGACCATATGTACATGGGTTTATCTCTGGGCTTTCTATCCTGTTCCATTGATCTATATTTCTGTTTTTGTGCCAGTACCATACTGTCTTGATTACTGTAGCTTTGCAGTATAGTCTGAAATCTGGGAGCCTGATTCCTCCAGCTCCGTTTTTCTTTCTCAAGATTGCTTTGGCTATTCGGGGTCTTTTGTGTTTCCATACAAATTGTGAAATTTTTTGTTCTAGTTCTGTGAAAAATGCCATTGGTAGTTTGACAGGGATTGCATTGAATCTGTAGATTGCTTTGGATACTACAGTCATTTTCACAATGTTGATTCTTCCAATCCAAGAACATGGTATATCTCTCCATCTGTTTGTATCATCTTTAATTTCTTTCATCAGTGTCTTATAGTTTTCTGCATACAGGTCTTTTGTCTCCTTACATAGTTTATTCCTAGGTATTTTATTCTTTTTGTTGCAATGGTAAATGGGAGAGTTTCCTTAATTTCTCTTTCAGTTTTTCATCATTAGTGTATAGGAATGCAAGAGATTTCTGTGCATTAATTTTGTATCCTGCTACTTTACCAAATTCACTGATTAGCTCTAGTAGTTTTCTGGTAGCATCGTTAGGATTTTCTATATATAGCATCATGTCATCTGCAAACAGTGACAGCTTTACTTCTTCTTTTCCGATTTATATTCCTTTTATTTCGTTTTCTTCTCTGTTTGCTGTGGCTGGAACTTCCAAAGCTATGTTGAATAATAGTGGTAAGAGTAGACACCCTTGTCCTGTTCCTGATCTTAGAGGAAGTGGTTTCAGTTTTTCACCATTGAGAATGATGTTGGCTGTGGGTTTGTCATATATGGCCTTTATATTATTGAGGTAAGTTCCCTCTATGCCTACTTTCTGGAGGGTTTTTATAATAAATGGGTGTTGAATTTTGTCAAAACATTTTTCTGCGTCTATTGAGATGATCATATGGTTTTTCTCCTTCAATTTGTTAATATGGTTTATCACATGGATTGATTTGCATATATTAAAGAATCCTTGAATTCCTGGGATAAATCCCACCTTATCATGGTGTATGATCCTTTTATTGTGCTGTTGGATTCTATTTGCTAGTATTTTGTTGAGCATTTTTGCATTTATGTTCATCAGTGATATTGGCCTGTAGTTATCTTTCTTTGTGATATCTTTGTCTGGTTTTGGTATCAGGGTGATTGTGGCCTTGTAGAATGAGTTTGGGAGTGTTCCTCCCTCTGCTATATTTTGGAAGAGTTTTGGGAAGGATAGGCGTTAGCTCTTCTCTAAATGTTTGATAGAATTCACTTGTGAAGCCATTTGGTCTTGCGCTTTTGTCTGTTGGAAGATTTTTCATCACAGTTTCAATTTCAGTGCTTGTGATTGGTCTGTTTATATTTTCTATTTCTTCCAGGTTCAGTCTCGGAAGGTTGTGCTTTTCTAAGAATTTGTCCCTTTCTTCCAGGTTGTCCATTTTATTGGCATATCATTGCTTGTAGTAATCTCTCATGATCCTTTGCATTTCTGTAGTGTCAGTTGTTACTTGTCCTTTTTCATTTCTAATTCTATTGATTTGAGTCTTCTCCCTTTTTTTCTTGATGAGTCTGGCTAATGGTTTTTCAATTTTGTTTATCTTCTCAAAGAATCAGCTTTTAGTTTTATTGATCTTTGCTATCATTTCCTTCCTTTCTTTTTCATTTATTTCTGATCTGATCGTTATGATTTCTTTCCTTCTGCTAAGTATGGGGTTTTTTTTTGTTCTTCTTTCTTTAATTGCTTTAGGTGTAAGGTTAGGTTGTTTATTTGAGATGTTTCTTATTCCTTGAGGTAGGATTGTATTGCTATAAACTTCCCTCTTAGAACTGCTTTTGCTACATCCCATAGGTTGTGGGTCATCATGTTTTCATTTCATTTTTTTCTGGGTATTTTTGATTTCCTCTTTCATTTCTTCAGTGATCTCTTGGTTATTAAGTAGTGCATTGTTTAGCCTCTATGTGTTTGAAATTTTTTTTTTTTTCTTTTTTTGCGGTATGTGGTCCTCTCACTGTTGTGGCATGTCCCATTGTGGAGCACAGGCTCCGGACGCTCAGACTCAGTGGCCATGGCTCACGGGCCTAGCCGCTTTGCAGCATGTGGGATCTTCCCAGACCGGGACATGAACCTGTGTCCCCTGCATCGACAGGCGGGCTCTCAACCACTGCACCACCAGGGAAGCCCCAATGTGTTTTTATTTTTTACAGATATTTTTCCTTGTAATTCATATCTAGTCTCATAGCGTTGTGGTCGGAAAAGATTCTTGATACAGTTTCAATTTTCTTAAATTTACGAAGGCTTGATTTGTGACCCAAGATATGATCTATCCTGCAGAATTTTCCATGAGCACTTGAGAAGAAAGTGTATTCTGTTGTTTTGGGATGGAATGTCCTATAAATATCAATTAAGTCCATCTTGTTTAATGTATTATTTAAAGCTTTTGTTTCCTTATTTATTTTCATTTTCATCCTCTGTCCATTGGTGAAAGTGGAGTGTTAAAGTCCCCTATGATGATTGTGTTACTGTCTATTTACTCTTTTATGGCTGTTAGCATTTGCCTTATGTTTTGAGGTGGTCCTATGTTGGGTGCATAAATATCTACAATTGTTATATTTTCTTCTTGGATTGATCCCTTGATCATTATGTAGTGTCCTTCTTTGTCTCTTGTAGTAGTCTTTATTTTAAAGTCTATTTTGGGGCTTCCCTGGTGGCGCGGTGGTTGGGAGTCTGCCTGCTGATGCAGGGGACGCGGGTTCGTGCCCCGGTCCGGGAGGATCCTGCGTGCCGCGGAGCGGCTGGGCCCATGGGACATGGCCATTGAACCTGCGCGTCCAGAGCCTGTGCTCCGCGGCGAGAGGGGCCACGGCAGTGAGGGACCCACGTACCACAAAAAAAAAAAAAAAGTCTATTTTGTCTGATATGAGAATTGCTACTCCAGCTTTCTTTTGATTTCCATTTGCATGGAATATCTTTTTCCATCCCCTCACTTTCAGTCTGTTTGTGTCTCTAGTTCTGAAGTGGGTCTCTTGTAGACAGCATATATACTGGTCTTGTTTTTGTATCCATTCAGCCAATATATGTCTTTTGGTGGGAGCATTTAATCCATTTGCATTTAAGGTAATTATCAATATGTATGTTACCATTTTCTTATTGTTTTGGGTTTGTTATTGTAGGTGTTTTCCTCATTTTGTGTTTCCTGCCTAGAGAAGTGCCTTTAGCATTTGTTGTAGAGTTGGTTTGGTGGTGCTGAATTCTCTTAGCTTTTGCTTGTTTGTAAAGGTTTTAATTTCTCCATCGAATATGAATGAGATTCTTGCTGGGTAGAGTAGTCTTGGTTGTAGGTTTTTCCCTTTCATCAGTTTAAATATGTCTTGCCACTCCTTTCTGGCTTGCAGAGTTTCTGCTGTAAGATCAGCTGTTAACCTTATGAGGATTCCCTTGTATGTTATTTGCTGTGTTTCCCTTGCTTCTTTTAATATGTTTTCTTTGTATTTAATTCTTGATTGTTTGATTAATATGTGTCTTGGTGTGTTTCTCCTTGGATTTATTCTGTATGGGACTGTCTGCACTTCCTGGACTTGATTGAATATTTTCTTTACCACATTAGGGAAGTTTTCAACTATAATCTCTTCAAATATTTTTTCAGTTCCCTTTCTTTTTCTCTTCTTCTTCTGGGACCCCCTATAATTCGAATGTTGGTGCATTTAATATTGTCCCAGAGGTCTCTGAGACTGTCCTCAATTCTTTTCATTCTTTTTTCTTTATTCTGCTCTGTGGTAGTTATTTCCACTATTTTATCTTCCACATCATTTATCCGTTCTTCTGCCTCAGTTATTCCGCTATTGATCCCTTCTAGAGAATTTTTAATTTCATTTATTGTGTTGTTCATCATTGTTTTTTCTCTTTAGTTCTTCCAGGTCCTTGTTAAATGTTTCTTGTATTTTCTCCATTCTATTTCCAAAATTTTGGATCGTCTTTACTATCATTACTCTGAATTCTTTTTCAGGTTGACTGCCTATTTCCTCTTTATTTGTTTGGTCTGGTGGGATTTTACCTTGCTCCTTCATCTGCTGTGTGTTCCTCTGTCTTGTCATTTTGCTTAACTTACTGTGTTTGGCGTCTCCTTTTTGCAGGCTGCAGGTTCGTAGTTCCCCTTGTTTTTGGTGTCTGCTCCCAGTGGCTAAGGTTGATTCAATGGCTTGTGTAGGCTTCCTAGTGGAGGAGACTATTGCCTTTGTTCTGGTGGATGAGGCTGGATCTTGTCTTTCTGGTAGACAGGACCACATCCAGTGGTGTGTTTTAGGGTGTCTGTGACCTCTTTATGATTTTAGGCAGCCTCTCTGCTAATGGGTGTGGTTGTGTTTCTGTCTTGCTAGTTGTTTGGTATGGGGTGTCCAGCACTGTAGCTTGCTGGTTGTTGAGTGGAGCTGGATCTTAGTATTGAGGTGGAGATCTCTGCGACAGCTTTTGCCGTATGATATTATGTATAGCCAGTAGGTCTCTCATGGACTAATGTCCTGAACTCGGCTCTCTCACCTCAGAGGCACAGTCCTGACACCTGGCCAGAGCACGAAGACCCTGTCAGCCACACAGCTCCTCATCCGGTCATTGGAGAAGTTTTAAACCCTTGGGGGTCTACAGTGTTTCTCTCTGAAGTCGGGCCGAGCATCTTTTGAAAGACCGTGAGAAGGACTCCATAAATTTTTCTGTCTCGAATGCTCCCATGTCAGTGGCCGTGAGCACACACCTGTGTGCAAGTGGGCACAGGTCCACCTGTCTGGGTGCACTCATGGCCGATTAGCCTGCCCATGGGCAACTCTATATACAGTTTTATTGGCCTATGACCTGGCTAATTGCCCTGGTTTCTTACAAGTAGAAAAAGATGGAGCTAATTTGATGTCTGTTATGCTATTGAGAGGAGGTTCTCTGGAGGATAAGGGTACATAGTTATTTCTTTACACTTTTATTTCCCCCAAGCATTTAAAAATAAATAGCAGACTTAATACTTGTAAGTTCATCTCATAATTATCTCCAATTACAAATTAGTTACCTGAAATTATTTACAAGTAACACTTCTGGTGGCACATATATTGCAAATGTCTCTGGCTATATCATACAAAATGTATATTTAGCTTTATAATGAATTATTCTGTGAAAAATAACTATTAGTTGAGCACATGGTAAATTTAGGTTTCATGAAGACCAAAGATTATAATTTTGAGAGCTTACTTTTAAAAATATCATATTACTATTATTAATATAAAGTTAGGTATAAAAACAAATATTTATTTAGAATGAGAAATCACAACATATTACAAATTAATCAAAACTGAAAAATCATACCTGGTCACAAAACCTGGAATAATAACATTACTTGTTATTATTAACTACCTGATACATATGTATAATGTTTTCCTACATTTTTGACTGCATATTTTTGAAAGTCTCATTTCATAACAGCTATATAATTTAATTTTTCATGGAGAATAGAAAGATAATTTTGTCTTTCTTCTAAGCATGATCAATCACAAGTTGTTTTTATTATTGCTAATTTAGAAAATTTGCTTTCTGTTCCCTAACTTGTTATAGGCAATGCTCTGTAATTTTAAGGATTGTTGTATTTGAGAAAACTCTCAGGTTTCTTTCATATCTGAACTGTAGATTGTAGGGCATCTCTAGCTGTCTCCTTATGTATTGCCTATACCCAGTTCTTACTCATTTCCCCTTAGGTATATGCTGGACTTTTCCATTATATCCTCTATGTCTCTTACCTTTTTTTCACCCTTAATCTCTTTGCATTTTTTGTTAAGTTTTGAATATTTTCTTCTGATTTATCTTCCAGTTAATATATCTTTTTCAGATCTATTATGAAATTTGACTTTTAAGTTTTAATTACAATTATTAAAGTTTTTATTTCTATAAGTTCTTTTTCAAATTCATTTAGGTATTATTAAATCCCTTATCCCTTGGTCATATTATCAGTCTCCTTTTTATTTCTTTAAATCATAATATTGATAGCTATATGATATTCTGTTCTTATCATTCCAATTCCTGAATATTTTACAGTCTGATTTTATTTAATATTGATTTTGTTGTGTCCTGCATGGCACCATGTTACCTTGTGTGTTTTGGTTTTGACTGTGAGATCACAATTTCTGGAACTTTACCTAGAAGTAAGGCCTGAGTTGAAGGTGCATAGATGCAGATAAGGTTTCTGTTTGCTTCTGCTTATCCATTAGGGATACCAACTCAGGACTACTTTAAAGTTAACTCTCAGCCCGAGGTTTTATTATTTTTAAAAATCTCACAGGCAGTATGAATTTGTATGGCATTTTGTGTTTCTGAATTCTTAGGGGAGAATTTCCCCATTGACTCAGCACTAAAGTTAGGATAAGTATGTTACCTTGAAAGACCCTTCTGTGGGTGGCCTCATTTCTAGTTCTCTCTCACACTGAAGGTAAATCTCATTGATATCCCATGTTTATGTGGAGTCTTTATTTGACTCCCTATCTTGGGTTGCCCTTGGGCTTTGTCTCATTTGCCTCATACCCAAGGCCATTAAAACTCAAGTTCAAGTTCACCAGGGTTCAGCTGTTGCCCGTGGAGTGAAGCCAGAATCAGTATTCTGCTTGCCTTTCTCAATTCCTCTTTCACTTGATTTTTTTAGCTTCTCAGCATTCTTTACTTCCTTTTCAGATCAGCAATACTTTTAAAAAGATGTTAAAAAAATGTCTTTATTTCTTTCAGCAAGAGAGTTTTTCATGTTATCGACTTAAAAACAGCAATCTCTTTTACTTTGTGTTTAAAATAGGGGACCTGTGGAAATAGAATGGGTTTTGGGCTCCTACATCTTTCTGTTTGGAGCCCAGTTCCACCAGTTACTTTGATAAACTTGCATTAGTCACAATTTCTCTAAATCTGTTTCTTCAACTTTAAAGACAGTTGGTATTGCTTGCTCTACCTGTAATTATTATTAATAATGTAAAGTACCTAGCCTAGTGTCTAACACACTGAAGATATTTAATAAATGGTAGCTATTATCATCATCATCACTCTAATATTAAGGTATACATAATTCCTTACAATATTTATTATTTTAACGTCTTATTAACACATACACATACAATAAGATGTTAAAATAGTAAATATTATAAAGTTATATCTATACATATATACACATATATATCTCTATACCTGCTTGCATAAAATTTATCTGTTCTTTATCTTAATTTTCTTTGGTTTATGACATACAATCACAGACAAATAAATCAATTTTATAAAACAACACTTCCCCCAATAATATTTCACTACCTTTGCCTTAGTCCAGGCCATCACCATCCCTCATCTCTCATTATTACCACAGTTTCTTAACCAGTCTTTCTTTATCCAGTCTTGGCCCCTTCCAATCCATTCTGTGCCTCAATGAGAATTACCCTTCTGAATGTAACCTTTTCATATTACCTCCTTGCTTAATAGTTTCCATTGCCCTTGGAATGACATAAAACTCCTTTATGTGGCTGATAAGGCCCTTTGAGACCTGCCTTCACTATCTCTAGTTTCACCTGGTGCCTTGCCTCACGTTTGATGCTTCAGACACAATGAAGTCCTTCCAGTCTCCATCTCCAGGCTTCCTCTTGCTTCCAGGCCTTGGCACAAGGTTTGTTCCTCTTGTTTGGAATGTTCTTTTTTTTCATTCCCCTTTCCATGAATAATTCTTATTCATTCTGTAGGAATCCTCTTAAAGGTTGTATTCTTCAGGAAGCCTTCCCTGAATTCTTGTCCACTAAGTTAAAATTAGGTGCTCCTATGTACTATTTCTATAAAACTCAATTATTCCCCTCCCATAGCACTGTGTAAGCCCAGTGGGAGTAGGGCCACATCTGCTTTGCAGAACATCAGACCCAGCACAGAGTCTGCCATAATGTAGGTGCTCAAAATCTCAAAATGCATGAAGGATTGAAGCAGTAAGTCATCAGTGATCTTTGCCAACAGCCTCACTTCTCACCCCTTCCCACCTCACCCTGCTCTCCCAAACTGAACGTATTTTAGTTCCTCAGTGGCGCCAGGTGTTCTTTCCTTCCCAAGCTTGGCACATGCTGTTTCCTGAGAACAGCACTCTTCCTCTTCCTCTTTATCATGCCACCCTCCACCCTCATGCCCTTCTCGCCCTCTGCTACTATTCGGTTGGGTATTACACTTCTGCCTTCATAACACCACCCGTATATTCTATTGATGCTTGTTGAAATGTGCCTTCCCTGTCCTCTTTGGCATCTCTAGTGCCCATCACAGTTGACTTTTGTGGAATGAATAAATGAGTGACCTAGTATTCTGCTGAACACACCTGTGGAAAAGACTTAAGAAATAGTTCCCTCCAGGCATCTATTTTTTCTTTCTGATTTCTTGGGTAAACAAAACCTAAAATGAATTTAAATTGAATTTGTTAATAGATATGCTTTTTCATTCAGAGTGTGGAGTATCAAATTATATAAAAGAGCTCCCTAAACTTTTTTGATTATGTATGCTATTTATAAAATAATTTTGAGGATATGTCATATCTGTATATGTATGTGTGTATACAAACATAGGCATGTTTAGACAAATGTGTATGTAAAATAAAACAAAAAAATACAAGATAAGATATCAACATAAATATAAATAGAAGTTATCTTATTTTCCACGCTCCAACGTGAACACACACCTTAGAGGTCACTTATATAGATTGAAGAGCACCAAGGAGACCTGGGCTCTAACGGTAGCTCCATAATTCACAAGCAGCATGACTTTGGTCGTGAACGGCAGGTCTCAGTTTCAGTATGTATAAAATGGGAAAAATAGCTACTACGTGTGGTTTTGCAATGATTAAAGAGGATATTGTAGGAAAAGTGTCTAGTAGCACACTGGGCACATAGCAGGTACTAAATGTTATCTGACTTAAAATATTCCTTCTGATGAATTATTGTTACATATTTTAAGATATCCTTAACTTGATTCAGTTATAACAAGTATACATTAATACTGCAACTCTCGTTTTCAATTATTCAAATATTAAATCATGTAATGGAAGTATATTTATTTTTATTAACCAGTTTTATTCTGCTATAAAGAAGGTAATTGGAATAGTGTGATGATATAAATTGCTATTTTGACATAAAACATTTTAATCATTTTGATATAGACTGAAAAAATATAGTACAATGTATATATTTCAAAGCACATAGATATTAAAATATACACAGAACAGTATTTTATTAGTATATTCAGATATCTGCCATTTTAAAAAGAATATCACATTGGAAAAATTGCTTTGATAAAATCATAGTAATATTGTACTTTGGGGCAATTAATGGTCTACAAACTGCTTCAGAGCTAATGGAAAATTATACTACATTGTAGGCTTATTTAAAAATTGGAATATTTCATAGAATGCTATGTATAAATAAAATAGAATTTTAGGGTAACAAATTTGGTTTATATATAACTTGATCATGTGGAGATTTTTTTGAAACAAAGTATACTATCTGTGTGTGTGTGTGTGTGCGTGCGTGCACGCATGCAGAAGATACAGAGCATAATTCAACTACTTGATTAAAGAGAAAATGTTAGTTTGAACATTATGACAACGTTGTCTTGTGTTTTGCATTCCTAATACTGTCATATATCATCCAAGAAAAACAAATTTCTTTACAAATGGAAGCCTCTCTACAAAAGGTTGTAGGAAAAAGTTCACAGAAGTGTGGAACAGAATGGGTGCCAGAAGTACTTTATTTTGCTGTTACCTAAGGGTCAAATTAAGTCAGGCCTTGTAGTTCATAGTATGGACTTTGAATTTTACTCTAAGTGTGGTGGGCAGCCCTTGGATGCTTTTGAGTAGGGGCAGGAAGGAATAAGATGCACATTTTAGAAGGATAGCCATAGACGTTGTGTGGGAGGAGATCTAGCTGATGTGTAGACTAGGGAGGAGGAGGGCAGAGTGGAAACAGGGAGACAAGCAGGAAGCTACTGAAATAATTCAGGTAAGAAATAATGGTGACTTGGATGGGAGGATGGGACTGTAATTGTGGGAAGTCTATGTAGCCAAGTCTGTACATCTACCGTGTGGCTGTCTTTTAGTGGCACAGCCATCAAAATTTGTTGATGGATTGGACTTGAAGTGCAAGAGAAAGAGGCATCAAACGTAAAGTGCAAGAGGAAAAATAACTGGCCTGAGCAACTGGGTGAATAGAGGGATCATTTGCTGAAATGCAGAGTGTTAGGGGCTGCCACAGGGGTTTGGGAGGAAAGACCATAAATTTGGTTTTGGATATTCTGAGATGTTTATTAGGCAAAAAGTGGACATGTCAATAAGACAGTTGGACACGTGTCAGGGCTGAAGATGGAGCTAAGGATTCCTTTAGAAATTAACCATATGTAAGATAATTATTTAAAGGGTTTCTGATACTTGAGATGCATTTAGACTTCAAAATGAGCCTTTTCTAACCAGAATTTAAAGTAAAAAAAAAAAAAAGTTCCATTTAAATAATGAAAATGAAAGGGTACTCTTTTCCAAGAATACAAAAGGAATCTGAAAGACATAGTGATTTGCCAAGGGGGTAAAGCAGTAAATGTAAAACTTGAATTTGAAGCCAGTTTTTTTTTTTTTCTTCAGGGCCCATTTTTTAAGCCACACGTATGACAGTCATTATGTTTGGAAGAAAACAAAGAGAACTTCATGTCTTCCACTCCTCTCATTTGCTATTTTGTGAAAAGATATAACATGTTTTTAAATCACAAAAATATTCATTAACTTACATCAAGAAAAAATTAATATTATTTTTCGTGTAGCAATCTGAACCATATACTTACTTTTTGTTATATATTTCAAAAGTTCTATTGATTTTTCTGACTATAAAATGAAATATGTGCAGTGCAAAAATTCACACGATATAAAAAATATGAAGAGGAAACTTCTATCACTTCTGCCATAGAGAGGTAGTCATGATTCAGATTTCGATGTTTTTATTTCAAGATTTTTTTTTTTGGCTGTGCATGCTTATGCATGCACACATACACACTCAGGCTTTTATTTTTTTAAACAAAGATGGAAATATAGCAGAATGGTAAAGCCATGATATATTATGGACGCTTAAGTACCTGGACTAATAAGGACAGATCTATATTATTTTTTGCATAAGCTGCAGAGCATTACATTAGTAGAAAAATCATAACTTATGTATTTCAAATCTTCTATTGTTGAACATTTCAACTATTTTCATTTTCTTCTATTATAATCCATGTTGTGGGCAGTCATATAAAAGGTTATTAAACACAATAAAAATTTTGATGTCAAATGACATCAGACATTGTACCAGTATATATTTCTTTTGGTAGAATATGAGAGTGGTCATTTTCTCAAATTCTTGCCAGAATCTTCTTTATCCATTCATGTATTTCTTTTCTTTTTTTTATTGGGGTATAGTTGATTTACAATATTATGTTAGTTTCAGATGTACAGTATCCTAATTCAAAATTTTTATAGATTATACTCTATTTATAGATATTATAAAGTATTGACTGTATTCCCAGTGCTGTACAATATATCCTTGTAGCTTATTTTATACATAATAGTTTGTACCTCTTAATCCCCATCCCTTTCTTTCCCCTCCCCTCTTCCCTCTCCCAACTGGTAACCACTGGCTTGTTCTCTATATCTGAGTCTGTTTCTGTCTTGTTATATTCATTTGTTTGTTTTATTTTGTAGATTCCACATATAAGTGATAACATAGAGTATTCGTTTTTGTCTGACCTATTTCATTGAGCATAATACCATCCAGGTCCATCTGTGCTGTTGCAAATGGCAATATTTCATTCTTTTTTTATGGTTGAGTAGTATTCTGTTATATATATATATGCAATGTAATAATACTCTGGTTTTTTTATATTTTTCAAAGTAATTTCTTATATAGTATCTCATTTTATCTTTTCAGTAACTCTGAGATACAGGCAGAATAGGCACTATTTTTCTCATTTCATTGATGGGGAGGTTGAGACACAGAGAGCTGAGAAACAAACCTGAGATCTCACAGGTAGTAGTAAGTGTTCAGACTAAGAAGAGGACATCGACTTCTTCTCTTGTATTCTTTCCTCACTGATGAAAGTCTTATTCAGTAACGCTTTATGTGTGCAAGATATCTAGCTCACCTCTATGTCTTCTGGTCTTATTTTCCCCTTTTAACAGTTAGCAGCAGTTGGAGGTACATGGTAGGTACTCACTAAACACTTTGTGATAGATGCTCTGTATCAGTGAGGATAACGGTTTTCACCCTGAGTGACCACCATGATTGATGAAGGACATCTGTATTTGAGCAGAGGAAGGCCACATATTCATGCTAGTGAAGAGAATAGTCCTGTGTACAATTTATTTCTCACTTTTGTGGGGTTTTTTTTAACATCTTTATTGGAGTATAATTGCTTTACAATGGTGTGTTAGTTTCTGCTTTATAACAAAGTGAATCAGCTATACATATACATATATCCCCATATCTCCTCCCTCTTGCATCTCCCTCCCACCCTCCCTACCCTACCCCTCTAGGTGGACACAAAGCACCGAGCTGATCTCCCTGTGCTATGCAGCTGCTTCCCACTAGCTATCTATTTTGCATTTTGTAGTGTATGTATGTCAGTGCCACTCTGAAGAACCTAGGGCCAGGACAGGAATAAAGGCACAGACATAGAGAATGGACTTGAGGACATGGGGAGGGGGAAGGGTAAGCTGGGACAAAGAGAGTGGTGTGGACATATATACACTACCAAATATTTCTCACTTTTGATATTCTTACCTGATTTTTAAAGCAGTTTTTAAAGTCCTTGTGCTTTTTAATTTATGGATAAATTTATTCCATTCTAGGAAACTTCTAAGAGATCCATACTTATTTCAAAACAAAGATTTGATGGGTTATGCATACTTTGTGTGTGTGTGTGTTATAAAAATAAATTCCTTGAGGAAGGGTTCTTGGCTTTCTTGGTTGCTGCAGCATCCCTAGTGCACATATATTAGGTGCTTAATCAGTATTTATTGAATAAATGAATGAAAGTCTCAGTGGTTTTCATATTTTTTGAAGCCATGATACCTTTATGTGTTGCTTTTCACTGATCAGAAGCTCAGATCCATCCCTGTGTGGGGATGCACTCTGAAAATATTAGAATCAAACTAGTTAAACAAGATACTTAATTTTAGTGAATTAACAGCATGGCTCACGGGCCCAGCTGCTCCACGGCACGTGGGATCTTCCTGGACCGGGGCATGAACCCGTGTCCCCTGCATTGGCAGGTGGACTCTCAACCACTGCGCCACCAGGGAAGCCCTCGTTTTATATTTTTATGATAAATATGATAAAACTTGCCCATCAGTGTCTTAAAATAAGGTGAAACGCAGTTGAACATCAGAAACATAGAATATCACAAAGAGTCATAACTTCTTCTATGGGGAAAGTCTGCACTGTACAGTGGTCACCTGGGCTTACTGTACAAAGCCTTGGTTGCTCTTGAAGCAGTCCCTCTGTTGTCTGACCCTGCTATTCAGAGAGCCATCTGCTATGGATTCTAGGACTGCTCAGATAGTTGAAGCAATCCTCCTCCCTACAGAGGGCAGGGGCAGTGTGGATTTTAATGATGTGGGTTCTGCTTGTACTACACATGATAGGGAGTAAAGGGGAATAAAGACGATTTGGGGACACTCTTTGCCTTTTGGTGTCCTGAAAATTTTCCCTCACTGTAATTAAAAACGAAAGGTACTCTCCTGCCCACTTATGGGAATCATCTTAAAGGTGGTAGTTCTTAAGGCAAGCATACATGGAATTCTTATCTGGTAAATAATAATTAGAATGTAGTATGCTACAAAGGAGTAAAACAATCTGAAAGTGGATTTACATGCAATTGTATCTTACATTTAATGCACAATGATTTTTCCCCCATTTCTGTAAATGCATAGTAACACAAAAATTCTTGGGATAAGTGTTCAAAGAGAGAATGTATCTAACTAGAATCATGGGCATATCCTCTCTATGAGGCCTTAATGTCTTATGTTTGGTGGTGGTAAGAAAATAATGAAAATATTGGATGCACCTTTCTCCCAAGAGGCTACTGTTTACATTTTTATCATTATTATTTCACATTTTCTGGCTTTCAGTTTTCCATATTTCAAAAAGGTAATTTTCCCCTAGGAACAGCTAGTGGATGCCTTGGAGTACTTATTGGGAGAGAGAAAAAAGAAAAACATATTTCCTTTGAAAGTTGCTTCATTACTGTGCTTTGTACTTTTTACAGATTCCCTTTCTTAGGTAGAAATGGTTCTCACTATCCAATTGTATAAATACTGTGAGGTGAAAGCAAAATTAAAAAAATTTCTTGAAAGACCATATTCCTACTTGCAGCAGTGCCCAGCAGAGATCTCAGCTAATGGGACCCCCCCATCTGAACCATATGGGCAGAGCTGAGCCTGTGAACCCATTTGGCCAAGAAGCTTGATTGGCAATTCTGCCTGATTTGGGTCCCTAGCCAATAAGCTCTACCTGCTGTGTAGCTTATTTTATGAATCTGCTTGGGCAGGGAAATGAGTATACAACTCCACCCAATTGCTGAGCAAAGCCTCCAGTCCCAGTCAATCAGAAAGCCTGTTCAAAGAACCCAGGCAGCTGCAGAACCCATCTGACCATCCTGGGAGCCAAGCCAGCAGCTCTGCACAACTGTTGATCAGAGCCTATGACCCTGCATAACAAGGGACCCTCAACAATGACCCTGGGTAGTGTTGGGGTCCAGCCTACAGCCCTGCCCTACAGCCCTACTGAACTGCTGAATGTAGCCTGTGGCCTTGCCCAGACAGGGAGCCCAGCCAGTGACCCTATCCAACCATGGAACATAACCTGTGGTCCCACCCAACCAGGGAGCCTGAGCAGTGACCCTGCCCTACTACCGAGCACAATCTTCATCCCCATATGACTGTGGAATACAGAAGGAGGTCATGCCCAATCAGAGTGCCTGACCAGCAACCTTGCCTAACAGTACAGCACAGCTGCACAGCCAGTGGCCTACCCAATTGCAAAGCCCCAGTTGTGGCTCCACCAAACCTTGGGGCATAGCCTGTGGCCCCACCTGATCACAGAGCACAGACCGTGGCCCCACCTGATCACAGAGCACAGACCGAGGCCCCACCCAACCACAAATCCCTGCAGGCACCCCACCTGAATGTGGAGTCCAGAAAGTGCCACCATCCAGTTGGGGAGCACAGCCTGAGGCCCTACCAGACCAGGAACAATTGTGAAACCTAGCCCACAGCTGTGCCAAATTTTTGAATCCAGCTAGTGTCATTGCCCTGCCAGGGAACACAGCCTGCAGCCCCACTGACCAGAAGTGATTTCAGAGCCCAGCTAGTGGCCTGATCTGACTGTGGAGCACCGCCAGAAGCCCCTCCTGAGCACAAAGTCCACATTGTGGCATCGTTAGAACAAAGAGCCCAGCCAGCAGGCTCACTTAACCATGGAGCTTAGTCAGAGGCATCCCCTACCCCCCACTTGACCTGAGAGCATGCGCCAACTCTCTAGTCTTGACCAACTAGAGACCCTGATAGCAAGCCCTGCCTTCCCATGGACTCTACCTGATAGCAAGCCCTGCCTTCCCACGGACTCTACCTGATAGCAAGCCCTGCCTTCCCATGGACTCTACCTGATAGCAAGCCCTGCCTTCCCATGGACTCTACCTGATAGCAAGCCCTGCCTTCCCATGGACTCTACCTGTTGAGCCACCCAGTACCCCAAGCTGAGCTGACTAGTGAAGGTCTTTACATGCTGAAGTGAATCTGTAAAGTCTGGAAGAGGAGACCACTTACTTAAATGTGCAGATACCAATGTAAGGATATAAAGATCACAAAGAATGAGATAAACATGACACCACCAAAGTAAACTAATAAAGTTCCAAACTGACATTAAAGAAATGGACATCTATGAACTATCTGATAAAATACTCAGAAAAATCCTTGTAAAGTGGTTCAGAAAACTACAAGAATACTCAGAGACAACTAAACAGAATTAGGAAAACAATGCATGAACAACATGAGAAGTTCAACAAAGAAATAGAAACCATTAAAAAAAACAGAAATCCTAGAACTGAAGAATACAGTGACTGAAATGACGAATTCAAAGAGAGCTTTAACAACAGACTTGACCAAACAGAAGAAAGAATCAGTGAACTTGAAGACAGATCATTTGGAATTACCAAGTCAGAGGAGTGAAGAGAGAAAAAAAAAAGGATGAGAAAGAGTGAACCCTGCAAGACTTACAGAACATCATGACAACAGTATATGCATTATGGAATACTCAAAAGAGACAATAAAGAGAAGAGGACAGAAAGTCTATTTAAAGAAATAATGACTGAAACTTGGGGAGAGAAATGGACCTCCAGATTTCCGAGGATTCTGGGAAAAGATTCCAAATAGGTTGAACCCAGAAAGGGCCTCACCAAGGCATATTATAATTAAATTGTCAAAAGTCAAGGACAAAGAGAGAATTTTGTAAGCAGCAAGAAAAAAACAACCTGTCACTTACAGGGGCACACTCATAAGAATATGAGCTGATTTCTCAGCAGACCAGGAGAGAGTGATATGATACATTGAAAATACTGAAAGGAAAAACTCTCAACCAAGAATTCTATATCCGGCCAAGCTGTGCTTCACAAATGAAGGAGAGATAAAGACTCCGCCCTCCCCCCCAAAAGCTAAAGGAACTTATCACCATTAGACCTGCCTTACAAGAAATACTAAATGACAATCTTCAAGCTGAAATAAAAAATGCTAATTAATATTGTAAAGACATATGAATGTATAAATCTCACTAGTAAAAGTAAATATATAGACAAAGACAGATTCTCTAATATTGTAATTGTGGTACATTAATCACTTACAACTCTAGTTTAGAAGTTATAAAACAAATGTATTAAAATTACTAACCAATAATTTGTTATTGGACTCACAGTATAAAAAGGAAACAAATTATAGCATCTATGACCCAGCATATGACAGGGGGAGAAGTACTTAAAGTTTGTGTATGTGATAGAAATTAAGTTTTTATCAGTCTAAATTAGGATGTTTTAAGCACAAAAAATTTTATGTAAGCCTCATAGTAACCACAAAGGAAAATTTTGTAATAGATACACAAAAGATAACAACAAAGGAGTCAAGGCATACGGCCACAAAATGTCATCAAATCATAAAGTAAGACAGCAAGAGAGAAAGAACAGACAAGACCTTACATATGAATAATTACTTTAAACATAAAAATTATCCAATCAAAAGATAAAGAATGATGTAATGGATTAAAAAGAAGATTCAATGATATACTGCCTACAAACACCCACTTTAGCTTTAAGGGTACATGTAAGCTGAAAGTGAAGGGATGGGAAAAAAATGTTTCATGGAAATGGGAATCAAGACAAAGCAGAAATAGCTATACTTACGTCAGACAAAATAGACTTTAAGCTAAAAATGGTAAAATGAGACAAAGAAGGTCATTATATGAAGATAGAGCAGTTAATTCATCAAGAAGATACAACAATTGTTAAAATTCATGCATCTAACATTGTAGAACCTATACACATACAGCAAATACTAACAGAACTAAAAGGAAAAATAAAACAGCATTACAATGATAGTTGAGGCGTTTTATATCCCACTGTCAACAGTGGATATATCATCCAGACAGAAAATCAATAAGGTAACAGTGGATTTGAACAAGAGTATGGATCAAATAGACCTAACAGGAATAAATATATATTCCATCTTACCTCCTCCAAATAAGACTTCTCTGGAGCAGTTTACTGTGCTTGGAGAGCCTGGCATTAATGCAGGGATAGCAACAGTGCAGTGGGGCATAGTCGAGAGCCACATCTCAATTTCAGCTAGACATATGGTGAAGCTTAAATTGCAGACCAATGAGGATGGGAAATATGATTAAACAGGTGGTTCTGGGACAATTTTTAATATTGAAGGAATTGAAAACATATCTCACTTCACACCATAAACAAATTTAATTTAAGGTAGATTAATTATTTAAGTGTGAAAGGTAAAATGTGTTCTATGTTTTGTAACCATTTATTAACAAGTCTGTCTCAATCCCAGACTATGTTTTCTGTCACACAGTATGAGCTAATTACATGATGTTTGAAAATATGTTTTGAGATTCAGGGGAGATGTTTCGGTGTCTCTAGAGCTCTTTACCAAAAAAAGCAATATTGTTTATTATTTCTCTACTGCCTTCATTTGTAAATTTGTGATGTTTCAGATACAATTTCATAAGAATTTAAGATGAAAAAGTATCAGATATGAAAAAACTTGCAGAAGAAGGCAATACAGAAAAATTCAGGGAGATAGTAGACTTACAAAGATTTATTTTTTCTAAGATATTTTAAAATTTGAGTAATTTCAGAATGTTTAATAAAATATTTATGTTAAGCATTCTACATTGCTTCTCAGCTCATATAACTCTAAATTATTACTAAATACAACAAGTTAAGATTTGGCACTTAATAGGTACTTATTGAATGGATTGAATTAATGAATTTAAAAGAATTGATACCAGCAAATTTAAATTTCTGGCAATTATATTGCTGTATCTCATGGTTTCGAAGTAGAAAATGCAGGTGATGGAGCAAAACTAACATTTGATTGTGTTCTAATACAACACCATATTTAAAACAATGTTAGACTTTGTAGTGGTCATCTGTTGTTGTTTGTCTATTAAAACTCTTTCCCATGTTTGGGAATCCCCCACCTTGGCAGGGGACTGGGGACTGTTGGCAAAGACCTTCTCCCTCTAACACTGCCCACTGGCTTGCTCAGACTGCCTTGCTGTTAGAGGCAGATTACCCAGGGTACACCGCTCAGCAACCCTCATGTCGGGTGTTGTGTCAGGGGCCAGTGACACGAGGGGCAAGGGGAGGGTCATAGCACAGGCAGCAGTAGCTGCAGGTTGGGTTTCTGGATGTAGGAGTGCATGCAGCTGTAGAAATGGCTGCAGCAAAGTGAAGTGGTGGCCAAATTGAGGCTAGTGTGACGTTCCCTCTCCTGAGGGGAGCCTACTCACAACCCACCCCATTACGATCTTGTCCTGGGGCCTCCAAAAGATCAGCACTTCTAAACACTGTCCAAAATAACTATATTTTCCAAACTCTGTCTTATTCCCTTTTGAACAATACCATGCTTCAAGCATTATATTTCCAGTTTCTTTAAAGTTTCTTGTCTGCCCAGAGAAAATATCGTATTTCTTCAGTTTTTAGAGTCTTTGCTCCCAAATTTCCTCTGAGAAAGTGCTTGAACTTCAGTACACACACACACACACACACATCTCCACAAAAACAAACAATAATACAAAAGCATAAGGCAGTTTGTATTCTTACAGAAAACTAGAAACAGTTATCTCAACAAGCCAGCTAAATCTTCAGAGACATAGTTCTACTAAAAACATCTGTACTCAGGATGGATGCTGTATTGTTGAATAGGGGTGGTTTTTGTTTTTTGTTTTTTTTCCGGAAAACGAAGAGGGAATTTGCCTCAAAGGTTAATTCGATTCTCCATCTGTCAGGAGACAGAAGTACTTGCGGTTTTAAAATGGCGCCCCCCTCCACCCAGTTTCTAGCCATAAGATTAAAAGAAAAAAATTAGGCTAAGCATTCCTTTTAAAAAAAGAAGTAGAAAAGCATGATTAACCATAACATGGTGTAAATATAATAGATATATGTCTCTTTTGGCAGCCACAAGCCCAACACCAAAGCAGTTTGATTTTTTTAACATCTTTATTGCAGTATAATTGCTTTAGAATGGTGTGTTAGTTTCTGCTTTATAACAAAGTGAATCAGCTATATGTATACATATAGCTCCATATCTCCTCCCTCTTACGTTTCCCTCCAACTGTCCCTATCCCACCCCTCTAGGTCCTCACAAAGCACCGAGCTGATCTCTCTGTACTCTGTGGCTGCTTCCCACTAGCTATCTATTTTACATTTGGTAGTGTATATATGTCCATGCCACTCTCTCACTGCGTCCCAGCTTACCCTTCGCCCTCCCCGTGTTCTCAAGCCCATTCTGTATTTCTGCATCTTTATTCCCGTCCTGCCCCTAGGTTCTTCAGAACCTTTTTTTTTTTTTTCTTCTCTTTCTGACTTACTTCACTCTGTATGACAGACTCTAGGTCCATCTACCTCACTACAAATAACTCAATTACATTTTTTATGGCTGAGTAATATTCCATTGTATATATGTGCCACATCTTCTTTATCCATTTATCTGTCGATGGACATTTAGGTTGCTTCCATGTCCTGGCTATTGTAAATAGTGCTGCAATGAACAGTGTAGTACATGACTCTTTTTGAATTATGGTTATCTCAGGGTATATGCCCAGTAGTAGGATTGCTGGCTCATATGTTCTATTTTTAGGTTTTATTTTTAACATCTTTATTGGGGTATAATTGCTTTACAATGGTGTGTTAGTTTCTGCTTTATAGCAAAGTGAATCAGTTATACATATACATATGTTCCCATATCTCTTCCCTCTTGCGTCTCCCTTCCTCCCACCCTCCCTATCCCACCCCTCCAGGCGGTCACAAAGCACGGAGCTGATCTCCCTGTGCTATGCGGCTGCTTCCCACTAGCTATCTACCTTACATTTGGTAGTGTATATATGTCCATGCCTCTCTCTCACTTTGTCACAGCTCACACTTCCCCCTCCCCATATCCTCAAGTCCATTCTCTAGTAGGTCTGTGTCTTTATTCCTGTCTTACTCCTAGGTTCTTCATGACTTTTTTTTCCTTAAATTCCATATATATGTGTTAGCATATGGTATTTGTCTTTCTCTTTCTGACTTACTTCACTCTGTATGACAGACTCTAGGTCTATCCACCTCATTACAAATAGCTCAATTTAGTTTCTTTTTATGGCTGAGTAATATTCCATTGTATATATGTGCCACATCTTCTTTATCCATTCTTTATCCATTCATCTGATGATGGGCATTTAGGTTGTTTCCATCTCCGGGCTATTGTAAATAGAGCTGCAATGAACATTTTGGTACATGACTCTTTTTGAATTTTGGTTTTCTCAGGGTATATGCCCAGTAGTGGGATTGCTGGGTCATATGGTAGTTCTATTTTTAGTTTCTTAAGGAACATCCATACTGTTCTTCATAGTGGCTGTATCAAGTTACATTCCCACCAACAGTGCAAGAGGATTCCCTTTTCTCCACACCCTCTCCAGCATTTATTGTTTGTAGATTTTTTTGATGATGGCCATTCTGACCGATGTGAGGTGATACCTCACTGTAGTTTTGATTTGCATTTCTCTAATGATTGGTGTTGTTGAGCATCCCCTCATATGTTCGTTGGCAATCTGTATGTCTTCTTTGGAAAAATGTCTGTTTAGGTCTTCTGCCCATTTTTGGATTGGGTTGTTTGTTCTTTTGATATTGAGCTTCATGAGCTGCTTGTATATTTTGGAGATTAATCCTTTGTCAGTTGCTTCATTTGCAAATATTTTCTCCCATTCTGTGGGCTGTCTTTTCATCTTGTTTATGGTTTCCTTTGCTGTGCAAAAGCTTTGAAGTTTCATTAGGTCCCATTTGTTTATTTGTGTTTTTATTTCCATTTCTCTAGGACGTGGGTCAAAAAAGATCTTGCTGTGATTTATGTCACAGAGTGTTCTGCCTATTTTTTCCTCTAAGAGTTTGATAGTGTCTGCCCTTACATTTAGGTCTTTAATCCATTTTGAGTTTATTATTGTGTATGGCGTTAGGGAGTGTTCTAATTTCATACTTTTACATATACCTGTCCAGTTTTCCCAACACCACTTATTGAAGAGTCTTTCTTTTATCCACTGTATATTCTTGCCTCCTTTATCAAAGATAAGGTGACCATATGTGCGTGGGTTTATCTCTGGGCTTTCTATCCTGTTCCATTGATCTATATTTCTGTTTTTGTGCCAGTACCATACTGTCTTGATTACTGTAGCTTTGCAGTATAGTCTGAAATCCGGGAGCCTGATCCTCCAGCTCCATTTTTCTTTCTCAAGATTGCTTTGGCTATTCGGGGTCTTTTGTGTTTCCATGCAAATTGTGAAATTTTTTGTTCTAGTTCTGTGAGAAATGCCATTGGTAGTTTGATAGGGATTGCATTGAATCTGTAGATTGCTTTGGGTAGTAGAGTCATTTTCACAATGTTGATTCTTCTAATCCAGGCACATGGTATATCTCTCCATCTGTTTGTATCATCTTTAATTTCTTTCATCAGTGTCTTATAATTTTATGCATAAAGGTTTTTTGTCTCCTTAGGTAGGTTTATTCCTAGATATTTTATTCTTTTTGTTGCAATGGTAACTGGGAAGGTTTTCTTAATTGTACTTTCAGATTTTTCATCTTTAGTGTATAGGAATGCTAGAGATTTCTGTGCATTAATTTTGTATCCTGCTACTTTACCAAATTCATTGATTACCTCTAGTAATTTTCTGGTAGCATCTTTAGGATTCTCCTTGTATATTATAATGTCATCTGCAAACAGTGATAGCTTTACTTCATCTTTTCCAATTTGGATTCCTTTTATTTCTTTTTCTTCTCTGATTGCTGTGGCTAAAACTTCCAAAACTATGTTGAATAATAGTGGTGAGAGTGGACAACCTTGTCTTGTTCTTGATCTTAGTGGAAGTGGTTTCAATTTTTCACCATTGAGGACGATGTTGGCTGTGGGTTTGTCATATATGGCCTTTATTATGTTGAGGAAAGTTCCCTCTATGCCTATTTTCTGGGGGCTTTTATCCTTAATGGGTGTTGAATTTTGTCAAAACCTTTCTCTGCATCTATTGAGATGATCATATGGTTTTTCTCCTTCAGTTTGTTAATATGGTGTATCACATTGATTGATTTGCGTATACTGAAGAATCCTTGCATTCCTGGGATAAACCTCACTCGATCATGGTGTATGATCCTTTTAATGTGCTGTTGGATTGTGTTTGCTAGTATTTTGTTGAGGATTTTTGCATCTATGTTCATCAGTGATATTGGCTTGTAGTTTTCTTTCTCTGTGACATCTTTGTCTAGTTTTGGTATCAGGGTGATGGTGGCTTCATAGAATGAGTTTGGGAGTTTTCCTCCCTCTGCTGTATTTTGGAAGAGTGTGAGAAGGATAGGTGTTGGCTCTTCTCTAAATGTTTGATAGAATTCGCCTGTGAAGCCCTCTGGTCCTGGGCTTTTGTTTGTTGGTAGATTTTTTTTTTTTTTTTTGCGGTACGCGGGCCTCTCACTGCTGTGGCCTCTCCCGTTGCGGAGCACAGGCTCCAGCCCCGCAGGCTCAGCGGCCATGGCTCACGGGCCCAGCTGCTCCACAGCATGTGGGATCTTCCCGGACCGGGGCACGAACCCATGTCCCCTGTATCAGCAGGCGGACTCTCAACCACTGTGCCACCAGGGAAGCCCTGTTGGTAGATTTTTAATCACAGTTTCAATTTCAGTTCTTGTGATTGGTCTGTTTATATTTTTTATTTCTTCCTGGTTCAGTCTCAGAAGGTTGTGCATTTCTAAGAATTTATCCATTTCTTCCAGGTTGTCCATTTTATTGGCATAGAGATGCTTGTAGTAATCTCTCATGATCCTTGGTGTTTCTGCAGTGTCAGTTGTTACTTGTCCTTTTTCATTTCTAATTCTATTGATTTGAGTCTTTTCTCTTTTTTTCTTGACGAGTCTGGCTAATTGTTTATCAATTTTGTCTATCTTCTCAAAGAACTAACTTTTAGTTTTATTGATCTTTGCTCTCGTTTCCTTCCTTTCTTTTTCATTTATTTCTGATCTGATCTTTATGATTTCTTTCCTTCTGCTAACCTTGGGGTGTTTTTGTTCTTCTTTCTGTAATTGCTTTAGGTGTAAGGTTGTTTATTTGAGATGTTTCGTGTTTCTTAAGGTAGGATTGTATTGCTATAAACTTCCCTCTTAGAACTGCTTTTGCTGCATCCCATAGGTTTTGGGTTGTTGTGTTTTCATTGTCATTTGTTTCTAGGTATTTTTTATTTCCTCTTTGATTTCTTCAGTGATCTCTTGGTTATTTAGTAGTGTATTGTTTAGCCTCCATGTGTTTGTATTTTTTCCAGATTTTTTCCTGTAATTGATATGTAGCCTCATAGTTTTGTGGTCAGAAAAGATACTTGATACAAATTCAACTTTCTTAAATTTACCAAGGCTTGATTTGTGACCCAAGATATGATCTATCCTGGAGAATGTTCCATGAGCACTTGAGAAAAATGTGTATTCTGTTGTTTTTGGATGGAATGTCCTATAAATATCAGTTAAGTCCATCTTGTTTAATGTTATCATTTAAAGCTTGTGTTTCCTTATTTATTTTCATTTTGGATAATCTGTACATTGGTGAAAGTGGGGTGTTAAAGTCCCGTACTACGATTGTTTTACTGTAGATTTCCCCTTTTATGGCTGTTAGCATTTGCCTTATGTATTAAGGTGCTCCTATGTTGGGTGCATAAATATTTACAATTGTTATATCTTCTTCTTGGATCAATCCCTTGATCATTATGTAGTGTCCTTCTTTGTCTCTTGTAATAGACTTTATTTTTAAGTTATTTTGTCGCATATGAGAATTGCTACTCCAGCTTTCCTTTGATTTCCATTTGCATGGAATAATCTTTTTCCATCCCCTCACTTTCAGTCTGTATGTGTCCCTACGTCTGAAGTGGGTTTCTTGTAGACAGCATATATACTGGTCTTGTTTTTGTATCCATTCAGCTAGTCTATGTCTTTTGGTTAGAGCATTTACACCATTTACATTTAAGGTAATTATCGATATGTATGTTCCTATTCCCATTTTCATAATTGTTTTGGGTTTGTTTTTGTAGATCTTTTCCTACTCTTGTGATTCTTGCCTAGGGAAGTTCCTTTAGCGTTTGTTGTAAAGCTGGTTTGGTGGTGCTGAATTCTCTTAGCTTTTGCTTGTCTGTAAAGGTTTTAATTTCTCCGTCAAATCTGAATGAGATCCTTGCTGGGTAGAATAATCTTGGTTGTAGGTTTTTCTCCTTCATCACTTTAAATATGTCCTGCCACCCCCTTCTGGCTTTCAGAGTTTCTGCTGAAAGATCAGGTGTTAACCTTTTGGGGATTCCCTTGTTTATTATTTGTTGTTTTTTCCTTGCTGCTTTTAATATTTTTTCTTTGTATTTAATTTTTGATAGTTTGACTAATGTGTCTTGGCGTGTTTCTCCTTGGATTTATCCTCTATGGGACTCTCTGTGCTTCCTGGACTTGATTAACTATTTCCCTTCCCATACTAGGGAAGTTTTCAACTATAATCCCTTGAAATATTTTGTCCCTTTCTTTTTCTCTTCTTCTTCTGGGACCCCTATAATTCAAATTTTGGTGCATTTAATGTTGTCCCAGAGGTCTTGAGACTGTCCTCAATTCTCTTCATTCTTTTTTCTTTATTCTTCTCTGCAGTAGTTATTTCCACTATTTTATCTTCCACATCATTTATCCGTTGTCCTGCCTCAGTTATTCTGCTATTGATCCCTTCTAGAGAATTTTTAATTTCATTTATTGTGTTGTTCATCATTGTTTGTTTGCTCTTTAGTGCTTCTAGGTCCTTGTTAAACATTTTTTGTATTTTCTCTATTTTATTTCCAAGATTTTGGATCATCTTTACTATCATTGTTCTGAATTCTTTTTCAGGTAGACTGCCCATTTCCTCTTCATTTGGTAGGTCTGGTGGGTTTTTATCTTGCTCCTTCATCTGCTGTGTGTTTTTCTGTCTTGTCATTTTGCTTAACTTACTGTGTTTGGGGTCTGCTTTTCACAGGCTGCAGGTTTGCAGTTCCCATTGTTTTTGGTGTCTGTCCCCAGTGGCTAAGGTTGGTTCTGTAGGTTGTATAGGCTTCCTGGTGGAGGGGACTAGTGCCTGTGTTCTGGTGGATGAGGCTGGATCTTGTCTTTCTGGTGGGTGGGTTCACGTCTGGTGGTGTGTATTGGGGTGTCTGTGGCTTTATTGTGATTTTAGGCAGCCTCTCTGCTAATGGATGGGGTTGTGTTCCTGTCTTGCTTGTTGTTTGGCATAGGGGTCCAGCACTGTAGCTTGCTGGTCTTTGAGTGAAGCTGGGTCTTGGAGTTGAGATGGAGATCTCTGGGAGATTTTCGCCATTTGATATTACGTGGAGCAGGGAGGTCTCTTGTGGACCAGTTTCCTGAACTTGGCTCTCGCACCTCAGAGGTACAGCCCTGACGCCTGGCTGGAGCACCAAGAGCCTTTCATCCACATGGCTCAGAATAAAAGTGAGAAAAAATACACAGAAAGAAAGAAAGAAGGTAAAATAAAATAAAGTAAAATAAAATAAAGTTATTAAAATAAAAATTAATTATTAAAAAAAATTTTTTTAAGTAAAAAAAAAAATGGACAGACATAACCCTGGGACAAATGGTAAAAGCAAAGCTATACAGACAAAATCACACACAGAAGCATACACATACACACTCACAAAAAGAGAAAAAGGGAAAAAAAATATATATCTTTGCTCCCAGAGTCCACCTCCTCAATTTGGGATGATTGGTTGTCTATTCAGGTATTCCACAGATGCAGGGTACATCAAGTTGATTGTGGAGATTTAATCTGCTGCTTCTGAGGCTGTTGGGAGAAATTTCCCTTTCTCTTCTTTGTTCGCACAGCTCCCGGGGTTCAGCTTTGGATTTGGCCCCGCCTCTCCGTGTAGGTCGCCTGAGGGCCTCTGTTCTTCGCTCAGAGAGGACGGGGTTAAAGTAGCCGCTGATTCGGGGGCTCTGGCTCACTCAGGCCGGGGAGAGGGAGGGGTACGGGTGCGGGGTGAGCCTGCGGCGGCAGAGGCCGGCGTGACGTTACACCAGCCTGAGGGCCGCCGTGCGTTCTCCCGGGGAAATTGTCCCTGGATCCTGGGACCCTGACAGTGGCGGGCTGCACAGGCTTCCCGGAAGGGGGGTGTGGATAGTGACCTGTGCTCGCACACAGGCTTCTTGGTGGCGGCAGCAGCCTTAGCGTCTCATGCCCATCTCTAGGGTCCGCGCTTTTAGCCGTGGCTCGCGCCCGTCTCTAGAGCTCCTTTAAGCGGCGTTCCTAATCCCCTCTCCCCGCTCACCAGGAAACAAAGAGGGAAGAAAATGTCTCTTGCCTCTTCGGCAGCTCCAGACTTTTCCCTGGACTCCCTCCTGGCTAGCCGTGGTGCACTAACCCCTTCAGGCTGTGTTCACGCTGCCAACCCCAGTCCTCTCCCTGCGCTCTGACCGAAGCCCGAGCCTCAGCTCCCAGCCCCCGCCCGCCCCGGCGGGTGAGCAGACAAGCCTCTCGGACTGGTGAGTGGTGGTCGGCACCGATCCCCTGTGCGGGAATCTCTCCGCTTTGCCCTCTGCAACCCTGTTGCCGCGGTTTCCTCCGTGGCATCGAAGCTCCCCACTCCCCCACCCGCAGTCTCCGCCCGCGAAGGGGCTTCTAGTGCGTGTAAACCTTTCCTCCTTCACATCCCCCTCCCACTGGTGCAGGTCCAGTGCCTATTCTTTTGTCTCTGTTTTTGCTTTTTTCTTTTGCCCTACCCAGGTACGTGGGGAGCTTCTTGCCGATGGGAGGTCTGAGGTCTTCTGCCAGAGTTCAGTAGGTGTTCTGCAGGAGTTGTTTCACTTTTAGATGTATTTCTGATGTATTTGTGGGGAGGAAGGTGATCTCCGTGTCTTACTCTTACGCCATCTTCGATTTTTGTCTATTTTGTTCACGGCTCTATCCTCAGCATGTTAGATAGTACCTGGTTTACAATAGGCATTCAATAATATTTGTTGAATGGGTGAATGAATGGGAAAGGCATATGAAGATAAAAACATCACCTGTATTACAGATATAAGATTATATTTGAGAATTGAGCCAATGTATGCACTCAGTTGCAGACCCCTTATTCCATGAGGCAGATCGCAGAGCAGGACACGTGTTCTCCATGGGAAGACCAGCTCTCAAGAGGAATAGGGAGTGCCAGTGATAATCATGCCAGCTGATCACTCCTAAATCTGCTTACGGATAATAGGGAAGTGTGAGCAAGGGGGTGGACAGAGCCCAGGAGCTTCATGATAGGAAAGCTTGCTCCACAGGAAAGGAATACCAGGAGCTGAGAGGCAATGCTCCATGAGAATGAGTGGTGATGTCCAGAGTGACTGCTGTCAAGGGGGCGTAGGATGGGGTTACAAGGATGTGTCATTGTGCCGTTCAGTTTAGAATTTGATTAAAGTTTGGACCCCAAACTTTAGGAAGAAACTCTTCCCACCAGAGTGGTTTTAAACGCTTCCTTCCCCCAGAAGTATCAGTAACCACAAAATAGATAAATTGGACTTCATCAAAATGAAAACTTTCATGCATCAAAATATTATAAACAATGTAAAAATAACTAACCTATAGCATGGGAGAAAATATTTGCAAGTAATATATCTGGTAAGGGTCTAGTATTTAGAATATATAAAGAACAACTATAACTCAACAATAAAAAGACAAAAACCCAATTAAAAAGTGAGCAGAGGACTTGAATAGCATTTCTCCAAAGAAGATATACAGATGGCCAATAAGAATGTGAAAAGATGCTCAACATCATTAGTTACCACAGTGAAATACTACTTCACACCTACTAGGATGGCATAGTAATACTTTTTAAAAGAGGAAAATAATAATTGTTGACAGGATGTGGAGAAATTGGAACCTTGGTCATTGCTGGTAGAAATATAAAATTGTTCAGTCACTGTGAAAAATAGCTTGATCTTTTCTCAAATAATTAAGCATAGGATTACCACATGGCTTAGCGCTTAATACTCCTAGGTACATACTGAAAATAATTGAAAACAGATATTCAAGCAAATATATGTGCACATGTGTTCATAGCAGCACTATTCACAATGGCTAAAAGGTGAAAACAGCCCAAATGGTCATCAATGACTGATGGATAAACAAATTATGATATATATATAAATGGAATATCATTCAGCCATAAAAGAAATGAAGTACTGATATATGCTATAATGTGGCATGTATCAAAAATATTATGCCAAGTGCAAAAAGCCACACACAAAAGGTCATGTTTTGTATGCTTCCATGTATATGAAATATCCAGAATAGGTAAACCCCTAGATAAAGAATGCAGATGGGTGGTTGCCAGGGCCTGGGAGCAGGGAGGAATAGGAAGTGCCTCCTTGATGGATATGGGCTTTTGTTTTGGGATGATGTTGATACTATTTTGGAACTAGGTAGAGGTGGTGGTGGTTTATAGCATTGTGAATGTACTAAGTGCTACTGAATTGTTCACTTTAGAATGGTTAACTTTATGTTATATGAATATCACCTTAATAAAAATGGCAGCAACAAAAAATCCTATCATCTTTGGTAGAATACACAGAAACCCGTTAATCTCTGGGGAGCACTCAGCCACCAAAAAAAGACAGGACAAGGAACAGAGTGCTCAGTTTAGAGAGACAACACTACCAAAGCCATTTATTCAACAGATATTTATTGAACACCTACTATGTGCCAGGCTCTATTTTATGTACTTGGAATGCATCATTGAAAAAAGCAAGCAAAGCCCCTCCTCTCATGAAGTTTGTGTTATAATGGAGTGAGACACATAATATATGAGACAATTCATATAGGATATTCAAAGGATATAAGTTCTATAAAAATAAAAACCTCATAGTAGTTTAAATGAGATCAGGGGTACTGAGGAGATTTTTCAGTTTTAAATAGGATGATCAGGGTAAGTCTTATTGAACAGGTGACATTTGAGCAAAGATTTGAAAGAGGGGAGGGAGTTAGCTCTGTAGATATCTGGGGAAAGGGTGACCCAAGCAGAAAGAATATGCTTCATGTTTCTCAGAACAGCAAGGAGGCTGGAATGGAAAGAGAGTCGGGGATTGAACAATAGGAAGAGCGGTCAGAAAGAAACAGTGAGATCAAATCCTTTAGTGTCCTATGGACCACTATAGAATTTGGACTTTTACTACACAGTGTTTGAGAAGTTGTTGTACTGTTTTGAATTAGATAACTAGACTTCATGTTTTATATAGATTACTCTGACTGCTGGATTAAGAACAGACAAAAGAGAGACAAAGATGGAAGCAGGGAGATGAATTAGGCATATCTTGCAGTTGCCTCGGTGAGAGATGAGAGTGCATGAAACCAGGATGGTAGCAATACAGGTGGGGAGAAGTGGTCAGATCCTGGATATATGCTGAAGATGGTGCTGACAGGATTTGCTTGCTGGGCTGGCTGTTCTTTGTGAGAGAAAGAAAAAAGTCAAGGAGGACTCCAAAGTGTTGATCTGAAAACTGGAATGATGGAGTGACTGTGAATTAATGTGAGAAGACTGTGGACCGAGTGGTTTGGGGAAGGAAGATCTGGGTAGGGTTTCGGACATGTTAGGTGGAAGATGTTCTTTAAATATGCAAAGGGAGTTGTCATATAGGCTGTGGGCCATATGAAGACAGAGCCTGCGAGAGAAATCTGAGCTTGGCTGTATAAATTGAGAGTTGTTGGAATGTAAGTGGTATTTAAGGTCACGATCAGCAAAGGGGCTGAGTGTCGACAGAGAAGTGAAGAGGGCTGATGACTGGGATCTGGGGGAGCACCAACACTAAGAGATTTGAGAGACAAAGAGGCACCAGCACAGGCGATGAGAAGGAGCAACCAGTGAGATGGGAGGAAAGCCAGGGAAGCGTGGCATCCTGGAAATTACAAAGGAGATCATGAATAAGTAGTGTCGTGGATACTACAGTGGTCCCATGTATCAAACAGTGCCGTGTGTTCAGTTAGGTGTGGACTGAGAATTGACCCCTGCATTTGTCAGTGTGATTGCTACTAGGGACCTTTACAAGAGCAGTTTCAGTGCACTGGTGACAGCAATCCTGCTCAGGTGGATTTAGGAGAGAAGAGCAGAAGAGGGATTGTAGACTATGAGTGCAAATAATCTTTTGGATAAATATTGCCACAAAGCAGGGGCAGTAGCTGGCAGAGGAAGTGCTTTCAAGAGAAGTTACTTGAAAGTGGGAAAAATACGAGTGTATGTATAAAACACATTAGAGAAGAGCAAATATAAACCAAGAGATCCTGAGATCTTAAAGACTAGTAGTAGTTGAGTGTCTAAGTAAAGATGAAGACTGAGGACTAGTAAGGAGGACTTGAAGCAAGCAGCCGGCATCTCAGTGCTGATTAGATCACATGGGATGTGAACAAGAGGGAGACTCTACGGAGGAACCAGTGGAACCCATTCTACTCCCTTAACAACACAGGTGAGGAGACATGGGAAATTCTTGCCAGGATCCACTGCATAATGCATTGTGTAGACTTCTCATTACAGTTAATAAGAATGTGTTTTTGGCAGTATTACTTTTCACCTCCAAGCCTTGGTTTCTTCAGCTGTAAAATATAGCTAATAGGGGACACCTTATTAGTACACTGTGCATGCAAAGCTCTTAGAAGAGTGTAGGACACATAGGAAACATTATTTGTTATTGTTGTAATAGTCATTCTCAACCAGCTCTTTTTTCATCTTTACAAAATCTCAAATTAATTCCTCTAATATCTGCATTGTGTATGAAGGACTGATAGTAAAAGTATCTAACAGCCAGTTTATCACCTGCAGTGACCAATGAGTGGCCACCGGCTATGGTGCTAGAGCAGGGTTCTGGAGTCCCTTGCAGTGCGAGGCATTATCCCTTTACTCAACGGACTGTGAAGAGGTGAATGCATAGGTCGTGGTGGGGTGGGAAGCTGGTGGGGGACTAGAGCCATGGTAATCAGGCAACAGCTATTTACAAACATGATGGAATATCTCAGGATTATAACAGCCTGGTGACTAGTGTGGATCCTATCTGAGTTTAGATGAAAATTATGATTTTCAGAGTGGGCAAAGTCAGGTAGATAGCACCCCTTACCGACATGTGTAATGAGGATGCTTCTTTCTGTTTGGCTAATCTAATTTTTCAAAAGCAGGGAAAGTTAACAGATACAGAAACTTAGGGAGAATGAAAAAGTTCCTCTACATGATCATGCCTCTGAGTGTGTGTGTGTGTGTGTGTGTGTGTGTGTGTGTGTGTGTGTGTGTGTTGGAGTAGGGGAGCTTTTTTTCCTGGCCTGCCTCTTCTGCTTACCCTCCACAGAACATTCTAATGTATTTGTTGGTTAAATTAATGGGAATACTGACTGTGTGTGAAAGGCTGTGCATTTACCTGTGGGTTATTCCTAATGCAGCCTCCATCAGGTAAACAGATGTATGACATCAGCTCTCTTTTTCCTTTTGTCTTGGCTTTATAAAATGCACTAGTTACTTTTTAGAATTCAGTACCACTTAACCAGTTAGAGGATAATAAGAGCTTAGGTAGCATTCTGATGAGGCTTTTAGTCTAGGTCAAGTGCTCTGCTTCTGTCTTTGTCGGATTTGGAATGGTATCTTGTATACTATTTTAATTCTTTGAATGTTTGTTTTTATGGAGGAATTAATGTGCATAGAATGATTAACCAGACATAATTAGGGCACCTCTAGTTTCTCTAATTAACACCATTAAAGTCTCAACCTAACTGCTAACCAGTAGAATGAACTTTAAATTATAAGAGGAATGATTAAAGTAAAGAACACCTTAGTCCTTTTAAAAAAAATGACAGAAATGTCAAGGGTCATGTTTTCAAAAAAAAGAAGGAAGTAATCAAGGTGGAGAAACTAAATCACAGATATTTTCAGAAACGTAATAGGTATTTCTGTAAACTAATGCAATCAGTGAAGATTATAGATTGTTATAAAAGGTTAAATAACTAAATAGCAAACATCTGATAATAAAGACGGTAAGAATCAAAGTTAATAAAAGGAAGATTAGAAATTGCCAATAATAACACCATCAAAAACAAAAACACAACAGACTTCCTAAAATTTTCAAGAAGAAGGGAAGGTGAGTGGTTAGTTTAAGAGATGAAAACCACTCTGCTCAAGATGGCATTTATAAGGAAATGATGGAGGACACAATAATTATTAACTGATCTATTAGCACACACAATGTGGATCATTGAAAGTTACAAATTTTGCATTCAAACGGTTTAGAAACTGATATTTATTATACTAAATCCCTTAGGAGTTTGCCTCTTCATCTAAAGTATGTAAATAAACATGTAATATCAATTATCTTAGGTTGAGTTCCCTGGAAACCAGATGCAGAGACACTGAGATTTGTGTGAAGGAAATTTAGTAGGGAGTGCTCTTGGGATCAATGCCTATGACAGAGTGAGGGAAGCAGGTCCAGGCCAAGAAAGAAGATGAACTCTGCTGCATTTTCTACAGAGTCCTCAGCTGGAGCTGAGGGAATTCTGGAGCTGGTTTGGCCTTTAGAGTTGTCCAGAATCAGGGAAAGAGGTAAGGCAAGGGGTCTGACTTCATACTCACATCAGTCAGCCATTGGATATGAACTGCCCTTGCCAATGGGACATAAACTTGGATGAGGCAGGTCCTCTGGCTCAGGGAGAGTCTCATTGTGGGTGGTCAGCAGCCAGCTCTCCTGGCAGCCTGTGGAATGCGTGCCAAGAGCCTGAAGGGGGGATCTGGGTGGCATACCACAGCATCTACCCCATCAGTTGTTATGGAATATTTTCTCTTAGGAAGGAGATACGTCTTGATGTTATCCTGTTCTCCTAAAGAACAGTATCTGTTAACATTAGGTAGCCAGGCAGACTATATTGAAGAAGATCTTGTTAGGTCTATCTGAGAATAGCATATAGAAGAAGAAAATAAGATTAAAAAAATCAAATTACCACTGTCCCTGGGGAGATTCTCCTAATAGGTACGTTTCTGGACATTCAGTAATCTACGTTTATTCTCTTATACCAATTACTATCATATCTGACCCAGTGACCTGAAAGATTTAATGCAGCTACTAGAAAAAAAATGACTAATTTTTACTAGACAATGGTTTATGCTTGATAATAGCTATGTAAATGTTAGATTGGTTTCCTTGGGACTCTCAGCTTTATCAATTTTTAAAATGGAAGTGATGTGTGGCCCCTCAGGTACACCTACGATGATCATTATTCCATAGCTATGAAAATAAGAAAGTCAAATTCTGGACCATTTTGAATATATTTACTTGTTGGTGGTGAGAACTGGGTTAAGACCAATAAATTGTAAGAACTAAGAAGGAATTAAAACAGCTGTTTAATTCAGATCTGCCACATCTCGCATCATCACTCAACAAAATGGGAGCAAGTCCAGCAGGGGACTGTTGTCCCATATTACTTGAATCCTGTAGAGCAATGACACTGTGATCGGTCTGTCCTTCTGGAGACTTTCCTCTCTTGGCTTTCAAGACACTAGTTCCTTCCTGATTATTACAGTACTCCATTCTGCCAGCTCCTCCAGGCTCTATAAGGGCTCCTTTTCCTCTCTCCACTACTTATGTGTAGATGTCTCCCTGATTTATTGTCACCTTTCTTCCTCACTCACATTACATTGGTCCAGGATGATGTAATCTATTTTATGGCTTCAGATCTACTGACATTCTGGTGATGTTTAAATGTCTTTCTACAGAGTTCTAGATGAGGAAATCCAGTGGCCTGCTAGACAACTTCATTGCATGCTCCACAGATGTAACAACTCAACACATAAAAAAACATACCAACTAATAATAATTGTCCAATATTTAAGGTCATCCCAGTTGGCCAACTAGGAAAACAAAATCATCCTTGACCTCGTCTCTCCTTCCACAAGCTGGTGCCAATCCGTTTATTCTGTCTTGCTATCTTAAAACAATCTTCTTCTTACTGATTCTGCTACTATTTCAGGCTTTTATCATTTTTCCCTTATATTTCTGCACCAGCTATTTCTTTTTTCATTGCCACTTTGCCTTCTTTCAATCATTTTTAACACGTGAAAAAGATCTAATTTTCTTAACAGTTGTTGTGAGAGTTTCTTCTGAGGAAGAAATACTTTTTATGGGAATATGCCTTAATATGCTTGCTTGGGGACAGCTGAACCTCCCCAGGCGGAGATGTGTACAGGAATCTGACATCAGAGCGGAGGGCATGCTAGGCAAGTAGAGGGAAAATCATTTATTGCTCCTGAGAATATTCCAGAAAGAAGTGTGAAGTCATAGTGATACAATAAGGAAAGAGAGAGAAAGAGATAAGTACCTAGGGAAACCCAGTTAGACTCTAGGGCAGTGGATGGCCAAGGGCATTTTGAGAATAAAGCCTCTTATTTCTATCAATTTGTGTTGTTGAGATGTAAACCTTTCTGCCTCTTACCTAAGAAAATTTCAGTATAGTTTTCAAAACAAAATAATAAAAAATATAAGACAAAAAACAATAAAACAAAGACTTTGTGTAAATTAAACTTTTATTGTGTGTTTGAAACCAAATGAGAAAACTGGATTTTCTATTGGGATTGATGTTGAAAGAGAATAGAAACCTGAGAGACTGGAGAGGCTGGAAAATAAAAAACTCCCAGGGAACTAGCAGAGCTTTCTGGACTTGGGGAAATCCTAGGGCATTCCCATTCTATCAGTAAGCAGGGTCGATGCTGCTGACATCGGGATTACACATTGGTCACACTGCTGTAGTCAGAGCCATTGTTCTTTCTAAAGCACAAACACAGACTTCCCTGGTGACACAGTGGTTAAGAGTCTGCCTGTCAATGCAGGGGACACCTGTTCAATCCCTGGTCCGGGAAGATCCCACATGCCGCGGAGCAACTAAGCCTGTGTGCCACAACTACTGAGCCTGTGGTCTAGAGCCCACGAGCCACAGCTACTGAGCCTGTGTGCCACTACTGAAGCCCACGTGCCTAGAGCCCATGCTCCGCAACAAGAGAAGCCACCGCAATGAGAAGCCCGCGCACTGCAACGAAGACCCAATGCAGCCAAAAATAAATAATTAAAAAAAAAAAAAAAAAAAAAAAAGCAGAAACACATCTATCTCAAGATACTTCAGTGATTCCCTGTAGCTTCCACATAGAATCTGTATTTCTCATCAGTGAACACACAATCTACAACCTGCACCACCGTCTCTGGTCATTTTCTCCTCAGTCTCTAAACTCTAGTTAGGTGCAGCTAATAAACACGTCCTTGGCTTGACTGTCTTCTCTGTGCTTTGATGCCCGCTTTCTTGTCTTTGTCTGGCTAAGCTCATATTTTTATAAATATAAAACCTTTTTCCCTACCCCTTCATTCTTCCCCTGCCTTTCCTCCTTTTCTCATTCACCTGACACGTGAACGATCTTCTGCCTGGTCATCAAGTTGGGAATTAGAGAAAAGGACTTTTCATTTCTTTGAATGTATACATGCCAATATTTGAATGGATGTGTAAGGAAACAGATATTGGTGACATGAGATGGAGAAAATAGCATTTATTGGAATTCTTCTTGGGGAAGGCATGTATTTGGACAAAACTCAGTAGATATGCTTATATAATTAGGAATGGTAGCTAAATGATCAAAAGCTAGTTCCATATATATACAAAGACAATTATAACACAAAGGGGAAAGTGTGATGGAAAGGGCCTGCAGAAGGTCCTAAGGGATTACATAAAAAGGGCACCTGACCAGTTTCAAGGACCAGGAAACTCCATTGTTTCTGAACACTAGGTGCCTGGATCCAAAGAACAACTAGAAGCTATTTTCAATATTTACAAAAAGCCAGTAGAAATGACTCAATACTACTGCAAACCTGCCCATGCTAATTAAAATGTCAACTTTCTTTGCTTTAGCATCGAATTATAATTAGCACACTACAGAAATATCAATTTTGCTAGGCTGTTTTAAATTGACGAAGATAAAGTCTCTTATAGATAGTTGGACTTTTTCTTATTCGGTCTAGTGAGGCTGCTATCACCATGCACATCTGCCATATTGTCCCCCCTTTAAAAATGTCAATCTCTCCTCTCTCCTGGCCCTATACCACCACTAGATCTTTTTCTCATACACAAATTCTGTCCATTTCTCTAAGCACAATGCCTACTTCTTGAAGACTTCTAATTTAACTGCTGTGATAAAGTTTAATTTCAAACTGATACTTCCCTATTCCCTGTTCTCTGATTTAAGCAAAATCTATCCCTTTCATTATCCTCCTGGTGAGTTCCATTCGCCTCTCTATAGATTACAAGTGCAACTTTCATTTGTGACCATGGGAGTTTTTCTTGTGAAATCAATTCAAAGAACCCCAGCTGGGGAAGAAAAGAGTCTCAGAAAAAAAAATTAAAGCAGAGACATTTGATTTTTAAGGATGTTCTAGGCCGTTTGATGTTTCCTTGACCGCTGCTTTGTATGGGAGTGCCCACAGAGGGGGCCTGAATAGGAAATCACCTGGATTCTTTGTTCTTAGGACTTCTAGAACTTTTTTCTATGATTTTTCATTTAATAATACCTTTGCAAAGTATGAGGTAAATGTTTCTTTTTTTTAACACCTTTATTAGAGTATAATTGCTTTACAGTGTTGTGTTAGTTGCTGCAGTATAACAAAGTGAATCAGCTATACGTATACATATATCCCCATATCTCCTCCTTCTTGCGTCTCCCTCCCACCTTCCTTTTCCCACCCCTCTAGGTGGTCACAAAGCACCGAGCTGATCTCCCTGTGCTATACGGCTGCTTCCCACTAGCTATCTATTTTACATTTGGTAGTGTATATATGTCCATACCACTGTCTCACTTCGTTGTTTGGTATGGGGTGTCCAGCACTGGAGCTTGCTGGTTGTTCAGTGGAGCTGGGTCTTAGCATTGAGATGGAGATCTCTGGGAGAGCTTTCCCCATTTGATGTTACTTGGGGCCAGGAGGTCTCTGGTGGACCAATGTCCTGAACTCAGCTCTCCCACCTAAGAGGCTCAGACCTGATACCTGGACAGAGCACCACGACCCTGTCAGCCACACGGCCAGGTACGTGGGGAGTTTCTTGCCTTTGGGGAAGTCTGAGGTCTTCTGCCAGCATTCAGTAGGTGTTCTGTATGAGTTGTTCCACATGTAGATGTATTTTTGATGTATTTGTGGGTAGGAAGGTGATCTCCACGTCTTACTCCTCTGCCATCTTGAAGGTTCGTCCCAATTTCGGTAAATATTTTAAGTGGTTTCATATTTATCCTCTTATGTGATTCTCCCAGCAGCTGTTTTCAAGAACCATGAACTTCTGGAGCTGAAAGGTAGCTTGAGGTCATTTAGGTCAATCCTGTTCCCCTTGCAGCAAAGGAAGCCCACTCTAGAGAGATTAGGTGGTAAAGATCTGGGACCATCACTACCAGCTCTTGGTCTGTGCCCTTTTTTGAACAACGTGCCCTGTCAACCAAAACAGATCATCACAGTCTCAAATTTTTTCTCCCCACTTCCTATTATGGAAGAGCACACTCTGGGTTCTAGGTTAGTTCTACTTTTTTTGCAGGCAATGGAGCTGTTGCCAGAAGGGGGACCTCTTCTAGTGCCCGAGAGTGGTCTCTTGTCTAACACTCGGAAATGAATTGTCCGAGGAGACACACGTGCTGACAAAGTAAGAGACTTTATTGGGAAGGGGCACCTGGGTGGAGAGCAGGAGGTTAAGGGAACCCAGGAGGAGTGCTCTCCCATATGGCTCGCAGTCTCAGGTTTTATGGTGATGGGATTAGTTCCTGGGTTGTCTCTTGCCAATCATTCCAACTCAAGGTCCTTCCTGGTGCGCATGCAACTGCTCAGCCAAGAGGGATTCCAGCGAGGAGGATTCTGGGAGGCTGGTAGGACATATGGACTGGCGTCTCCTCTCTCCTTTTGACCTTTACCAAATTCTTCCGGTTGGTGGTAGCTTGTTAGTTCAGCATTCCTTACCAGGACATACTGTTTAAGATAACTCATGCAAGTGGTTACTATGATGCCTGGCCTCAGCGGGAGGTTTCAGTGAGTGTTTCCCCTAACAGAACTAAGTGCTTTAAATTTCTTCTACTCAAAAAAAAAAAAAAGAGAGAAAAAAGGTTTTGATTAAATAGTTCTTGCTCCAGGGCCTGTTTTCTATGCTCTTCTTTATATTAATCTCGTGCCAGTGATAGCTTACCTAGCCCAGCTACACTTTTGGTTTTGTCCTTTGATCCTGGAGGTGATAAAATCATCTACTTTTTGGGTCATGGGGGGAGGGTAAATTTGGTAATCTGCCACTCGTTCCAATTCCTATAGGAGTTTTCAATCAAGATGTTTAATAACCAAAATGGGAACTAAGAGCCACTTTAAAAATATCTGGAAGATTTCCCAGTAACGCACCATTCAGGATGCTGTTCAAAGCTCAGTTGAGACTGTGGCACAGTCCAGGGAGCCTACATGAGGCCCCTTATCCTTTGTTTTTTAATCTTAGCTGGATTGGCAGAGCTGATTTTGACCTGACTAGCCATCTAATCTCCTCATGGCAGAGGTGAAAGAGAAAAAAGTGGCCCATGACCTGACTCAGGAGACAGACTTTGCCCCAGTCAGATTACCACAAGAAGTCTCACATGAGTCCTGTAATCACATTAAGGGAGTATAACCTTTCCTGCTGTAACAAGGCCCTTGCCTCCAGCTCTGAACTAAGACTAGCAACTCCCTGCACAGGAGAGGGGTTAGCTAGAGCAGTACAGGGTCAGGAGAGAGGAGGCAGGGCAAAGAAGCTCCCTCCCCATGCAAGGCTGACCTCAGAGAGCAGTTGTAAGGCTGGAAAGCATTAATGCAAGCAGACTCCTTAGAACATAATAAGGGCCCACCACAGTTCAGCTCTTATTAGTCCTGGGTGCTTCTCATCCTCTGGGGAATTTTTTTTTTTTCTTTCTGACCATGCCTCATGCCGCATGTGGGATCTTAGTTCCCCAACCAGGGATCAAACCTGTGCTCCCCACAGTGGAAGCACGGAGTCCTAACCACTGGACCAGCAAAGAATTCCCCTCTAGGGAATTTTGACAACCAAGATTAATCCCATCATACAGGAAGTATAAACATTTGAAGTACACTGGGAAAGTGAGCCCATAGGTAAGGTGAAATCTTTACATTTTCTAGTAGCCTAGGGCTCCAGTCTTGGTAAGCAGTGATGACATAAAGCTGTAGGAATCTTTTCATTTTTACAGGTTGATGTTAGGAGAAATCACCTACCAACTTGTACAGTTTTAACAGGTTTCTGTTCAGTTACAGTTTACATTTTTACTTCAGAAACCCTTTTAAAGGGCTATCTCATGTTCTTTTCACTACCTTTGTACTGAAACATCTATTTTGTATATCACTGATTGTATCATTCTAGGTTTATAGAAAACTCTCTCTCCTATTAATGCCTCCTATCAGTGTGCCCTCCAAGCTGTTAATGCCCCGGAATTTAGGTGCTCAAGTGTTCTGTTGGTTTAGTCCTATTTATTAAAAGTTCAGGAGGTTCATGACTCCAAATATTTTCTAGGTCTTACCATTGGAATAGTTCGAAGCCAGACAGCTGGGGTGCAATCCAGGTTTTACTACTTACTTGTTTTGGAGCCCTGGGCAAGTTACTTAGTCTATGTTTGCATTAGTTTCCACAATTGCAAAACAGAGGTAATAATAGTCAACCTAATAGGATTAAAAGAGTTAATATACAGAAAGCACTTAGAGGCATATCTAATGCTTATAGTAAACATTACCACTGCAATTATTCTATAACCAAAAGCAATATTAAGATCCCTCCCACATGGGGACCTATATTCAATATCCTGTGATAAACCATAATGGAAAAGAATGTAAGAAAGAATGTATATATGTGTAATATTGAGTCACTTTGTTGTACAGAAGAGATTGGAACAACATTGTAAATCAACTATACTTCAATTTAAAAAATTTAAAAAAGATCCCTCCCCATAATGCTTTATGGGGACCATGTAATTTATGAAATGTGTTACTACCTTACCTCCTTGCAATATCAGCTGTGGGTGTTTGGATCTTTCATTGTTGAAAAGATGCCATAAACTTTAAGGAGATAAGAAGTTTTGGAAATGAACAATGTAAAGAATAAAACAAAGGCAAGCTCAACTACCATATAAAAACAAAAATAATTCGGTAGTTTTTATTACATCAACAACTGTTATCTCTAGCAACTAAAGTCCATTTAACTTAAGAACTGATATAATTCTTCCAATAACAAACATATTAATAATATTAACACTACAGAGATTTTTCTACTAAAAGAGAATGGAGTAAGTGCTGCACATGAATAGGAACATTCTAGAACTCTCCACCAGGCTTTAATTTACCTAGAGAATTCAGTGTTGTTCTAAAAGCCAAATGATTTGAATGCCCTTGTATTTGTCTATAAACTTGCCTCTTTTTTTTTTTTTTTCTTCAGCTGAGCTCAGCGATTTTCTATATTAGTGGTCCATAAGATTACTGTGAAGACTTGTATACTGTGCTTTAGGTAAATTTAAGGGATTGTTCAAAGATAGTTTTGATTTTACACAATTATGGCTTTACCTGCTGAGACATAAAGATTGATTTGCCCAATTCTGATCCCCTACAGACTGGCCTTCCGGTTAAGGGATTGGTTTTCCTTGAAGCTCCATGCAAACTAGCTTTGGGTCAGTGCTACTGAACTGCAAAATTGGATACTAACCTTCTATTCTCATCCATATCGTCATGGCAGGGAGGTGCTGGAGTTACCCTCAACAGTGAATACTTAAGATGGAAAGATATGATTGGAGCCAAGGTTCTGTCAACTAATATTGCTGTTGTATCTTGGCCCCTGTTCATCCAGGAGAGGGGCCATGCTTCCTTAATTATGCAACATAGAAGCCTTAGAGGCCAAGGGTTGGGGTCCCTCTTTTAGCATCTGAAATACAGACCTGCTAGATATCTATGCACAGCCCAGGCAGATCTGGTATATGGGATGGTTGGCTATTTGCACTGAATTGTGTTGATACCCATTGACTTAGGGTCCTCCAGTTTTTATGACACTACTCTACTGTATTAACTTTTCATCATCTGTCCATCCCCATCCCGCTAAGATCATAACAGATGGAATAGTATGTATAGATAAATTTTATACATTTATAAATTTTCCTTTTTAAATTTTGAAGATGCAAAATTTTCCAATTGCTTTCTTCATCTTTTCTAACAGAGTTAGAAAGTTAAGGAAGACAATACTAAAACCCTAAACCTCAGTTTTTTAGCCTCTAGCACTTTCTGCCTATGTTGTTATGTTATTGAAATTCAGTCATTCTATATCTGTTATGTGATTATAGTCTGTTGGATCAAAGCAGCAGTAACAACAACAGTCATTTAAATTTGAGTATCATTTTCCAAGCACTTGTGACAAGCACTTCAAAATATTATCTTATTTAATACTCATAAATACCCTCTGAAGAAGTTATTTACTGTTTGTATTTTATAAGTGAATAGATGCTCAGAGAGAGTGAGGAACTGGTTTGTGGATACATAGCAAAAAGATGATCTTTGAATCAAACCCAAATCTGTCTGACTCCAGATCCCAAGATCTGAAAATTGATTCTCTGCCACCTTTTCAGTCTGGGAATGAGACGGAGACCCCAGTCTGCCACATCACCTCAATCTCTATTCATGTCTCTTTGTCCTCAATATTACATGAAGACTACTTCATATAAAGAAGCTTATATTTTACTTTTTCAAAAATATTTGAGGCATTGACTATGTAGTTACTGATGAAATGTTTTTTTCTTAGAAATGTTATTTCTTAATATTTCCTCCATAAAATAGAAACATTATCAGTAATAGATTTATTTACAAGTTCATTTACAAAAAGACAATTGCTAGAAGCATGAATTTAACATACCAACACCTCTCTAATATGACTGATTATCTGATTTTGAAGTTCACTGTACTTTTGAAGCATCAAACAAGAAGATAGCAGAGCACATTGATGGGGGCTAGAAGTGGTATATGACCCCTCTTTTATCCAACTCAAATTATAATTTTATGTTAGTTTTTATATATTGTCCTGACAAGTGAGGGAATTGACAGAAAAATAACAAAATCTGATATGCAAACTTAAATTTAAGGTATGGGTAAATAGTTCCTTAACCTCAGGAGACCCTAGAGTGAAACTACATTGTAGTACTTTATACTGGTTGATGTTTATGTTATGATTTTGAGCCATTCCATTCCATATAAATTCTCTCTTAAAAATGGCAGGACCACTTTAAATACATTTTGGAATGCTTTAATTAGAAGTTAGATCGAATAGTAAACATTTTTATGATTATGAGGGTAAACATAGATTAGAAATCCATCATTCAGAAAGACAGTTTTCCAGGGGACCTCCACTTTTATGGTGGAGTACATCAAAGCCCATGAACAACTGAATCCACCATTGCTTTACTTCCAAAGTATTTTGGAGTTATCTGGTGGATATAATGTCAGTCATCTCTCCTCAGCTAGTTTGCCTATATGTTCCTCTCTTTTTTCTCTAAGGTGGGATTGCGTGCGATTTGGAATCAGTTCAGGTGAGAATGAAACTCAACATCAGCACTATGGCCTTGGGCAGGATTTTCACCTCCTGTTATGAGAATGCGGCAGTTTCAGATTTTTTTTTTTTTTTTTTTTTTTTTTTTGCTGAGCATGTTTTGCTTTCCCCACTTCCTGTGGTCACTGAACTCTTCTTTTATGGGGACCTCCTTCATGTGGTTTGGTTGAATCTGACTACATCCTCTCTCTACACAGACAGGCATGTGATCCAGGCCTGGCCAGGTTGCCTTGTTGAAGTCATTGGTTCAGGTAGAGTGACATGAGCCAAGCCAAAAAACCAGAGTCTTCCTCGGGACTTTTTTTCCAGAGTTGTCAGGAAAAAGGCACTCTTTCTCCCTGCTGGGATTGTGAGCTATAAGGATGATGTCAGCCTAGAACGTTGGTGGTCATCTTTGACATACATGGAGAGCGCCTGAGAATAAGGCCAACACAGAGGGAAACAGAGCTGAGCAATGAAGATGAAGCCAGGAATATGATAACCTTTGAACCTGTGACCTCAGCCAGGCCCGAAGGCAATGCTGTAGACTTTCCAGTTTTTTGAGCCAACTAAATTCTTTTACTTAAAATAGTTTGAATTGGATTTCTGGCAGTTTTACTCAAAGAATTCATATTCAGAGAATCCCCAAGCTTTGGTTTTCTAATTTGTAAAATGGTGATGAGAGTCAGTACATCATAGAGTAAGGTTTAAATAAAATGATGTATGTCAACTACACAGCACACATTAATTACATCCTCAATAAACGAACTCTGAATTCGACAGCAGACAAGCTCTCAGATTTCCTTCACCACAGGACCTCTCACTATGGTTCCTCTCTGCCAGGCTCCGAGCTGAGAGCTGTTGTTCTCGCCTTTTCCTGGATGGGCCATTTGATTGTGGGGCTGCCTTTTCCCTAGCCCACTTGGTCAGAGAGTCTCGTCCTGCTCTCGGTGGGCAGATGTTCTTAAGAAGGTGAAGAAGGAAAGGTCTCTCTCCTACTGTGCACTGGAATTGAGAAAGATCTCACCTAGAGAAGACAGCAACTCCCACAAGAATTCCCAAGAAGACCACATTTAAGGCACAGATGAGCTGATTTTGGTCCTGATTCAGGAACAGCTGGAGGAACAGCTGTGGATGACAAGAACGTGTTTACCTCTTTTGAAAAGTAGTGAAAAGGCAGGGAGTGCAGCACGACAAAATAGAGATCTGCTCCCATCATCCAAACTTGGGGTGGAAAATAATTGAATAAAAACACAGCTTGTTTTTAAATCAAATAGCTTAAAGGGGGTTGAGGAAGCAGAAAAGAGGACTAAAATCTTTTAGCCTTGGCGCTTCCTACCCACTGCTAATATTAGTAGTGAGGATCTAGAAAATATATCAATATCTGCCCTCAAAATTTTCTCCACTGGAGAAACTTGAACTTCTTCCTTAAGAAGAAGGTTAACTCCCTTGGGATTCTATTTGGGAGATAGTGTTATTGATATCCTGAAAAAGTCCCTACAATTTACTATACTTTCACAAGTCAGAATATCCTTTCTTTCTTTTGGCAGGATTAAAAAGACTGTACTCTGACTTTTTCACAAACAAATTCACTAGTTTGGGCTTCAGCCTTACAAAGTTATGATCATGCCTTTTAAAAGAATTTTGTTTTCTAAAAAAGTGCCTGCCTCGTATTTCCCAAAACTAGGAAAAATAAAATTTAAGCATTTATGATACTTGGAAAAAAAAGAGGCTAGTTGCAGTTTTATGGTCTAAACTCTGACTATAATAACCTTGTATTTTTTTTTCTTGTAGCCAAGTTACTGAGGGTTTTTTCCTCTCTTCTTATAAGTAGATGAAGCTTCAAGAAAATGAAGAAGAATTAGAACCTGATAATAAACTAGTTGTAGAGGCATGTTAGATTGGTTATTATTACATATTTTCTAATTTTCCTTTGTGGGGACACTTGATAAAAAATCAAATCTAGGGTACTCATCAATGGTAGTGGAATGGAGAAATTCAGGTTTATTTTTAAGTGGGAGAAAAAGCCTTGTAAAACATAGGTTTAGCTTTATAGGAAACGGTTTCTAGACAAACATGAATGGATGATTTAACAGCAGGAGGGCACCCATTTATGTAAATACTGAACTGTGGGACTCAAAAAAACAAATTCAAAGAAAAACATTATCAATCAGCTTGAGTTCCCCCCACCTCCTCTCAACATTCTAAAAGAACAAACAGATCAACATTAAGGAATGCTTTCAACAAGAACAACAAACAAAGCATGATTTAGAGTCTCCCTTGATCAGACTTTTCAGAGTTATTTAGAGACTTTAGCTATTCTTCATTTTCATGCATCATACATGTGAAAATAGTCAAACATTAAAATAACGTAATATCCTCATTGCTTTTCCTTTAAAATGTTGCCTGTTCAACTTCTGGTTGACCCACCAAATACTCTGCACCCTCTTATAAAATGAAAGCAGGTACTAAATATATACCTGATTTAGAGAAGAGCTTACATACCAATATTCGAAGTGCCTTACTGAAAAGTATCTTTTTTGTAGAAAGATACAATAAAACGTCTCAGCTGGGAATCTTATATTAACTAAATATGCAAGGTGAAGTGGAGATTTAAGAGGCTCTTCTGAGTAATCTAGGTCTGAAACACTTTCACGATAATCACTGAAAATAATTAGGAAATGGACAGGGAATAATTTTTGTTCCTTGATTTATCGCTGTAGTTTTATTCATTGAATGCTTAGTGCAGCCAAAATTCGTGCAAATGTAGCTGTTCTGGTAGTCCCATGGCAGACTATAGGCACCTGTTAGATAAATGTTCAGCCACTCACATCTTACCACCGGGCCGCTGGCTCAGTTCCTCTGTGGCTGATCATTCTCATACTCTTGTTCTTTAGATAATTTTGCTGACACTTGAAGAAGTTCGTGGCAGGGTTGGGACGGGAGGCAAGTTTTAGATATAAAAGTAAAACTGTGCATATCCCTAAACAGTATTATTGACCATGAGGTTGATGCATTTAGATTCTTATGTGACTGATGTTAATTTGTATTTGAAGGTCTCTTTTTATATGTCTTTGTTAGGGCTAAAGGTTGTGTTAAATGTAACTGTCAATGTTGAAGATGCTCTTTATTCTTATAGATAAATGGGTATAAGCATGTATAAAAAGTTCAGTAAATTGTAATAGTGAGGTAAATACTTTCTGAAACACATTGAATGTGCATTTATAAAAATGTAACCCATATAGAAAAAAGTTCTCAATAGAAATAGGTAGATAAACATAATTTCTCAATAAGACTATCACTTTTAGTGTCAGGTTAGAGATCTAACTAATAGATAGATAGATCTAATTTCTAGATTAAAGGCTTATATAAATTAATATTACTGAAAACTGCTAATCTTAAATGTGTATGTGTGTGTGTATGGTAGATTCAACTTTAGAAAAAAAAAGCATTCTAATAGGCTTACTTTTATGCTACTTTTTATGATTACATTTGTATTGAATATTTACATTTAGTAATCAATCATTTATCTGCTATTAGGTATCCAATATAAGTTTTTTCAGCTATTTGAGAATTCGCTATGAATGGGGTTTTGTAAACTATTACAGAGCAGTCCTTTGGAGAGTGAGATTACTTACCTATTTTTATTTGTATGACAAAAAAAATGAGCAACTTTCCACAGTCAAATAGCTAGTTTTTTAAAAAGAGTTTTCCTAGATATGGTTATGTGAATAGTTTAAAATGCCATATAAACAACATTGTAGCAGTGAAATAGTTTTAAAAAATTAGTTACCTGAAATCTTGTCTCTTCAACAAATCTAGCTATTTTAATTTTTTCTGCACTTTCTTCTAATCCTTATCTATAAACTTGCAATATTTTATATAGTTTTAATTATATAACATGCATTTGTAAGGTATATGTACATGCTATAGATCACATTTAAAATATTCTTATTGTTATTTACACCGGTGGCTATTGTGTTTCAGCTTTGGTTTTTATGAAGTGTCTTAGTACATGCTTATTGGAGATCTACATTTGTAACCATGGAAAGTAAATGTGGGTCTTGGGGTATTAGAAAAATTGAAAAGTATTGAAACCAAATATCCCTTTTTTGTTACTTAACCTTAAACACATTTTCTGATCATGAGGATGCATAGGCAAACAGAAAGTTGGACAACAGCAAGTACTGTAATTTCTGTTCTTACGAATTTCTGGTAGTACTTGACTCTAACCTGAATATGAAATTATACCAATACTATCCTTGTCCTAGCTGTTCTGGTGAGCACTGAAGGATTCATCCTATCCGTCACGTGCTTCTTGACTTTCCATTCTATAGGGAATCAAACAAAGGGGAGAACACTCAACAGAGATAGGCACTGCTTCTAACTTCAGTTATCCATTGCCTGAAAGAACAATTAATAGCGCTTTGTCTCTACTAATAACTTTTTTTGATTGCGGTAAGCACAGTACCAAATACTTCTACTGTATTTTTTTCCTTAAATTCTCCTAATGAGCTCATAAACTAGGTCTCATTTTGCAGATGAAGAAACTAAGATCCCCAGAGCTTGAGAACTTGCTCAAAGTCATGTCTCTACAGAGCAATGCCGTTGAGCCATGAGTTAAGCCCAGACAGTCTGACTCCATAACAGGTACATGTAACCACTAAAATGCACTCCACCTAAGAATGAAAAGTTGGAGAAACTCTTGACTGTTGAAAAAGATCTCATGGCTGTCATTGTCCAGGAATTTCTGTGTTAAGAGCAAGACCATTAGTCTGATGAGACATTCTTGAGCCTGTCTTAGAGGTTTCTCATTTCTCTTAATATTATGGTTTTGTGGATTTTATATACAATATACTATGGCAGTCCGTTGCCACATCATCACATGGTCCTTCAGCATCTGCTCAAGAGATTGAGTCCTTCTTTCCTGGAGGGCCCTGGATATATTTTGGGGAAAACAGGTCCAAATATGGTTCACTTTTCTCTATGTAGATGATCTGAAGATTTATGAGGTGGAAGAGAAGGTAGTGCAACTGCCTCCCTCTTCATGTTACTGCCTGGCCACTATTGCTGCATATTTAGCCTTTGCTACAGATGTGGAGCTGGCTCAGTGTAGTGGAGGTCCCAGAGCCTGTGCTATATATATGTCTAGCTAGTACCAGGAGTCTGGAGTGGAGGGATGTGTAGACTACTCTTCCCAGGGAGAGTTGATAACAGTCAGATCTTTATATGCAGCTACTGTAGAATTTAGAGCAATTTAAGCAAACATTTTCAGCTCAGTCTATCCTGGAGTCAGTGAGGAAGAAAGCAATAATTCATCTCTAACCACTGAGAGTGCTGGAGTATGATAATAACTATTCCTATGGAGAGGCATATTACAAAAGCGTTTACTCTGCATGGACAAAGTTCTCTTTAACTAAGGACTAGAATTGGCAAGGTGTATTATTGTTGACTGGGCAAACTGTGCTTCATATTTTATCTCTATTGTGTTCCTGCTTTGAGATATTTTTCTGGTAAGTTCATCTTTTGTGGCTTAAAGACAGGTGCCATCCAATTCTTTTAGGCTATTGAGTTCTCTGAAGACAACAAAGTCAACTGGAAAAACTATCAAAATTATGAGTCAGTTTCCTTCTCAAAGTGAAAATCTTTCAAGAAATAACTAGGGAAAACATGTTCAAGATATGTTCACTAGATAGAAATGGAATACATTTAGCTACAAATAAGAACACAACTCTTAAAAAATATCTTCATGCTATTCTGCATTTATCTATAGTTAATTTTCACTTTGGTTGAACACTCTGCTTGGTTCTGTTTACATAATTTAAAAATTGTCTAAATAAAGGGATCCTGATAAATACTCCAGAACCATCTGCCCCTTTGTGTCTCTAGCAGTAGAGAATGGCATGCTTTAGCGTTTTAAGTTATTTAATTTCTAACTAATGAGAACATTTTAGAACTAAGATAGGTTTTATGGTTCAAATAGCACTATACATAATTATGGAACATATTTTTCAATAACTTCTCAAGAATGTGAAAACGCCGGCTAAAAGAAAAATCAGATAAAGACATTAACCTCTTGTGGAGATTTTTCATTAGGAACCAACTGAAGAATTTATTATATGATTCATTAAGGATGTAGTCAATATTTACAATGAATTGTCAATTTGATTTACTACCTAGAAAGAACATTACACTAGGTTATGTGATAGAAGATTAGGAGCCAGTAAAATTTAACATTGTAAGAAATATTATACTTGCTCTTCATAGCTTATCATTTTAGGTCAGTGATTGAAACATCAGCAGAACACAATGATATGCAATATGATATAAAGAGCTTATATCACAAACTATTAGAGTGGTATGTGTTTCACAATAGTCTTGCATTAACTTGTCAACGATGCCTTCTTTAGTATCGGTAATGACTGGTAGCAGGGATGTGTGAAACCATATGGAGGTAAGAGAATAAGTTCTTGTACTAGAGTCTCAGGTTTACATGGTTCTTGAGCTGGGTTCAGTTGAGTAGGAAGCAAGCAAATAGTTAAATAAGTTGTTTAACTTGCTAGGACTGAAACGGACTATATTCCTTTCTCTCTTTTCCTCTTTCTGTCTCTCACTTTCCCCCTAATCATTGTCATTAAGTCATCCATATTTTGTTATATGGAAAGATATGTAGTTATATCTATATGGATTCAATACAGACATGTTCACTATCAACATTTCATTTCTGTCTCTATTCCTTCTAATTAAAACCTAAACCTTTGGCTTAGCTACAGGAAGCTTTCTTTTGCATTTAAGAAATAAAACATACTCCTTTTCCCCCCATGTCCATTTTTGAAAATAAAAATAAATCTATTGTATACAGTAGGAAAAATACATTATATTGGAAACTGATGGTATGTATGGGTTTTAGTTTCTAAGTAGTTTCTTCTAAGTAGCCAATAATTAGGTGGGCAAATTTTTTAACCCCTCTTGGTCTGAGTTTTCTTATTTGTTGAATTGAGGAGATTGGATCAGGTAACTTCTAAGACTTGTATCATTGCTGTGATTTTATGACTCTGAGCATTTTACTGAGTTAGTCCTCTGCTAAGCATTATGGACAATACAGAAATAGTTAGACATTATCTGTGTCCTCAGGTACTTTACAATGTAATCACAATAGGAAGGTAAGACTAATATCACTAAGTTGCATATATACATATGTGTAAAGTGTATGTAAGTACACATCTCTATTCCCCCCTTATTTTGTCTCCTATGAGCTTTGGAAAGAGCCGTCTCTCCCTCCTTTTTGAAACAGTCCTCTTAGGGCTTCAGGGACACCACACTCTCCTGGTTTTCCTCTTGCCTCTCTAACTGCTCCTTCTCAGTCCCTTTGCTGAGACCTTTTTTCCTCACTAAATATTTCTGTTGCCTTTCCTGAGCCCTCTTCTATCTTTGCATACTTTCTCCATATATGATCTTACTAATACTCATGCCTCTAAATATTATCTATATCCTGCTGACTTTCACATCCATATATTTAGCCTTGCTTTTTCCTTTGAGCGTTTGGCTTTTAGTATTTTAAATTGCCTACTTGAGCTCTTCATTTGAAGGGTTCATAGAAGCTCTAATTTTAACACATCTTATCCTGAATTCTTGATTTCTCTATTCTCTCCACCCTCAGTCCTATTAGTAAATAGCAAGTCCACCTGTCTTGCTGCTTGCTGCTTGTTCAAGCCAGAAATCTTAGACCCATTCTTGATTTCTTCCCTTATTTCATTCAGAGTCCAACTATCAGTAGTATATCCTGGTGATTTTTCCTCTGAGGTTTATCATGACCTCATTTACTTCTCCTCATCACTACTCCACCCTCTTGGTCCAGAAAATCACTCTTTCTCATCTGGACCTTCACAGAATGCTAGTCTCTCACTTCCATGCTTGTCCTCTACAATCATTTTTCCAAATAGTAGCTGGAAAAATCTTAATATGTAAGTAAGATTATGGAAGACATCACACCGAAGTGTGCCCATTACCCAAAAATCAAAGCACTCTACCATGGCCTGTAAGGCCAAAACTTTGACCACCTCTACAGCTTCATCTTGTGGACCTTTGCCTTGCACTCACTGTTCCACTAGTCTTCTTCTAGTTCTGTGAATAACCCAATTTCTTTCCTGCCTCGGAGCTTTTGCATTTTTAATTCTTCTGCCTCCAGGACTGACTCATCCTTCCCATCACACTTTGTCACTTCTTTAAGAGGCCTTCCTATCTAATAAGAGAAGCATCCTAATACAGTTCCATTCCCTATTAGTCCCTATTACCTACTACCAGCATTCATAACTTTTTTAATGCACTCATTACAACAATAATTTTTTTTCTTCGACAGTCTTCCTGAGGCTGACACTGTTAGATGCCTTCCTAATATCTATTTTTACTTCTTTCTTATTAAAAACCCCTTGATATTCTTCGGAGTGCCATTGTGTCCAGGTAAATAAAAATACTTTGCTAAGCTCTCTTGCCACTAGGTGTGGCAATGTGATGAGTCTTAAACTGATGGTTTCCTGGGAAGCTTAGAAACTTAAATCCCTGTCTAGTGCATTCTTCATAGTTACATTTCCCTCATGGATGCAACTGCACGAGAACTGCAGCCATGTCTATCTTACAGCTCCTGCCCCTTGCTTACGTGCCTGACACACAGTGAGCTCTTAGTTAATGATTGTTCATTTAAGTCTAGAATTTGAAGCACGAAAACAACAACTACAAAAAATGCCAAAGCACACATTGGGAAAGAATATTTTCAGCATGTATCAGAAATAATGTTAATATCTTTAAAATATGAAGATTTGTATAAAGCAATAGGAAGACCATTCTTTTTTTTTTTTAACATCTTTATTGGAGTATAATTGCTTTACAATGGTGTGTTAGTTTCTGCTGTATAACAAAATGAATCAGCTATACATATACATATATCCCCATATCTCCTCCCTCTTGTGTCTCCCTCCCTCCCACCCTCCCTATCCCACCCCTCTAGGTGGTCTCAAAGCACCGAGCTGATCTCCCTGTGCTATGTGGCTAAGCAGTGTTGGGCCTGGTTAGTACTTGGATGGGAGATCAGGCAGACCATTCTGATTCCAACAGATCAATGAGCAAAACACACAAAAACACCATAATAATATTAATAAATGAAAGAAAAAAGAATATTATTAATATCAAAGTAATACAGATTAAAAAGAATAAATTGACATATTTTAGCAAAATATTTGAAAGAATCCAATGTTGTAGATGCAAAATGAGAATGATATTTTTAATTTATGTTGTTTGTATTATAAACTGGCTCAATTCTTTTGGAAATAATTTTACTATTGCATATCAGAAACTCTAAAAAAGTTACTTCCTTTGATTCAGTCATTTTTTTTCTTGAGAAGGAAATATTGAGAAAGGACATTATTATTCACAGGAAAATCATGATTGCACCATTCTTTGTCATATGGGAAGAGACGTATTGATAATTTAAATGCCCAACTGTAGAGAGATGTTTGCTCCTCACCTTCTATAGAATAGTATGTGCCCATTACATGTAATTATGAAGCCTCTGTAGAAATATAAAAATGATTAATACAGGTTCTAGCACAATTGAAATAAAGAAGTAGGAATCAGAGTCCTCTCTTTGGTTAGTCATGGATAACTGTGGTGAGACCTTGCTTATGGATACCATACCTGTAAGCAATCAAAGGTGTTCAGATTTATCCAGGTTCAGTAAGCCACAGAATATGGGAAACATGCTGTCTTAGAACCAGAGTACTACCGTGGAAGGTGCTTTGCAGTCTGAGGAGGCCTGTTTTCCATGCTTGGTTGCAGTGTGGTCAGAATCTTACCAGTAGCCTTACTGGCAGCAAAACATGGAGCTGGTCATGGTTGGGTCAGCAGTGGTAGATGACACCCCAGGTTTAATAGAAGGAGCTGGAATCACGTGGATGATACCTGCCCCTGCACAATACTCCGGTGGCGCTCAGCTGGCTGAAGATCTTTCTCATTGACTCCAATCCAGTTATGCCCTCGCCATTCACAGACTCCAGGCAATCTAATAAACCAGGGTTGACAATGCATAATTTCGATATAAAGTATCTTCTAAATAAAAATAAGCACAGGTAGATTTCAGATTATAACCTATTTTCTCTATCATAAGAGTTTTGGGGTTGATTAGGAAGTAGCGATTTCTTAATTAAGCATTTGAGCAAGTATTTTGGCATTGGTGTTAAGTGGGTACTGTAAGCAGGCAATGTGGCTAATTCAGAATTCAGTCCTGATTTCAAACCACCCTAACTCAAAATCACTTACATAGCATCAGAAAACATTTCCTACAGTGTCAATTGGCTTTCACATAAACATACCTATATAGTTGGAAAATATAGGAAAGGATCAAAGAAAAGAAAATGGCTAAGTGAAAGGGTTGAATTGCTGATTCTGTGATGTATGAATGAGACAAATAATTACCCAAATGACTCTCTGTAGGGTTCAGTTCAGAGAGTAATCAGCGCAACTCTATTTCCTTCCTCTGAATAGTCCTTTCCTGTTTTGTGTGAGATCTGGTTCAGCTGAGACCGAGGTTATTTTATTTTGTCATTTGAGCTCCTATTTTTGTTTGCACAAGTCAGATTAAATGGCCTTGGTGGAACTGATGAATTCTGTCCATGAAAGTATTTAATAAAAATAGCTGCCATTTATTGAGTGTCTATTAGGTACCCATCCTCTATTGTGGATTATCTCAGTTAATCCTCACAACAGTTCTGGAAGCTAGATATTATTATTTCATGTTATTATTTTGCATTTCATAGGTAAAGAGTCAGAGGCTTAAAGAGTTAACTATGGCTTGTGACAAGGTATGCTCACTCCAAAGACCATACTGTTTGCTTCACACATGCAGCTTAAAATTTTTTTTTTCTCTTTTTGAGGCTTAATTTTGCCTATGCAGATGTGATTTCAGCTTTTTATTAAAGACAAGGGTGAAGAAGAGTTATTACACATGTATGGCATTTGCAGATCTCAGTATCTCCGATTTAGGAAAAAATTGTAATAATACCACTCAGTATTCCACCTACCTCTGATAAAAGGAAGATTAGATGATTGGAAAATTTGACATGACTTTGATGTGTTAACTGCTAAATAGTGCTGCACAGGATGAAAATTCTTTGGAAGAAGACCATGAGTATAATTATTTTTGCAGGTGTTTTAAAAGCAGAAATCTGTTCAATCAGTGATTCCACATTTTGGGGAAGGAGGTAGCAAGGAAAAATTTTAGCTTTTTTTTTTTCCCCAAGGAAGGAACATGAAAATGCCAGATATATAGAGGTAATCAAGTGTTTATGTTACTCATTATGATGGCAAAATCAATTTGTAACTTTATAGAACCATTTGTCAAAAAGCTTGGAAGTATGGCACATTGATAATTGCAGCAAAAGCAATTACGTTTGGTTTCTTGATTAAGAAGAAAAAAATGAGTATTACCCATTAATTAACAAAATTATGAAGAGTCTCAATTCAAATATGCACTTATTTTCTTGATGAATACAAGGTGATTTGACATTCATAAAATCCCATTGCAGTTTCAGCAGGTAGTCCAGATTTTATGAATGTCAAGGGAAGATAAATTGAAGCTTCGTTGGTAACTCATTCAATAAAATGCAGAAGAAAAAAAATGAGGGTTTTCAAGAAGGAACATATTGATCTATCAGGACACATGAAACTACTAAAGAGAAGGGATCCATGTAGAAATCTTAACATAGTCTAGGAATATAGCTTTGTATTTGGCTGTAATCCAAATTACAAATCTGTGTTTAACCAGATGACAACTAAGGTCAAGACCTGAATTATTCAACAGCTTGATCCAGACCTTTTGTGAGGCCTTGCTAGCCTTTGAGACGTCCCTCAGCATCTGGGTTGACACAAAGAAGCATTAAATATCCTGTGACTAGCTTGGGAAATCTTCTCCCAAATAAGGCTCATTTCTTCTAAAACCATGGATTAATATCCATTAAGCATGTGAAAGTTCTTTTAGCAACTTTTTTGTGTGGGCTGTAGCTCATTTTCATTACTGTGTTTTTTTCACCCCATCATTTAGGACAATTAGGAAATCCACCAAATTTATTTCAAGTATCCAGTTAATCCTTTGAGAGGCAACAATTAATATACAAATTATACCACATTAAGAGTCTAAGGAAGAATGAATTAAATTGAAAATATACAGCTCTTTAGAAATTAAAAAAGATATTGTTTTACCATCACAGATTTTCAAAATCCATGCGATTTTTCTTCTATGCTTCATTTTGTTATCTCCTTGCCTAGAAGTACCAAAACAAATGACCATGCCTGTCTTAAATGCATTACATCAGGAGACTAATATAAGGATATTAAACATGATAGTCATATTGACATAAGACCTGATGAGGCAAGTAACAATATACATAAATAAATAGGAATTCGGAATAGACTAGTTACATCAAAAATTAAATAATTATCATTGCCATTTCCTTCTCTGAAATGCTCACAGGGAAATAAACGACTAAGAGGTCATTTGGAGAACATTACCAAACAGGCAACATCTTTACTCATGCGTGAAAATTCTGTGGTACAATTAGGTTTTAAATGGTTTTTCCTGATGACTGTATAATGTTAGGGAAATACAAATATTATGGATAAAACACCTTCAAAATAGTATCCAAGACCTGCTGAGTGCTTTCCATATGCAGTTTACTCTTCTCAGTGCTTAGCATATCATCTAAACCTCACAACAGCTCTATGAAATAGGAATTGTCATTACTGTCTTACATGAAAGGAACCCTAGGGCAAAGTGACTTGAGGCTGCCCAGAGAGCAGTGCCAGGGTCTGAGCCCAAAGATCTAACACTAGAGGCCACCTTTTCACCACCATGCCATCTCTGAGAAAGGGGCCAGAAAATATAACTGGTGTTTTTTTTGTAGCCTCTCCCGCTGCGGACCACAGGCTCCAGACGCGTAGGCTCAGCGGCCACGGCCCACGGGCCCAGCCGCTCCGCGGCATGCGGGATCCTCTCGGACCAGGGCATGAACCCGTGTCCGCTGCATCGGCAGGCGGACTCAACCACTGCGCCACCAGGGAAGCCCTCACTGGTGTTTTTTTTTGAAGTTAAGTATTAAGCTGTTAGAAAATTAGAGAGATGAATATTGCTGTGTAGATAATTGTCATCATGTTTACTTCTTGCTATTAGTATTCTAAATATGCACTAAAAATATGTCATAAGAATTAATGCACAGGTGTCTTGTTTCTCCATTGAGTTCAGGAAGCTTTAAATGTATCATCTCATTATTTTACCTTAAATTTTTCTCAATAAGAGATTGGAAGAAGCCACATTTGTCTTGCTAGTGTAAATGAAAAATATTGAGGTGGTTACATAGATATTGGTAGTAGATATTTGCAAGAAAGCTAATTATTGAATTATTTTGGAAAACAGTTACTTTCCACAGAACTACCCAGTACTGGATTCTTTCTTTCTTCCTATATGCCTACTGTTACTATTCATCATTATCATTATCATTATCATCACCACCATCATCATCATCATTCCTGTCTTTTTCCCAAAAGATTTGAGACCACTGCTTGGACTGTATACTTCAGGCAGAAGTCAATTTTTGCCTAAAGTATTAATTAAGTCAATTAACAAGTGATTATTAAGCATGCATTCCATGCAAAGCACTGCATTAGATGCTTTCTAACATTAATTCTAAAATGCTCTAACTTTCAAGAGCCTGCAGTTTCATTGGGTCAACAGATCATATACACAATTAAAATCAAGGACTTCTGAGATAAATACTTTTAAAAGTAGGAAATCACATAAGAGTTCATAGATTATTTCCAAGTGGGAATTAGGGATAGGTAGGAGGAAAATCTGAGGATGGTCATTAAGAAGGGGGTTTTGGAATTGAGTTTTGTGAGCACAATAAGTTGTGTGTGCTCATGTAAATCTATTATGTGGCAGCTTTGCCGAATTTTCTCTTAAAGATGGAACAGTTGTTTCTGTGAAATACTGTGCTAGACAGTCAGTGTAGCACAACTTGAACCACAGCTCTGCTATTTAGTCACTGTGTGATCCTCGGTGAATTCTATGCCTCTGTTTTCTCACCTGTGAAAGGGAGATGATGGTAAAATCTATCTCATAGGGTCCTTCTGATGATAAAGTGAATTAATATGGGTAAAACAATCACAATGCTTGGCACTATGTAAAATTTAGCTACTGGGAGAATTATTTCAGTGGGGGTAGCAAGTTCTAATCAATGGTGTACATTTAAGATGTATAGGTATTAAGCCAAGAGTCATTTTGTATGTTTCACAAATAAGAGGGAGGGCAAAAGACATGCCATGAGCTAAAAACATGGCAAAGGCACAGATATGGAGAAACGTAGGGCTTGTTTAATGCACCATTTCCATTTTGTTTTGTTTGGAGGAAACAAAATGATTTAAATAATTGTTATGTCATTTATCATAAGGCATATTTACAGGTCAGATAAAGAAAGATAAAGTTTTTGAGGACTCATGAACAATAAATGTTGAATTCTCCATTTTGCCTTAGAAGTCTTATGTTTTTGATAAGACTATATATATCGTCCCCAATACTGCCTACATGAAGTGGATAAAATACTAGGAGATAAAACAGGGTAGAACCCACTGAAAATTAATTGGTCTTTCAAGAGGATTAAAAGCAATCATTTCCTTCTGCCCCACATGTTTATGTAGCAAAGAGGCATTTTATTCTTGGTCTTTCCTGAGAATAAAAATTGTTCTCAATACTATATGACAGTATAAGTGATTTCTATAGGAAAATTTTCCTCTTTAGCAATTATCTACCACTCTGATCTCTTAGCTAATTCAATATTGTTAACCCAGGTGAAAGTGAAATTCCTTCATTTCCAATCTTCTATTCCCAAAACTTATCGATTTATTTGTATAGGGTTGCTCAGATTTTTATAGTAAAAAGCCACTTGAAAATGTTGTCTAAATGCATTCAGGTGCATGCTAATTTATTTTCCTCCTTTTGTTAAAATTTGCACAACAAGAGAACAGCTGGAGACAGTTTATTAACTAATTGGAAATCTTGGGCTTGGGAGACACTTGGGAAGGAACAGGAGGGGAAACTATCACGATATAAAAGAAGACAAATGTTCTTCCTGACAATGAGATATAATATTTATCCATTTGCCCATTGACTACTTCCTCTACAAAGCTTCTGACTCAGAAATAGACTGGAAATTAAATTAAATCTGTCTCCTGCATGATGCTCTAGAATGGTAAATATATGTATCTTTTGGTATTTGGTGTGTGTTGGCTGATACTGCTGAATTATATATTTCAGAACCCTCTGTTTCAAATGATAGTCACTCAAAATATTTTAAACAAAAAAGGGAATTTATTGACTCATTTAACTGGGAGTTTCAGGGTGATTCTGACTTCAAGCATGGCAGAAACTCAAGTAATATCCTTTGAATTCTATCTTGCTGTGTCTTATAACCCTCCTTCCTTTGTGGCCTGGGTACACTTTCTGGTGTTTTTTTCTATGTGGCAGGAAAGATGGCCCTCACACCTGCAATCTTAAATCCTTATGGCTTGAGATCTAAAAGGAAAAGGAAGCCCTTCTCCCTAAAATGCATATATCAGTTCTGAGAGGAGTCCTTGATTGGATTTGCTTATGACAAAGATCCTCTCATGTATGATAAAAATTTTCTCAAACTTTAACATATATACACATCATACATATTGCTTGATAAACTTGTTAAAATGCAGGTTTTAATTAAGCCCACTTTTACATTTGTTGTATTGATAACTTAACTCCCAACGCATACAGGTTGCTGCAGATATCTTTAAAGTCATTATAAAAAAGGAAGAAAAAGAATAAACGGAAAAAGACAGAGAAGTCTTTTTCTAGCAGTATTGCCTTGAACAAGCATATCACTGAAAACAATTAGACATGAAGGTTGAAATATATGTATTGCTGAGTTGCAATATGTTTCCAGTAGAAGCAGTCAGAAATCCTTAGAAGCCAAAACAGTAGTGAATGTGGGAAACCAGTGAGGTGGGTATACATTTAAGCTGTTCTTTTTGAGAGCACACAAACCATGGTGACTTTGAACTTACAATTTGATGGTTACACAAAATGCAGAATATACTGACAAAGTCTAGATCTAACATACACCTAATTGGAGATTCCAAAGTCTGGTAAAGGAAAAATAATGAGAAAGAGAAATATTTTAAAAGGTAGTTGTTGAGAGTTTTCCACTCAACATGAGAATTTTAAACCTGTAAGATTTAAATCTATATAGGACCTTATACATCTAGAAACTCAAATGTTTCTATGTCCTTAGTGTAGGTGTAAACTAGAAATAAAACCGTTCTTCAGAAAGAGGCAGTAAAGGATCTTGCTTATCTTAACATTGTAGCTGAGTGAGGGGGAAAAAACAATTCTTTGAAAATCTATAACTATAATCCAATCCTCATACAGATATGTGGTCTAGATTCATCCTTTCCATGTAACAAAAATATAAACAAAAACCATTAATTTGAGATTTCAGTGAAAATGGTCCTAAGATTGTAATGCCCAGGGAATGCCTGGTAGAAGCAAACACAGATTGCCTCAGGAAAACCTTCATTTTAGGCCTCAAACTTCTCACAAGTCAAGATTAAGTTACATGAGTAACACAAATGTCACAAAATACATGAGGACATAAGGTAACATAAGTTAGAACTAGCAGCAAAACAGACACTTTAAATATCAACATAGAACATAAAATAAATATGTTTAATATATTTACAGGAATTAAAGAGGGAGTTGAAAGTGTTAATAGAAGAGCAAGAGACTATCAAAATTTTCTTGGTAGATAGAAAAAGAAAAAACAGAACACTAAGAAATGGAAAATAAAATAATTAAAATTTAAATATATAAAAATGAATTAAACAGTAGTTTTGACAGAGCTTAAGAGAAAATTAGTGGAATAGAAGATAGATCTGAAGAAAAATTTTCCCAGGATTCAGGAAAATGAAAAAATATGGTTAAGACACATAAAAGAGTTAAAGTATCATTGTCTAATTACCTGGTTCAGCAGTTGATAATAGAAAGATAATGGGGAAGAGTAGAGTATTATAAGATAATGGCTGAGAATTTTCCAGAATTGGTCAAAAACACCAATGCTTACATTCAGGAAGCTCATTAAATCCCTAAGCATGGTAAATTAACAGAAATTCACAACTAAACACATTATGTAAAATTGTAAACTGAGAGGGAGGGAATGGTGCGAAGTGGGTGGGGGAAGAGAGATTTTTTTAAAGTAGAAGAAAACAAACAAAATCAAGCATGTAATTCAACTGGAACCTAACTTTTTAATAGCCAGATAGATGTGCAGTCAAAGTAATAGTCAAATTAGAACTCAGTGAAATTATCTTTCAAAATGAAAGCAAAATAAGGAAAATTTCAGCTAAACAAAAACTGGCAGAGTTTGCGTCTAGCAGACCCTCACTAAAGGAAGTACTTGGGGCAAAAGAAAAATGTTTCTAAAGATCTAATATGCAAGAAGGAATGGCGAGCAAAGAAATTGGTAAACCAATGGGTAATTCTAAAAGAATATTGAAAGTATGAAACGATAACAATAATGTTTAATTTTTTGGATAGAGAAAGGATAGTATTGACGTTGGGAGCAATATGAAAATTCCAGGATTCCTAGCGTCTAGATTTTGTTAAAATAAGTATGTATATTAAATTGTGGGGGTAATGCTTGAATAGAAATATAGTGTGGAACTTCCAAGCTAGAGAAGGTAGAAAAGGAATATAAAAATTTCATTCAATTGAAAAAAAGGCCAAAAAAGGAAAGAGAAAAATCACAGTTCAAATGTAAGCACAAAATAATATTGTAGCAACAAGTCTACATATGACAGTCATCATAATAATTATAAATGGACTAACTTTCCATTTAAAAGATAAAAATTGTCAAGCTCTGTAAAAATTAAAACTCATCTATTTGTAAGGGATACACCTAAATCTCAGGATTCAGAGAAACTGTAAAACTAAAAAAAGATCCACAAGGGAAATATTAAGACTTTCTCCATAAAGTTAGAGTAATTAAAACAGTTTGGTAATGGTTCAGGGACAATCAAATAGGCTTGTCTCCCAGGCTCTGCCACTCAGTGGCACTCATGCCAGACTTGAACTCTGGAGCTAGTAACAAAATGCAGAAGGGCAATAGTGTTGGTGATGGAAGTGGTTGCAGCCACTTCAAGTTCAAGAGTTGCCAATATGCTGCTTAGAGGCAGCAGCAGTCATTTCCTTATCAGAGCAGTTCTGCAGTGTAATTTTGAATATTTTCCCTGGAAGATTACCTGGAGTTAGAAATTTTGTGAGCTATCCTATATCCTTAAACAAACAAATTCTCTTCTGCTGTGCTTTGTCACTCAGAGTCAGCTTCTATCGCTTGACAGTAAGAATCCTGACTGATACAAAATGTGCTTCCTAAGAGGAAGAAGAGAAAATCTTAAGGTGCTTGCCCCAGGATTGCTAACTGGGACCCTGTCACTTTGATCTTTCCTGCAAAATGAGGGCACGTTTCTGAATTCTCCTGTTTTGCAATGATTTCACCTTTTTTATTCCCCAGCAAAATGTGGAAGATCAGGATCTACATTCAGAAATATATCAGATTTAGAAATAAACCAAGGCAAGAAATACTTGTTTAAGGCAAAGTTCAGTTTTCAAAAGTTCTTGAAGAAGGGAGGGTTGGTAATTGAGACATATTACATTTATATTTTTAAATTTTATATTACATATATATTTTTATATATTAAAAGTGATATTCAGTTTGTTTGGAGATTTTTTTCCTTTCCTTTCCACTTGAATTTTTTTTCTGAAATTGAGGCCTAGTTTTGGTACCTCTACCCACTATTAGTTCTCTTAAATAATTATTCATGTGACTATTTGTTTAAATGTCTGCTTCCCTGGGAGACTGTAAGCATCAGAAAAGCAGAGAAGTGGTTGTCTTGTTTATTGGGTATTCCTGGTGCCTAGCACATAATAAGTGACTGATAAAAATATTCTAAGTTAAATGAAAAATAATGAATAAATGGAATATGATAGAAGCAAAAAAATGTTTTACTATCTTTTTTTCCACTAAAATGATTATTTTAGAATGAGTGGTTTTAAATATAATACCATAGAAACACTTTAATAAAATATATCTGCATGATTGATTAGCGTGAAGAAGTACAAATTGTGTTTTTATATCTCCAAACCAGCAAAATGACTTTTGATTACAGACAGGTTTAAAGTTCTCATTCAAAATTCAACTATTACACAAAAAATTAATTTAATTTCATTTTACATCTCAAACAGGCCCTCTCCCAGGATTTTCTTTCAGGAAGTTCATTATTTGAACAGAAGATTAATCTCCAGAGCTTTCTTCTACATCTCTATCTAGCAGTATCTACTCTAATGAACTTGCCTTTCTTTAGGAATTATTCTTTTTCAATCTTTAAACGAAATTTCCATTTCCTCCCAGGACGTTCTTAATTAAACAATTCATCTGTCTAGACAGTGCCTATTTCTTCCTCTTCTAGATTAATATATTATTTGGAATTTTTACTTTAAAAACCTTTCTTGATATTTATGATAAAAATGAAATATTAAGTCAAATCTACAGTGAACTTCCATGACGTTGTACTTTGTTGGCATTGAAATGAATGTATGTTATGGTGGGGGTGATGGTGAGAGGAGTGAGATGGGTTAACCTTCATTGTATCTCTCTGTAGAGGGACTGCCTTCCATGTATCTCCCCTAGATCTGGTCTCCTCATCCTGGGCTCCTTCTCCAAGGTTCCAATCCACTCTTTCACATTTCCAGACCCTGCCTGATTGAATGACCCTCAGCCTATCCCCTGCAGAGCCAGAGACATCTGGGGCTTTCTCCATTCTTTTTGATCTATTATTATGGCATAAGCTCTGTATTAGTTTGCTAGGGCTGCTATAACAAAGAACCGAAGGCTGGGTTGCTTAAACAATAGCAGTTTATCTTCTCACAGTTCTTGAGGCTAGAAGTCTGAGATCAAGGTGTCAGCAGGGTTGATTTCTTCTGAGGTCTCTTTCCTTGGCTTATAGGTAGTTATCTGATTAAGGCCCACCCTAAGCAGCTTACTTAACCTTAACTACATTGTAAAGACGCTTTTTCCAAATACAGTCACGTTCTGAGGTACTGGAAATTAGAACTTCAATGTTTAAATTTTGGGGTAGCACAGTTCAGCCCATAACTCCCTATATCTTGCTTCTTTCAGCTTCAGAAGCCTACTTGTGAATTGTAAAGAAAAAAACCCAGAAAACGTGTTGTTTCTTCTTCTTTGTCTTCATCCTAGAACAATTCCAGTTTTCCTTCAGGAAATGATTGAGCAGTAGGATTATGTATAAAGGAAAACACACTGATGACTATTTTAAGACAGTATTTCACTGCTCCTACATCTTGCCAGGAACCGTGCTGGGAACTTCCTAAAATTAATAACCTCAGTCACATAGGCACTGATGGTGCCACTCTACGCAAGAGGAAGCAGACCCAAAGAGAGTTTAGATCAGGTGTATGAAGTTAGTGACAGGATTGCAAGGCAGAAAGTCTGATCTAAAACCCAAGCTTTAATTGTACAGGTGACTGTTCTCAATATAAATCAGGCAAGAACGTTGCAGTGTATCTAGATACTATTAAAGACTCATACTGATTATAGTTAATGGTTGAAGAATACTGGAAGAGTAAAATGGTGGCCTGCTGTGAAATTAGCATAGTAATAGTTATTGGAGTCCCTGGTAGGATACTCTTCTTGCCATAGGGCACTCAATGAAGACTTGATGAACCTGTTTCTGCCCTGTGATTCTAAGGCCTTTAGTAGGGCAGTGTGGGAGGGAATCTCTTCCCCTGTACTGAGCAGAGCTCAGGCCTCTCAGGGCTCTACGTTTTAGTGCACTTTTAGTAGAGGAGTACATCACTTACTACCCCAATATCCCTTGTCACTTTTTTATACTCCTTACAAAACAATACCAAGAGTAGGCGTATGAGCTACTGGTTAGGAAAGAATTTCAATGGATGTTTTCCCACATTTTAAAGGAATGTTTTCCTCTGCAGGAAGGAGAATGACCAATCTAATAATTTTGATGATAATCATAATGACAATGAAATGGTGGAAATTATTACCATGTGTTATGTTTTGGGCTATGCACATAATTCTATTAGTGAGTAAAAAGATGATCTTGACAGACCCATCAGAATGGAATAAATCACAAAATTAATTAAATTTATTTGTCATTATTCCTGGCAGATTTTATTTTCAGTTTCCTTATAACAAAATCAATATATAAGTTTATTTATAAGAAAGTAAGATATTTATGTGAACTCCAAGTCACATAAATTGCTTTTTCTTTAGAAGCAATGTAGAAAATATCTGTTACCACTTTATTTTTATCTTATTTTTTTTAATGTCATTGCTTTTTAAAAAAATTTTTATTCTATTTTATTTATTTTATTTTTTGGCTGCTTTGGATCTTCATTGCTGCATGCGGGCTTTCTCTAGTTGCAGCGAGCAGGAGCTACTCTTCGTTGCGGTGCATGGGCTTCTCATTGCGGTGGCTTCTCTTGTTGCAGAGCATGGGCTCTAGGCGCAAGGGCTTCAGTAGTTGTGGCACTCGGGCTCAGTAGTTGTGGCTCATGGGCTTAGTTGCTCTGCAGCCTATGGGAGCTTCCCGGACCAGGGATCGAACCCATGTCCCGTGCATTGGCAGGCAGATTTTTAACCACTGTGCCACCAGGGAAATCCTATTATTATTTTATTAATAATTAAATTTTAACCAAGATCTTGAAAAGTACACAGTAATGCAGTGATTTATTTGCTAGATCAGAGGCTACAGGAAGAGGAGTCTAAAGTGAAAGTGAAGAAAACCATGCAGGGTGAGACGGGTAGAACGAGGGAATAATAAGAGCCTGGGGATTCTGAACTAAGAGTTCAAGGTTATGAGACTATTAAGGAGAGGTTGAAGGTTTGGGCTTACTTATGTAATAACAGGAGGGGTGTATAAAAAGAGTATTCTGGAGGTATGAGATGTGTACACCACCTCCAACATAGATGAATTAAAGATGGGTTTAAATTACGGGTTTTAGTTAGTTTTAAAGAAATTTTCCAAGTTTAAAGTTGCAAAATCCAGATAAAGGTTAATGAAGGAAGATCATTCATTAACTCATTTAACTAATGTTTGTCGAGTGACTTACGTATACGCCAGTGTTTAGACATCGGATGTACATCAATAAATAAGAGCGAGATACTCCTTGGCCTTATTTATCTTTATAGTCTTGCAGAAATTAAATAATCTTCCTGGATATCCTAATGAATAGAACAAAGGTCTTCAATTAGATTAGTACTTTTGAATTCTGAGGACTCACCTGATTAAATCTAGAAGGGAATTTGCCCTGTTCTCCCAAGTTTGCTGCTATTTTTGAAGTGTAGAAGAGAAGAACCTTTTTTTTTTTTTTTTTCCATCTCACCAGGGACTGTGGGCAACATTTCCATTCACCCTGCCTCAAAATTTCAGGAAGTTTTTAACAAGAGCTCACTTGGGGCACAGAACTTGAGCATAGGACAAATATCTGCTTTCTGTGGTAGTTCGGCAGAGCGTCTGTTTCTGATGTACCTGAGAGCCAGTGGGCTGCAGAAGAGGAGCAGAGGACTGAGAAAGGTAAGAAGGGAAAGGAAGAGGTGCCAAGGTTAAGAGAGAGAGGTAAGAGATCAGTGAGAGGGAGGCTCTATGCTGACGCACCTGGGCGGCGGCGTGTGCATTTTGCAAACAGACGAGTATAAGTTCTTAGGTTGCCTGTGATGTTTAGCCCTTAGCAAGATGATGATGCTCATTTTGAGAGACTTTGCAAATTTCCTATTTCAAGGAGGTATCTTTTGTCAGGCAAACTGTGCATCTACTATTTCTCCCACCCTAATACTTGGGAGGCTGCAGTGCCTATCTCTGCAAGAGTTCTAATGTCTACTACTGGGCCTTCTTTTTTTTTTTTTTTTTTACATCTTTATTAGAGTATAATTGCTTTACAATGGTGTGTTAGTTTCTGCTGTATAACAAAGTGAATCAGCTATACATATACATATATGCCCATGTCCCCTCCCTCTTGCATCTTCCTCCCACCCTTCCTATCCCACCCCTCTAGGTGGTCACAAAGCACCGAGCTGATCTCCCTGTGCTATGTGGCTGCTTCCCACTAGCTGTCTATTATACGTTTGGTAGTGTATATATGTCCATGCCACTCTCTCACTTTGTCACCGCTTACCCTTCCCCCTCCCCATATGCTCAAGTCGACTGAGTCCAACTCAGGTCCTACCACCAAGGCTTCCTGCTTGGGGAGAATGAGTCTGCTGTCCCCTGTGCCTTTTTCAATTAAGTGGGCTCCTTCATTGTCTCTTGTGACCAAACCCTTATTTGTAATAGAGTCCTGGTCCTAATAGTTGTCTACTCTCTCAGTGCCTTGGATCCTAGCTTGCTCCTGGGACTACTTTGTCCTTTCTCCTTAGAACTGCAGTTCCCATGACTGGTCACTATTTTCTTCTATTAGGTCCCCCTGATACTCAGTGCATCTCGGGTGTGGGGTTTTTACCTGCTGGAACAGCCCCCTGACCTCCTACAGTCTCACTGATATGTAGTGCTGCCTGTACTTCTGTCCTTTTTTGGTAAAGAAGAATTTGGGAAATAATCCTTAACTCATCAGAGCCTTTCCCTCTTTATACTCAGTTTGTAATGATGCTAATTCTGGTTCAGTGGAGTTGTGGAAGTATTAAACATGATTAATGTTTACTGTGTGTACAAACCATACATTTGGAAGCTATCTGTGTTGGTTCAATACGTTTACCTCTAAGAACCGTATAAGATCATGGGAGAAAGGAATGCTGGTTCAGGATGTTGAGCATGAATTAAGAGGTGACAAAATACCTTGAATAGTAAGAACCACCTGTCAATGCAGGTAAATTGAGAAGATGGGTTAAGTTGGGCACATGGGTCGATAAAGATCATCTGATACTTACTCTGATCACTGGGACCACAGGCCAACTTGTGGCTCTTAGAAGAATGAATAAATATTTTGAGAAAACCTCTTTAGGATGGAGTAATTCCATGGTCTGCTCTCTCTCAGGATTCTGTGAGGAGCAAGTCTTCTATTCCCTGTCTGCTTCGACCCCAGAAGCTCTGTTGTGCTGGGACCTGTCCAGCTACCCTTGGGGATCTCTAGCCTTTCATAATTCTAAAGTTGAGGCTTCATTTTGTGCTCTGGTAATTAGAGGTGCAAGAAAGAAGGCAAAGGCTTCAGCTTTTTCTTCTGGGTTCCCCTAAATAGGCTTAGGGCCAAACTCTCCCTTTGGAAGAATGAGAAAGGAACTTTAATTAGAGTTTTGAAATGCAAATCCGACTCACTTTGCTTGCCACTTGAGTGTCCTGTCCCAACACTATCCCATAGCCTCCTGATGGCAATTTCTCTGCCTGTATTTTGGAGTATAATTTATCAGACTAGTTAGTATATTTTATTCATTGATTCATTTAATTTAAAAATGAAAACATTTATTAAGCAGCTGTATTAGTTGAATAAAGTCAATACAGTTCCTGATTTTAAGGAAGGAAACTAACAGATAAACCAGTAAGTGGCATAAAGCGATAGGTCATGATAAAAAATATATGTAAGATGAAGGAATGGAGGCAAAAGGAAGAAGGGTCAGATGCCAGAGTTGAAATTACTTTGGGGTGAGTTTTGAAAATACCCTAAATCAGCCCCAGTGCCCACTAAGTCCTGGCTCAAAGACTTGGGCCCGGCCAAGCCAGGCTTGTAACAAAGTCCCTTGGCCTCTCAGATTAATTGTTCTTGTCCACAAAATAGCAAAGAAACATCACTCCAAAGCTTTTGGTTATCTTCAGCTTTAATTAATCAGGTTTTTTGCTGATTTATCATAATCTCAAGCAAGTGCCAGAAAAACCTCACAGTGAAATGGAAAGTCAATTTCTTTGCTCAGAATTCACAGAAGATTGAAGGTTATTAAGAGGCAGCTTAGAACTGGGCTTTGCTGTGTACTTAGGTTTCATCAATTTGAGAATGACGGTGCTTCACTGCTATTTAAAAGCAGAAACAAAAACCTCACCTGCTACTTGCATTTTAAGAAATTGGCATTCAACATGTTTTTGGGAATTGACATATGGCTTAATTTTCAGTATCTCAGCAGCTGTGCCTTTAAGCGTTGTCTGGAGATACAGACAGTCGCAGTGCTTCTACTGCAATAGTTTTTCAAGTATTTGCTGCCAATACAGTAAGTCCCCTACATACAGACCTTCGAATTTCTAAGTTTCAAAGATGTAAACTGCGTTAACACGTCCAATCGCGTAAGTTAGTTCACGTGTCTGGCGTGCATTGTCATGTGCGTGCACCCTCCACAAGTGGTTGTGCTTTTGTGTACTTCACTATACAGTACTGTGTAGAGCACGGTAGTACAGTGTCTTTATTTCAAGCCCAGGATGTCCAGAAGCAAGTGTAGAAGCAGCAGTGATGTAGCTGTTACTGCTCAGAAGTGCCAAGTGATAATAATGGAAACAAAAGTGAAAATAATTGAGAGAGTGGAGTGAGAAGAAAAGATGGTAGACATCGCTCATTCCTTTTTCTTTTTTTTTTTTAGCATCTTTATAGGAGTATAATTGCTTTACATTTTTGTGTTAGTTTCTGCTGTATAACAAAGTGAATCAGCTATATGTATACATATATCCCCATATCTCTTCCCTCTTGCGTCTCCCTCCCTCCCACCCTCCCTATCCCACCCCTCTAGGTGGTCACAAAGCACCGAGCTGATCTCCCTGTGTGATGCGGCTGCTTCCCACTAGCTATCTGTTTTACATTTGGTATTGTGTATATGTCCATGCCACTCTCTCACTTCGTCCCAGCTTACCCTTCCCCCTCCCCATGTTCTCAAGTCCATTTTCTACGTCTTTATTCCCGTCCTGCCCCTAGGTTCTTCAGAACCACTTTTTTTTTTTTTTTTTTAGATTCCATATATATGTATTAGCATACGGTATTTGTTTTTCTCTTTCTGACCTACTTCACTCTTTATGACAGACTCTAGGTTCATCAACCTCACTACAAATAACTCAATTTCGTTTCCTTTTATGTCTGCATCACTCATTCTTATAACATTGAACTCCTTGCTGTGCAACACGAGGAGCTTATTAATGAAGACCTGATGGAATTGGAGGCCCAGAAAAAGGACAAAGAGAGATAAGTGGATGAAGAACTGACGAGATTCACAATGCAGGAAATGGCAAGGGGATTTTCTTTACAGTATTATAGGATATATGATGTTATTGCTTTTGGGAAAGAAAATCATTTTGCCTCAAGATTGGAAGTGGGTCATATTTTCAAACAGCTAATACATTTGGTCTCACCATTTTCCCTGAGTTTGGCAAAGCTTTGAGAAAGATCAAACCAACGTTGTCACAAATGGACAAATGGCTATCAGTGACCCAACAATAAAAAGTTTTAGGTCAAGAACAAACTCATCTTGAAAATTTTTCTCAGTCCTCTTCAACAGCTAGGTTTCCTAAGGAGAGACACTGGTAGGCAATTTTAAGAGTGGTTTGGTAGAGAAATTTATTACTATTATTCAAATGCTGTCATCTCATTTTACCCTCATGTGAACTGTATGGTATGAGTTGTATTATCTCTGTTTAGTGAGTGATGAATTCAAGAACAAATGAAATCAGGTGGCTTGTATTACATTTTCAGAAAGGTGATATGGGGCAGAACTGGGACTTGACTACACCAAATCCCTGTGGTTTTCATAAAACCACTCTGCAGTTGTGCAACGAATATTGTAGGCTCCTTAAAAACAAGTGATTATTTTTAGCATTTTTTTTCCTTTTGAACCAAATGTCATGCTGGGAGTGGATGGTTTGATTTCCTCAATTTATGGCATTATTCTCTCGAGATGTGTAGGTAAAAATACCAAAGAAAAGCCAAAATATGGAACTATAAAATCCCACTGACTAACATCTTATAAAGTGCTTTTTAGACTGTGGGTTAAGGATTAGATATTACCCTACTTGCAAACTATGAAGTTAGCCTGCCACAGTTTCATAGAGGCTGGTAGAAGACACAGAGTTCTCAAAGCAATTGCAGTAGCCAAAGCATCAACATTTTTCATGTCATTTCTCCAAGTCCCAGTTCTTACTGGGTGATACCAAGAGGACCAGATAACACCTGTGTATGCAGTGAGTTGCATTATAGGACGGAACTTTGAGCTTAGAAAGCCCAAATCTTCTATAATGGGGTAGTAAGCATGCTTGCCTTTTACTCCAGAGGAAGGCACTATTTTATCTTCTCAAACTGTTCACTCTACAGACATTCTTAAAAAGAATGTTATGGGAAGATGGAAGCAACCTAAGTGTCCATCATCGGGTGAAAGGATAAAGAAGATGGGGCACATATATACAATGGAATATTACTCAGCCATAAAAAGAAACGAAATTGAGTAATTTGTAGTGAGGTGGATGGACCTAGAGTCTGTCATACAGAGTGAGGTAAGTCAGAAAGAGAGAGACAAATACCATATGCTAACACATATATATGGAATTTAAGGGAAAAAAATGTCATGAAGAACCTAGGGGTAAGACAGGAATAAAGACACAGACCTACTAGAGAATGGACTTGAGGATATGGGGAGGGGGAAGGGTAAGCTGTGACAAAGCGAGAGAGAGGCATGGACATATATACACTACCAAATGTAAGGTAGATAGCTAGTGGGAAGCAGCCGCATAGCACAGGGAGATCAGCTCGGTGCTTTGTGACCGCCTGGAGCGGTGGGATAGGGAGGGTGGGAGGGAGGGAGACGCAAGAGGGAAGAGATATGGGAACATATGTATGTATATATATATATATATATATATATAACTGATTCATTTTGTTGTAAAGCAGAAACTAACACACCATTGTAAAGCAATTATACTCCAATACAGATGTTAAAAAAAAAAAAAGAATGTTATGGGAAGCAAGCCGGGTTTGGCCAGGCCCAAGTCTTAGAGCCAGGACTTAGTGGGCACTGGGGTTGACTGGGTATTTTCAGCTCATCCCAAAGTAATTTCAACTCTGCCGTCGAGAACGAAGGGCAGGTAAGCAGCTTGCTAGATGGTAGATAAACGAGAGGTCCATGGAGAACTGTCTCCCAGTACATACTCAACTCCTTTATATGTTAAGAGGGTTCTGCGCACAATTTCAACTTGTGTGTGTGTGTGTGTGGGTTTCCCCACACCATCCAATGAGCGATTGTCTGACACCAGCTGGGGGTCCTTCAATTCAATGCAATTCTGACACTACATATCCGGAGATAGCATCTACGGATTCAACAGGTCCCACAGTCCCACAAGACTACTCCCCGCTACAGATGCCAATCTCAAGCCCAGGTTCGACTGCCTGGCTATAAATCAGAGGTTCCTATGACTCCCTCCTTGAGATCGATTAATTTGCTAGAGTGGCTCAGGAAACCCATTTACAGTACTCAGTAGATTACCAGCCTTATTACAAAGAATATTAGAGGATATAATCAACAGCCAGGTGAAGAGATGCTAGGGCAAGGCATGGGGAAAGGGCTCAGTGCTTCCTTGCCCTCTTCAGGTGCACTGCTCTCTCAGCACCTTCTCGTGTTCACCAGCCCAGAAACTCTCCTAAGCCCCTCCTCTTGGGTCTTTATGGAGATTTCATTCCATAGGCACGATTGATTAAATCATTGGCCTCTGACAATTGATTCAACTTCTCATCTCTCCAGCTGTCGGGGGTGGGACTGAAAGTTCCGAACCCCTAATTACATGGTTGGTTCTCCTGGCAATCAGCCCCCACTATCAACTTCTTATTCTTCAGATCTTATCAGTTTAAACCTTCCTTCTTCAAGGAGAACTCTGACTTCCTATTAGTCCCCCCCAGTGCCTGGAATAGTTGAAAATTCTACCTTATGTGTAAGCTAACATGTTATCCTGCCACACTTTCATAGATACTGGCAGAAGACTCGAGACTCGTGGGTCAGAGACCAAGGTCTTTATTGTCACCAGACCAAGTTCATTTGCCAGACATGCAGCAAGCCAGATGCTGAAAAGCCAAGGTTTGCAGCAGAGAAAAAGTTTATTCACAAGGCAGCCAAGTGAGGAGATAGGAGAACAAACCTCAAATCTGCCTCCCAGATGAGGTCTAGGGATATTTAAGGGATAAAAGGGCAGGGTGGTCTGAGGCATGGAGAAAGGTGATTGCAGGTAAGAAAAGCAAGGTAATCAGTGGTCTGCACAAACGTAGTCAGGCTTCATGGCTCCTCACAGGACACATGTTCAGAAAATGGCAGCATTCACATGCTCTGAATGTGAAGTTTTTGGCCCTTTGTCGTCAAAAAGTCACCTATCAGACACTCACGCAGGCCCACTTGAGTGGCTGGTGGTCTCAGCTGGTCTGAACTGGGCAAGAACTAGCTCCAAGTTCCTGAAAAACAACTTAAGCGACCGTTGCTATAGTGACCCATATGTCAGGGGTGTTACCTATAAGGAAGCTAGTGCAAGTTTAGTTTAAAATCAGATTAAGGCAAGCGACTAAAAGCCAGCGAGGCAGGTTAGGTTTGGCAGGCTTAATCAGATTTGCCCTCGGCTTCGTTATCACTCACAGCACAGCAAGTAGCAGAGCTGCGTGTTCTCAGCAGCTCCCCCTGTCCCTGAAGTCTCGGGGAGATGACGCAGAGCAGTGCAGGTCAATGTGTACACATAGTGGGTTTGCCTCAGCAGAGGAAGCTCATGCTGGAGAACCTTGGCCTTCTAAAGGGGACTGCCAGCAAACCTGCCCATCCTTTGCCATGGAGGGAGACATGGTCTTTACTGTACTGGTAGGAAACAAATCTTCCCTCTCTCTGGAAGGAGGCACTATCTTCTGAGGCTTCTTACTATACAACATCCTTGGAAAGAAAGAATGAAGCAAAAGCTAACAGAAGATGTACGTGAACGTGAGAGACCCATGGAGAATGGTCTCCCGACACCCTGTCACTACCTCATCTAGATTATGATAGGTTTCCCTTGTTACAAATTCTTACAAAATTCTGTTTTCTGTTGATAGCACTTTTCCAATTACATTTAATAAAGTGCTAGTATAATTAGTTGTGTTTTATTTATGTCTTCCTCACTGGTTTCAAGTCCCATGTGGGTAGAGGCCATATTTTATTTGAATACTAAACACCTCAGCCTTAGCAAAGCCTACAAGAGGTATTCCATAGATGCTCGTACAATGATGTAGAATGATGAATGAACATGGTTGGGGCCTCTCTAAGGACTGGAACCTCCTATGAGAAGCCTTCCCAGATTCCCTGGATATTGGTTTGGTGTCCTGTGAGCTTCTGTCCTATCCTGTGTGTTGTCCTATCACAACATTCACTGCACGATTGAAATGATATCTTTATTTCTCTGACTTGTTTACTGAACTTTGAGCTTCTCCACAGCAGAGTCATTTCTTCCCCAGTAGCTAGAACAATGCTTTGCATAGATTAGCAGCTTAATGAATACGTACTTTTATCTATACAGACCTAAAGCTCCACATTAAGACAGCCTTATACATTAAAGTGCTTTTGCAGCTCATTTCCTAATGTCCTGTAAGAAAAGGGATAAATGAGTTACAGATATAAAATTACACCATTTTGATTCAATGTTTGATCCATACTTAACCCAAAGAGGAAAAAAGTTGGTAGCTTATTTGAACAGCAGTGATTATTTGGTTTGGGATCATCACACCTAAATCAAGTAAACATGATCACCAGTTTAAGATGTTTTACTTTTCTTATATGTCTGACATTTTTAGTGTTGTTTAGAATATTGAATTAGAACAATTCTTATTTTATTAAAAGAAGGCGGCAGCATAGCTTAGTTGAAAGTGCGTGGGCTTTTGAATGAGAGAAAACCAGGGATCCTGGCTTGGTCATGATGAATTCAGGTAAGTTATCATACCTCTCCTGATTTCTCAATTCAGAAATAGGAATTGTTATATGTATTTCATTGTGCCAAGAAACGGACATTACATTTGTCCTTTGTTTCGGAAACACATCTATGCCCTATCCCTTTTGACATTTGGGAATTCTTTACCTTGCGAATTTTGGCAGGTGGCAAAGACCTGCTTCCCCTGTAAAGCTGGAGATGACCTGGATACTCGGGCACAAGCATGTGACAAAGGGTCTGCCAGTCAGATTCATGCACTCCAGCTGTTGATTCTGTGTCTAATGACACAACAGAGGCGCTCCCTCCGTGTCCCTCTTTCCGTCAACAAGGGCATTAGCCATGCTTGACAGGCTTACTCCTTGTCACAGAAATGACAATGCCGGGCCCAATGCTTGATGGTGGCTGCAATATTTTCTTCGTCACGTCAGTCCTACGGCACAATTTCGAGCATTGTTCCTGGAAGCTCAGCCTCCAGCCTGCGTCCCTAGTACTCCCCCGGGGTTCTGGGAACTATGTGATATCTTTAATCTCACTGTCTACCTACTCAGTCAGAGTCAGCTTCTGTTGCTTTAATCTAAAAACCTCAATCAGACATTATGGCCCCAGCTTATGAAGGTCCAGTGGCTTTGGCAAGTGAGAGTCAGGCCAATTAGGTCAGGTTAGGGCAGGGTTGAGAGGCTTCCAACAAGCCTAGAGTCTGGGGCCTTAAATACCTGATGCTCTGAGCACTGCACACAGTTATTTAGCTTCAGAAAAGTGGAAATGAGGCAGTCGATGATTCAAGCAAACACGCATGTTCTTTCCTTTGACTTTTTTTTTTCTTTTTTTAGGGCATTTGGTCTGACTTCATGCAGAATTAACTCTGTTTCCTTCACTTGCCAAAGGAGCATGTGCCAGGGGTGTTCAATAAAGTATGAAACGCTGTTCCTCTAAAAAGCAAGGAACAGCCAGTTTGGGGGACACATCAGTCCCTCAACTGAAACAGAAGCATTTGCAAAAATCCTAAAATTTATAAAACTTTGGCACCAAATTTCATCATAATGGCATTATTTCATCATAATGTATTTTTTGGCGGAAGTATCTAGGTTTTCTGATCATAAGCATTAAAACTTTACTTTCAGAGTTAGCCTTTAATTTTGCTTTTAAAGACTTTCTAATTTTCCCTAAACCACAAAGAATAAAAAGCTCTAAAAAGAAGTCCTACACAACTTGGTTTTAAAGAAGAGCAAAGGATAATATGTCTTTAAGAGCCCGGGGTTTAAAGTCATTAGTTTCTGATTTCTGCTCCCCGAACTTGCCCACACCCCAGCTGTTTGATCAGCTGGTTGCTTATACCGTCCTTGCCTCAGTTTCCGCATTTGTGGGAGTGGGTCATAAGACTTGCTTCCCAGGGCTGTTTTGAGGACAACATCTCAAAGATCGTGTATGCTAGAGCCCCTGCCTGGAGACTTGATGCAGGAGGATCTTGAAGAGGATGAATTGAGTTTGATTCCGAAACTATTCTGACATAATTGAAAGTGAACTATAGGCCAAAGATTTTATATGGTGAAGGGGAGAAATGTTAGGTTCTTCTATATTGCAATTAATGTCAATTTTCAGGAAATTGCTCTTTGTGTTATTGGTATTTTCTCATAATCTTAAAAAAAATAAATGAACCCAAAATGCTCCAAATCGTTATTAGGGAGAGGAATCTTTTTTTATAGGAGTATCAGGTTTGGGGCGAAAGGGAGAGAAGATTCAGATTGTGATAAATCAGGGCTCCATAAGCCTAAATTTGTTTCCTTTTTAAAATTTTATTTTACCTTTTTATACAGCAGGCTCTTGCTGGTTATGTTTTATACCTATTAGTGTATATATGTCAATCCCAATCTCCCAATTCATCCCACCACCATCACCCCTCCCCCACTTCCCCCCTTTGTGTCCACACGTTTCTCTACATCCGTGTCTCTATTTCTGACTTGCAAACTGGTTCATCTGTACCATTTTTCTAGATTCCACATATATGTGTTAATATACAATATTTGTTTTTCCCTTTCTGACTTACTTCACTCTGTATGACAGTCTCTAGGTCCATCCACGTCTCTACAAATGACCCAATTTTGTTCCTTTTTATGGCTGAGTAATATTCCATTGTATATATGTACCACATCTTCTTCATCCATTTGTCTGTTGATGGGCAAGAGGCACATGAAAAGCTGCTCAACGTCACTAATTATTAGAGAAATGCAAATCAAAACTACAATGAGGTATCACCTCACACCAGTCAGAATGGGCATCATGAGAAAATCTACAAACAACAAATGCTGGAGAGGGTGTGGAGAAAAGGGAACTCTCTTGCACTGTTGGTGGGAATGTAAATTGCTACACCCACTATGGAGAACAGTATGGAGGTTCCTTACAAAACTAAAAATAGAATTACCATATGATCCAGCAATCCCACTACTGGGCATATACCCTGAGAAAACCATAATTCATAAAGACACATGCACCCCAATGTTCATTGCAGCACTATTTACAATAGCCGGGTCATGGAAGCATAAGCCTAAATTTGTTTCTTTGGGGCAGGAGGGAAGGCAGCGTGAGAAGTGTGGGCCATCCCGGAAGGCGGAGCAATCCTTTATTTCTGTCTTTGTTTCCTGCTCCTGAGCTGTAGCACTACAAATACAGTACATATCAGCACTCCTTTGCCACCTTTCCTCCCCCCGCCCCCCACAGGAACAATTTGCTACTGTCCTAGGGCTTGCAATTATTGAGTCTAAACCTGCACATACATAAAGGTTACAAGTTGCGTGTAGATGTAAAAGAGCTGATAGCATCTCTAAAAACCCACCTCCTTTGAGTTTGAAGGGTTGTGAGATGTGTTACACAGAATGTCTTGGAGCAGGAGGGATTTGTTTGTGTTTTGATGTGTGGCCAGAGCCGTTTGTAGGGCTTATCATCATGTGATGTGATGTTGGCCTGAAACCTTTGCTTGACAAGGGCCGGCTCCCAACTCCTCTGCCACACCGCCCTCTGGGTTGTTAGTACTGTCTCTTGGAGTCTGAGACAGCTTTGTCACAGCAGTGCCTTCATGCACCCTGAGGTCATTCCTTTCACCTGCCACACTTCTGTTCTGGCTATTTCAACATTCCTGACAATCTCTTGTCAGAACAGTGCTGTTGGGGAATGAGGTTCTTCGTCTCCCACCTGGAATTCTAATATAGGCAAATGTTGTTAAAGAACATCAGGGAAGAACATCAGGGAGCATCTACAGAACTGGCACCAACCTTCAGGTATGTAGTTAGCACTTTGGGTGGAGGTGTTACAAAAGGGTGTTTAGCATTCACTGCACCCCACCTCTACTAGCCTGTGCATTGGCTTGTGGAGGAGATGGCTTCTCTGGGACTCCCTCACCGACATCAGGCACCCTCAGAAGGGCTTCCGGATTTTCAGGCCCCTGCTGGTTTGGTTCATATACTTCTAACTATTGGGATGTTCAGACACAGCCAAGGCAGCTACTTGAAGAGCTCATTCAAGGAGAAGAGATCTTCCTTTTGTTGTAGCTATACCATTTACTTCACGTTCTCTGCTCACCCCTGGACAGCTTATATTTAATTAATTTTGCTGAGCCTCAGTTTTTCTTATCTTAAAAATGGGGATAATATTTTATATCTCATAGGGTTACTTTGAGGGTTAAATGAAATGATGGTTAGAAATCACTTGACAAATCAGAGGCATGGAGTTTCTTTCACTTCATGTTTATAACAATTGTCACAACTTGTCACCCTCAGGGATGATTCTGCCATCTGTTCTCTGTGTGCCAGGCCAAAGAAAATCGTGCTGAATAGAACAAAAACAACTCAGCAATAACGGCCAGTAAAAAGCTAATGAGACCTGTTAATTAGCTAGGTTTTTTCAATCCTGTGCTTTTGCAGAACAAGATAAATGACAGAAGTTAGTCCATGACTGTCATATCAGCTGAAATGAAATGGGAATTTCATGGCATGCATTGAAGGCTTATGTATAGAGTGATCTCAATTACATGTACATTATCGCACTGGGGTCACCAGTGAATGTTTTGCATATTGACTCTAAATCTACTTAGACCCTTAGTTTCCAAAGAAATATTACATTCATTATTAGCTCTCATGTTTGAGTAGCCTAGAAGATTCTGATGAGAAGATTCTAAATTCTTAAATTTCCAGTCTCTCAAAATTTTGCTAAATAAGTATCCAATCAGCAACAGTAACCACGCCTTCATTTAGAACATGGAGATCAGTTGCCAGAGTTGGATGCTAACTCTTTATAATTAATTTCAAGACCACAATAGAAAACATCCAGAAGCTTCTAATTAGAGAGTAACTGCTAATTACACTCAAGATCCCATTGGAAATTTTAGCCTCGTTATAACTCAAACTGTATACCTTTCTGATTTAAATAACAATGTTAAAGATTTGCTTAGCTTGTAATTTGGGGTTAAAGTATAAAGAAGAGAAAGGTAATTGATGACAAGATAAAATTATCTGCATGATCACTGATGCATTGATTACATTATTCTGATTCAGAAGAGAGTCACCTTATTCACAAATTATAATCACATGTTTTATCTTTTTTTAGATGGTAGGATTTCATTGCAGTGTGTCTATGGTGCTTTACAATGGATTGGCAAATTCATTAATGAGTGGCCAAAGTTCTACATTAAGATTTAGCATATTTAGTAGTAATTGGAGTTTCAGTAGAAAACATCCATTCCTAATACACTGTGATTCCTTTATTAGGCTGATTCTAGGAGATGATACTTAATTCTCTATGCTACCAGTTATAGTTAGTTTTCCTGGTAAGGGTGATTTGCTCATATCTCATTCTTGATTGTCCATAGCCAAGTACTGTAATACTAACTTCAGTAAATGAAGTATACAGGTAACATGAAACCATACTTAATTGGCTGTCACTTGTGGAGTTTTCTTTGTGTCTTGTGGAGTGCCTTCTGCTAGATCTAGGAACAGGGAAAGCTGGCTTGAATATTTGAAGGAATACTATTCTGTTAGCATAGAACTCTGAAACATAATAGAAAATCAATAGTGATTTTGTTTCATGTTTTGCTACTCTTTATGTCTCACCTCCATCCTTTGATAGATAAGAATGTCTGTGTATCAAGTTAGGAAAGGAAGGAGAGGAAGGAGAAAATGACCAGGACTGTGTGTTTATTGAGTGATCAGTGTTAAACAGTGGAGGATTAACTAGCAATTATATACCTCTTGGTTTCCCAAACCAAATTTTGCCAAAGAGTTTCCACCAGCTTTTCACATAAAAATAGTTCTGCCACTAACCCTCAAATACTCTTTGGCCCTATGGTGTCTTAAAAATGATTGGACACAGAGAGCATGACTGTACACAGATGCCTGAATTAATACTGACTGGAAACAATCTTGTAACTTGTTTCTAAAAGGCGGGAATTGGAAGTTCTAGACTCCTTGCTCTTGGAATTGAGATGGACTCTGGTGAATTAGTTTAATCAGATGTTTCAGACCTCTGGCCCGTTTTAGCTTTTGAACACCCAGCTAGGGTCTCATTTTTGGTAGAGTCTCATCCCAAATTAAGGCACAAAAACAGTAACCAAAAACAGATTCTTGGTAAAGAAGCCAAATCTGAAAAGCTGCCATCTTGGAAGGTAGCAAATTCAATCTGATTTGAGCAGCAGAAAGCAAAAAATGCCCATGTCACTTTAACTTTGCTCTTGGGAATCATAATATCATGATTTTGCAAGTGAAGTATCCATTTCTGTGGAATATGTAACAATAGGAATTTTCGAGCAACTCAGATAATTTGGAAAGAACGTGGACATGAGTAATGAAAATGATGAAGGAGCTGGAAGAACTAATTTATGGCAGAAGATGAAAAGACTTTAATATGGATATCTTGGCTAAGTGAAGAATAGATCCTTTGATTAATAACTATGCATTCTTGAAGTGTATAAGCATTAAGAAAAAAATCAGTAAGTTTTGGGGTGTGGAAAACATGAATAATGGAATCAATTAAGTAAAGGAAAATAGGCTGAATGTAAAATGTAAAATATCTATTTCTGTTTTTTTCAGATATCTATTTTCTGTTTTTTGCCTCTTGAGGTATTTTCAGTGTTAAGTATTTTCTAGTAAGGTGGATAAGTTCTTAACATTTTCAATTTTTTTTTCTCCTAAACAAAAGAAGCAAAATCTCCCAAGAGTTTCAAAAGGGATGCATTTTGTTCACAGGGGCATAGTGGTTAGATTTCAGGGTCCATGATCTCCAGGACAAAGTCTCTATATCTAACGTAATTGATCCTAAAGCTGAGGAAGAGGGTTCTAATTTTCCTCTGGGAAGTTTGACTCAGACCTCTAAAGGAGGAACAGTTGCCAGGGCTTTGACACCCATTGATTCAGGACAACCTGAATGCACATTGTCACCTCTTAAGAGGAGTCTGAGGTTCCATTCAGCAGTTGGAAGAGTCTGCAGTTGAAAAAATATTAATGAAATATGTCGGTATGGTTGTGCTCAGACTTTGATTGCCAAGACAGAAGTTACAAATGCACCTGAGGTGGTAGAGGAGTGAATTTGGGGATTCCAGGCAGGCTGGCACAGTGGTTTAACACATGTACATGGATTATCAGTCAATCCACCAAATCTTGAAATCCTGGGTGGCCACCTACTAACTGTTCAATCTCGGGCAAATGCCTACCCTTTCTAAGTCTCAGTCTCCTCTTCTATCCAAGGGGCAGCTCCAAGGACTGTTGTGAGGATTATATCAAAGGTTATATTTATAGAGCTCAGCACAGTGCCTGATTCACAGTAAGTGTTCAGTAAGTCTTAGTAATTATTCTTGTTACTAGCTTTGTCCTCTGCCCTGACTGTATCCTCCACAATGCTGATCGTATCTCTCCTTCCAAAGGTAAGGACCAGTGATGGGATATTCTAGGGGGAGATGAAAGACAGAAAAGATGGTCATCATTCCATGAGAAGGCATGGTGTATTTCACATCAATATGTATTTCGGGAAACCCACCATGCTTTAAACTAAAATCTGAATAGTCTGACATGTCTAAATTATAATATTCTAATAGTAATTCAGTTTTATTATATTTCATTATGAATAATAATCACTTTGCTTATTTCTCCATTTTTCTCAAATCTTAATTAGCTACTTTTATTTGTATTCTTTCTGTTATTAATTTTTTCATTCTAATTTATATTTTACTATGATTTTTGTGATTTCTAGTTGCATTATAAGCCACCCCCCCAAAATCCTTTGTATAAGAAGTAAGGATATAAACAAATAAATAAAATATACATAGTTGAACTACTTATAAAACAACATTATGTATATAGTTTAGGAATATATGCTCATGGCCTTAAAGAACAGAGAAGTTCATGTCAATGAAAAATAACAAATTAAGGATATGCTGATTCACCCTGCGGGAAAGGAAAGGGAGTTTGGGAAGGAGAATCCAGAGGGCTTTAGCTGTCCTGGGAATGTTTGGAATGGATATAGGGAAATCAGTAGGGTGCAAGCTTCTTTTCAATGACATAATTTCCATATTGAGTGATCCTGGGCAAGTTGGCATAAGGATTTTCTACTAAGACCAGTCTGATAAATCCAAAGGCGATGAGAACACTAAAGCACAGTTGGCTTCTGCATGTGCTGCTTGTGACTTGGTTCTGTGTGCTTCATCTTGCACCTCTGATAGTGCTTATGTACCCCGCCGGTATGAATATTTTCTGTCCTTTATTATTTTATTTTCTGGGAGCTCGTTGTACATACAGGATTCTATTAACAGCACTGACATCTAAAGTTTTTAACACCAAATGCTTTACAAGCACCATCTAATCCTATCACTTTATTCTCCTCCTAAAATCTTTGTGATTCTACACTCAAAATCAGAGCAGAATCAACTAAATTGAAAGTCCATCCCCTCCAGGAAGGCTACTCCAACAATGATGTCAGAGACTGGGTTTTCAGGTACAGGGCTTGGCTGAACGCTCCTGGCTGGGTTAATTTTTATGAGGGAATAGCTCTGGGTTAGGAAGGCCTAGAAAAGGAGCAGTTGGAAATTAGAGCCAGAAATCAGAAAATAAGGATCTTGGGTGCCGCAGATATAGAACAGGAAAAGAGATCTGGAACACAAGATAGAATCTACCTACCAGGCCCAGTCAGATACATGGGTGTTTTGCTGAAAGCCTGCTTTCAGTTTTAAGGTTCATTGGATTCACTGGCAAAATAACTACGCGTCTCACACAAATAAATGGGTTTAATCAATTCTTTAATGAAAGGTGATTTAACTTAATTTTAATATACCATCATTAGAAGGAAAAGAATATTAGAAAAACGTAACAGAGTATATACATCACCAAATTGGGCCGACACCTACTTCCAGATCCAAACAGCTGCTGGGAAGTCCCGAGTAACAGCAATCTGGAGCCCCAGTTGGGAAGGGTCCCAGGCTGTGCGTCCACCCCACGGGTTGGAGTTCTGGGGGCTTCCGTTTATAATTCCAGGCCGCAAACTGATGTTATCAGTTTGCGCACAAAAATGCAGCTCTGGTTCAATTGTAACAATGCTTTTAATTTAACCATGTGAGTCACAAGATTTTCCAGACCCTGGGGGACTGGCCAGGTCCCCAGGGCTCAAGAAATTCCAAGACCCACTCCCTTTCTTATTGTAAGCTCCGTTTGACTTGCTAGCAGCAATTGTTAGGTGTGCAAGCAGGCACGCTGTAGGCAGGGTCACAGGTCGGTCAGAGGCCTGCTTCTGCCTCTGAAGCCTGAACAAGACTACTTTATTTATTTTCCCAACAATGGGCAAGGAATTAAGTTTTGTAAATAAATAAATATCAGAAGTCTGAGTCAGATGAGAATGTTATATAAGATGAGGAAACTGAGGCTTAGAGAGCACAAGTGACGTGCTTATAGCCACATAGCTGGTAGTAGGCAAAGCTGGCTTCAAATCTAGGTCTGTCTTATGCTAGAGCTCCTGTCCTTGACCTCTGTGTTATGAACTTATGTGCAAATTTCATAGTTACTTTTACTCAGGCGAGCAAATATGTAAATTCCTTTACTTGTCAATAAAAACTTAATTTATATCTCAAGTCCCCATTGTTTCTGATGCAAACATTTAAATTTAGTCATTATCAGGGAAACTCAGTTGTGTTTAAGTTTGTTATCTCTCATTTCAGATTTGAGGTTATTCAGCTACACCTTTACTTTTCCAAGGATTTAACACTGTGCTCAGAAGGCTATGCAGACGGTGGGGAGGTGTTTTGTTTCCTGACTTGGATTTGTCTTGCTGGCCTGCTGTTGTCCATTCATTTGACTCTCCAGCTTGTCTCCACCATAATGGTGCCTGTGGCATTCTAACAGCAGAATCCCTACTGGACAGACCACTTTATAGTCTGTGAGTTAGTGCCCCTGCTGTAATTCCTCCATAACCCACCAGCACTCTGTGATTTGGCCAACTGCGGCACCCGGTCTGGGCAACCGCAACAACCTCTGGATGTGCTCCCACTGATTCCAGGGCAGAAAGAGTCTCCTAGGTTGTCTCCAGCCCTCTCCTTTTTTTCCCCATTATAGTTTATTAGAAGATACTGAATGTAGTTCCCTGTGCTATACAGTAGGACCTTGTTGGTTCCCTATTTTATATATAGTAGTTTGTGTCTGCTAATCCCAAACTCCTAATTTATCCCTCCCCTCCTTTCCCCTTTGGTAACCATAAGTTTGTTTTCTATGTCTGTGAGTCTGTTTCTGTTTTGTAAATAAGTTCATTTGTATCATATTTTAGATTCCACATATAAATGATATCATACGGCATTTGTCTTTCTTTGTCTGATTTACTTTACTTGGTATAATAATCTCTTGGTCCATCCATGTTGCTGCAAATCCGACCCTCTCCTTTATACTCTATGGTGCCCACACCACACTGGCATAGCCAATTCCTTTCCAAGGATTTTCCCTGGAAAACGGAGGCTCGGGTTCTCCCAGCTTTGAATTTAACAATTTAATTGGAGGGCTGGAGGTATTTTTGGCTCGCCATGGAGGCTGAGCTTGAAGAAGGGAGGGGTAAGGACACCGCTTTCCCGCCTCCCTCTCGTTAATGGTTAACTCTCATGGTTTATATCTATTCTGTCTCTAATATCTTTTCCTCCTCAGCCCACAGCATTCTCTCTAGACTGATGTAGGGGTGGAGAACTGAATAAAGCTGACAATATCTACTTCCTAATCCTTCTGTGTTACTCATGGATCTGAAGTGTTTGAGCTTACTGGTCCAGTTGTTCCTTTTGAAACTGTTCCTTAGAACAAAATGGCCCATGGGCTCCCAGCCTATGTCAGGGCGGGTCACATCTGCAGGGGGCTGAGATGAAACAACACTCCAGTTTGTGCTTGCAAATCATTTTCCAACGTCAGTGAAATAATTACACCTTGTTAGAGGCATCCTTTTGGGGGTAGATTCCAAAAAGTCATATTACTCTATAGAAGTTGCTGATGTTGAAAGGTTGCCTGGTTAGGACTTCGTAGGTTCAGTAAGTTACTTAATTTGCTACTCTGCTGTTACTTCAGGAACCTTGACATTTAAGAGACAAGAAAGGGAATAATTATGTAAGTTATAAAATTAACAAGTACTTCGGCAGTTCACAAAATACGTGAGCCAAGTCTACTTAGTGCAGGTGTTGGTAATTCAAGGGTAAGACAAATTTGGCATTGACAAGGAATGCTGATTATGTGGGCTTGTGCAACTTACACTATCAATCATCCCTGTTTGCACAAAGAGAAGCCCTGCTGCAACAGCTTTTAAGGAATTGCCCAGATTCTTTAGTTCACATCAAAATGGTTTTAATCCTGGACTCTTCGTTCATCTCCATATCCATGCAGAAACCAAATTCTATCTTGCAAATATTTGTCCTGGCTTCTCCATCCCCATTATTACTGCCTTAGTTCATACCCTTGTCTGAACTAGTTCGTCTCTTGTCTATAATATTATAATGGCTTCCAGACTCCTCCTGCCTCACCCAGTACATACTTTGCTTGCAAGCAGGTATTTCTTATTAAATACAAATTTGATCTTTACTTCCCCTTTGGGAAGCTGTGATGCCTATCTACTGCTTATAGAATAAAATACCATCCCTTGAGCAAAATGTATAGGGCACTTTACTGTCTGCGTCTAAATCATGTCAGCAGGCATGCATGCATTCATTCACTTGTTCAATAGATTTTTACTGAATGCGTCATGGAAATATATACAAATATAAGTGGGCACAGCTTATGCCCAGGTAAGAGTGGGGTTGTGAGTGAGGAGTAGATGGAAAGGAGAGAAACAAGGAGAGAAACCATTACACAGGTTGTAATGGGAACATGCAAAAGGTACAGTGGAAGTGTCGACCAGATCTGTTGGGGAAAGTTGGGGAAGGCTTACCTTCCAATATTTACTTTCCTTCTCCAGTCCACCTTTAATTCAGCTTTTCCACGACCATGATCTTTCAATTCTGCTAAATTAAGAGTTTCGTGATAAGCAGTTTCTTTTTTCTCATCTTTGTTGTTCCAGAGCTGCCTAACACAGTACTTGGCACATTGCGGCACCCACCTGGTAACCACTGTTGAATTAGGACATTGTGCTGAATTTTGCCTGAAATAGCTGGGGCTTGGAACTGTATTTGCTATTAGGGATATTCATTTTAATGACAATTATTTATGAAAAATAATATATTTATATTTTTCTCCTGAGTATACCCTTAGATTTTTGCCTTAGTATCTTTTATCTTTTTGAACCATAGGTGAAAGCCATGTATAACTTACTCATTCACACTCAACGCTTATACTTGGTACTTAGCATTTTCAAGAGACGGGATTCTGATATTCATAGAAAAAATAAAGCTTCCTGATTGTAAGAACAAACAAGATAATAGAGCAAACACTGCAACAAAAGCACTGAGTAGCTGAGTAAAGAAGTCAGACTAATCATAGAAAGCTTCATGAAGAAAGTGAGCTTCTAGCCTGATTTTGAAAGAAGGGACAGGTGAATAGAGGCAACAAGAAAGAACATTTCAGAGAAAGCAGTCTGTATGCAAAGGTGAGAACTATGTATAGGACATGAGATATGGATTGGTTAGACTATAGGGAGGAGAACATTTAGCATTAAAGAAAAGTGCTTTGTGTGCTTTATTTATTTATTTTTTTTAAAGATTCTATTTTGTGCTTAAAAGGTGCTTAGTCAGCAATTTATTGATTGCCTGGATGAATAGCAGAAAGGTTTAAAAAAAAAAAAAGAAAATTGAAATACAGATAAAATTTCCTGGATAGTACATGAAATTAATTTTAAATGCATAATATTCCTTTTTTTTTTTTGCGGTACGCGGGCCTCTCTCTGTTGTGGCCTCTCCCGTTGCGGAGCACAGGCTCCGGACGCGCAGGCTCAGCGGCCATGGCTCATGGGCCCAGCCGCTCCGCGGCATGTGGGATCTTCCCAGACCAGGGCACGAACCCGTGTCCCCTGCATCAGCAGGCAGACTCTCAACCACTGCGCCACCAGGGAAGCCCAATATTCCTTTTTTTTAAATCAAAGTTTTAGAATATGATGATCCAGTGGACCATTATTAATATCTACCCAACTGCCCTCCTTACTTCTGGAATAGTATTCCTCGTCCTTTTGGAAATGTCTCCAATCTCCACTTGTATCATGTGTTCCCGGTGGAAGTTTTACATCATAGTAACCCACCCACCTATCTGGGCATAGGGGTGGGCATGGGCCCCAAGCTGAGCCAGTCCATTCTAGGGTCTTTTCGTATTGGACTAAGGGAAGAGAGGTAGTCTTTTGGGGTGATGACTGAAGCTATGAGCTATGAAGTGTGGAACAGTAAACGGCTGTGCTCTGACCCTCTAAATCAAGCCAGTCTGAATGAAGGAAGTTGCAACTCAAGAGAGAAGCTGTCTTGAGAGACTGGAGAGAATCATGGTAATGTTAGCCCCCCTGCCTATCCCCTACCCCTGCCCCAGTTTTCTCTAGGTCCAACTTCAGCCTAGGGGTATTTGCCGAAAGGTCTCCCCTTTTGCCATGCAAGGTTAAGTTATGTTTCTATCATTTGGAGCAGAAGCTGGTCTGGCAAGTTTAATGACTTAAGATCCATGGGATGATAAAAGGGACTTTATTTTATTGTGAGGAAGCTCTCACAAGGGTTAACCAATTTCCACTTTCCACTATCACTAATGCTCTGTTTCAAAAGAATACCCACCTATTTTTAGGAAAGTCTATATTAGGACACCACTATCTCAACTTCTGGGGGAGGAGGGTCACTAAGAGTCATCTTCTCCCATCCAGGTCTGAATATCAAAATTCCAGCTTTCACAGTGTGCTGAAAAGGCATTAGGGTGTAGAAAAGAGACTTTGTTTCTTGGTAACTCAGAATCTCATAAACTATTGTTGCTTTAGCTGCATCTGACATTCTACTGTGGGACAAATGGGCCCCTGCAGTGGCCAGATTGTTTTCATGTTTTATCTGTTTTCCTTTGGAAAAGGTTGAGCTCTCTACTTTGTTTTGTGATGTCTAGGGGTACTGTGTTTATGTAGTTTTTGGCAAGTTTGCTTGACCCCGGATTCCTCCAAATGTCATTCTCTGAGGCAACAGAATATGCACTGAAGACTCTTTTAAAAATACAAAAAGCTTTTTTTCGGGGTGGTGTCCTTGGTTGATTAAGGTATAATTATTTGTCATAATGAATATACTATTACTGGAACATTTTAGAGCAGAAGCAAAGCATTTAAAAAATTCAACAATAACAAGTGTATGTAAGAAAACTAAGGTGTCTTTTGATGATCACTTTAAGATTCATATCACCATTATCATCTTTGCATCAAATGTTTATTTAGTAGGATCTAATAGAGAACATCTTGCCAAGACCTGGGGACACCAAAATGAATATAATATGTTTTCCAACTTCTCAGGGATTGCAATCTTGTACAGAAGTCAGGGCACATATTGTTATAACCAGAGTATATCCAGGCTATACAGAAAAAAAAAAGTTCATAAAAAGCAAATCCCAAACCAGCAATATTTCTCCAGCTCATCTACTATGCATAGTTTGGCCTGCCATTCCCACCTCAAAATTTCCCAGCTAGTTCAGGAAGCTCTGAGGGAGTATCTCACCTCTGCTAACCAACAGAGGTTTCTTGTCTATGAGGTAGAGTCCGGGAGTTCTTCATCATGCCTTTACTGGGCGGGTATCTTGGCCACCCTGAGAGGCTACCATGTTCTCTATCCTGCTTTTGGCTCTTCAGGTATGTCTCTTGCTAGCACAGACCTGTAATGTTGTCTTCTCGTCTTCTTTCCATGTGTAAGTCAATCTAGCCCCCTACTCAGGCTTTTATGGTCTTCTCCCTTCTCACATCTCATGCATCTCTGCTTCCTGGATGACTGCTCTGTTCAAGAGAGGAAAATGCTTTCCGTGTCTACTTGTTGCTATGGCCTATTGCCTGGGCTAAAAAGAAGCAGTACTTTGTGTGCTCTGTGCCTGACAGAGATCTTAATAAAGCAGCACTTTTATTTATTCACTTTATAAACTCTAAGTCCCTGGGATTTTCGGCTAAGTTCTGCTAGAGTTCTTGGGTAAGGTGGTGATTGATGGGCTAGGAGAAAATGGGAACAAAATACTTCAGGTGGCACTTAAAACTACCCCTCTTTTCCTACATGGCCCACTGGGCTTGGATTAATTGTTGCTGACAATAAATTACTTTCACAAAATGCTTCTTTGCTTTTTAGGCATGTAGATCTTTGTGCTTTCTCAGCCTTAACGTCCCTCTACATATGTATTTATTTGATAAGATATATTGAGTACTTACTATGTGTCAGTTATTCTGCTAGGCCTTGGCGATATACTGGTTGATGAAATAGTCCTAGTTTCTGTCATCATGCATCTTACAGCCCCAAACTGTCTGACTATTCAGTGGATAAACAGCTTAAGTTGGCTTCTAACCCCTGCTGCAGAACAAATGAACAACAGAAGGTGTGTCTGTTAAATGCTAAGTAAAAAAGCACCATAGATTTCAGAGGGGCAATTGATTACTGGAAAGCCTGGACTAAGCTCCATGAAAGAGATGGGAGTTGAGACCTTGAGGGACAGGGAGGACTAGATGGGTGGAAACGAACAGGAATAGCATTCCAGGAGAATTGCATACGGCAGGTCCCAGAAGAGGGAGGCAGTCCAGGTTTGTATCCATGCATGCCTGGAGGAATGCTCAGGAGAGTGTAAAGTCACACTGACCTTGATTCAAATCCCAGTTTGACCACTTAGTATGGATGTGAGTGACCTTGGGTTAGTTCATTAAATTCTCTGAGCCTCAGTTTTCTAATCTGTAAAATGAGGATATCAAGACCTATTTCACGGATTTTTGTATTGATTATAAGAGTACAAAGTATATACATGTAGATAAAGCACTAAAAATCATGTCTGGAAAATAGTAAGTGCTCAAAACCGCTAGGTCTTGCCAGTTTGGTTGAGCAGATGATGCATGTAGGGTGAAGGAAGTACTCACTTTTAGATAGATTTTTTGGAGTTTACCCCTTGCTGTTGAGGGGGTGCAAACGAATGAGGAACACTCTTGCTTTGGTACCCACAAGGTGAGAGAAAAAGTCAGGTGGAAAAATAAATGAGGGAAATGGACTGTTTTCTTGTACTTCTTTCTACTTCTTATCGTAGGTGTTGAGCACCTGAATTACTCAGCCTAATTCTGTCTGTGTATGGCACACGTGCTGGACCAGATAGGGGCTGGGAAAGGACACCCCTTTTTTCTTATTTCTCTTTACTTGTCTGGCAAAGCTGGGGGTAGAGTTGTATATGAGATGATCTGACCACATACATCATTGTTATGTCAGAGCATCAAGTTAGGTTATTTTAATTTAAAAAACTATTAACAAACAGGGCTTATATGTTTCTCCTTCAGATCATAAAACACTAGCTTCTAAACACTTAGCTCTATTTGTTCCAATCTTGTCTTACCTTTGATTGGTGGCAAAATCAACTTCATTGACTGATTTAACTCGCTCAGTCCTACTGTTGGCTTCTAATCTGTTTCCTTTATAATCACTTTAAACTCAAAAACAATTGTAGTGTCATAGAAACTGCAGCTTCAAAGTGAAGATGCCATTTCACATTGAAAGGACAAAGTAGATCAATGCTTGCAGTTCTCTTCAGTTTCGATTCCACATACACAGGGCTTTAAACAAGTCCTTGTGGAAATCTCACCTGAGTTGCTGGTGCAGCCACAATAAGGTAAAGTTAGAAGAATCAGAAATATGTCTGTGGCTCTATTTAGTTCTCAGTGTCTTTTGCTGAAAGATGCAAAAATCATACCAGAAAATCTGAAAGAGAAAAGCAGAGAATTATCAGTGGGAGTGGGGTGTTTCATAGTTGCAATAAAAAGCAACTAAAACCGGAAGAAAGTGAGAGCATTTGGTAAACACAGAAGAAGAAAAGCACGAAATAGGAGAAAGAATTACTCAGGATAGATGAACAGTTTGCAGATAAGACAAATGAGAAAGAATTGTTGCAGGAAGAATGGTACACAGTTATTGGGTGGTGATTCAAACAGTTGTCTGGACTGAGTGAGATGGAAGCAGTGGGGAGGGGACTAAAGCATTGATTATAGGGGGAAGAATCAAAGGGGATTATAATTCCAATCCAGTGGGTTTCTTTTACTCTGAATTACCAGTAGATTAGAACGGCTCATATCATGATTTAATTAAGCAAACATCCCTGAATTTGTAACCCCTGTCCTTTTTGTTCCTAATGTGGTTCCTTAGCCTTTCTTCTGAGATTGAACACCTGAGCACCATTGTATTCAAGTTAATTGATTAAGCGTCTCATTGCAGCTGCCAGTGAGACTCTTGGGGGCAAGGAGCCTGTTGTGTCCATCACTGAGTTTCCTGTGCCCGGCCCAAGACTGGGCACACATTAGGGGTTCCGTGAAAGTTGTGAATGAATAAACAAGTGACCCTTCAGCATGGCGAACAGGCTTTCAGTCCATTCTTTGAGTATTCTTTAGACACATTGCTTATTATTCCACTTCCTCTGAAGCAATGAATTACCCCTGACATCCAAGAAACCTTCAAAAAACGAAACAGGACTTTGATTCCCAAAAGGGTTTCCCTGCAAACACAAAGTACTTCATGTGTCATGATGAAAGAACCCAAATCAGTCTGGCACCGTCGTGACAGTAACTGACAGGCTGATAAGCCGTGCTTGCTTGATACATCTCAGAGGGCTGGGTGTGTTTTTCATACCCTGCCAGTTTTGAGTGTCTACCTGACAGATGTCTGTCAGGCTGCAACAAGAAGGAGGAGCCTAGGGGAGGCCCAATGCTGCTGCTTGCACGTGCGGCTAGATGTGAAAAGTGGCCTCACTTTCACTACTGTGTGATCTCGTCTCTGGATCTGGAACCTAAGGTATTTTCATTTCCCCAGTTCTGGGAATTAGAGTCACTGCCAGTTACAGGAATTCGATTGTCCTTTTATTCTCGTGCATGGAGACAGCCTATTAAAACAGGTATAGGTTAGAGAGTCAGGTATGTGCAAGTGAGCAAATATCAATGAGTCTGTGATTCTTGATCCAAAAGAAGTGTGTATAATACTTGTTTCACAGAGTTGTGAGAATAGAGATAGTGTGCCTGGAGTTTATGAAATGGAACCTACTATAGAATGTTTGTCCTGCCCTCAAATTCACATGTTGAAACCTAATCCCCAGGCTGATGGCATGAGCCCCCCTGAGTGGGATTAGTGCCCTTCCTAGACCTCAAAGAGCTCCCGCCCCACTTCCAACGTGTGAGGACAGAGCAAAAAAGATGGATTATCTATGAACCAAGAAGCTGGTCCTCACCAGACACTGAATATGCTGGTGCCCTGATCTTGTACTTTCCAGCCTCCAAAACTGTGAGAAATGTTTGTTATTTAAGCCACCCCATCTGCGGTATTTATGTTATAGCAGAACCTATGGAACAGTGGTTCTTGACTGGAACAATTTTGAATTCCTCACTCTCTGGGGCATTAGGTAATGTCTAGAGACATTTTTGGTTGTCAAAACTGGGACAGTTGCTGCTGGCGTCTAGTGGCTAGAGGGATGCTCCTCAACATGCTGCAATGCATAGAAGAGCAACCCTCCCCTCCCCCAACAAGGACTTCCTCTGCTCAAAATAGTCAGTAGCGCTGAGGCTGAGAAACAAACCCCCACTCAAAAACCCACCATCTGACCCTTGCTCCCAATTTAAAAAGCATTTAGGCTTTAATCTATTAAAACTAGGTTAAACTATTATGTTCTGCAACAGATATATTTTAGTGACTCAAGCAACCACTCCTTCAGGTCTGAGACCCATGTCATCCTCCCACAGTCTCACAAAGTCCCCCAGAGTGTTCCCCTGTGCCACCTCTCATCCTTGGCCACACTCCATGGAGTGACGTGTGGGGTCTGCTCTCTGGCTCCTGCCTTGCTGTGATTTCCACATCACTGTATTGGCAGAGTTTGCTCATCACTCAGGTTATTGGCTGTTAGGGGCACCTCCCCAAACCCCAAATTCACATGTTGAAGTCCCAACCCTCCAGTACCTCACAATGTGACTGTATTTGTTGTTAGGGTCTTTCAAGAGGTAATTTAGTTAAAATTAGGTCCTTAGGGTGAACCCTAATCTAATATGACTGTTGCCCTTAAAAGAGATTAGGACACAGGAAAATACAGAGGGAAGACCAGCAGCCCTCAGACTTGGTAAATCAGAAACTCTAGGGGTGGGACAGCAACTTTAAGAAGTTCTTCAGGTGATTGTGATACGCACTCAAGTTTGAGACTCTAGTCATGGCATCTTGGATTCTCTGAGTATTCTGTTTGTTCTGGCAGTCACTTCTGCCTACCAGGACTCTCTGGTATCTGAATCTTGGAGTCCCTCCCTAGAGGGACATACTATCCTTTCATCAAAACACCCTTCAACTGCTTTACTATGGGGAAATCACCAGTAGGTTCACAGATTCAGTGATAGAAAATTCAATTCTCTAATCATCCTTCCATCAAAATGAGAGCATTGGCTAGCTCTTCCCCTGGAAATTATTTTTCCCTGACCAGGCTTGTAACATCTTTATCCGCAGTTGCAACATTAAATGTTATTTTACGTTATCACCAGGCTTTAAGTTCCAAATTTACGTACTTGATGTGGAAATGAGGAGGGGAGGGGATCTTCCCAATAATTTTAGATAAACAGTAATATTAATAACAAGTTTGTAAAGCACTTTTCAATGTACAGAACTCTTTTTACATCCTGAAATGTTAGTGTCCTCATCTGTACAGTAGAGATAAGTATACTCAGCTAATGGGGCTTTTAAAACAAGCCCATGACTTTGGTTCCCCATTTCCCAGAAGGGAAACTGAGATTCAGAGAAATCACATGACACAAGCGCTCAGTCCCGCAAAGAGATACCTTGGGCCCAGTTCTTTCTAACTGATATCATCATTGAAAACAAGACAAACCCATTTATTTCCACGTTGCAGTTTTTAGCACTTACCAGGAATGGTCCAGCCATCAGGGCTCTCAGTGACATGTGCTTGGGAGACAGATTACGTTTCTTTCTTCTTTGGCTGCTGATCCATGGCCTCACAGTAAATTACAAAAATGTGCAGCCAGGGGGTCTCCTTTCAATTCTCTTCTGTAAATTTACAGAGGGGAGAAGTGGTTCGGTACTGGCAAGGTACTGTCAACAGCAGGAAGATTTGGAAAGGCTGGTTATACATGTCTGTGGAAAGCCCTGGACATGAAAGTGGCTCTTCCTGTTACCTCTGGACACCTGCACAAAGGAGCCTGAGGACCCCGGGGAAAGACAGGCTCTGTCCACAAATTGGACAACTGTTTCCATTGCCTGATGCGAAAACTCTGGGGGGATGCTACAGATAATTGACAAATAGTTACCAAAGAAGCACGGAGAGAGATTCATGTAAAAGACTTTGCAGGAAACTGGAAAACTCTGCCGAAACCTTGATGGTTGAATGAGAAAGCGTGTGCATGTGTGTTTATGCATGTATATATGCCTTTGTGTACATGCAAGTGCGTGTGCTTGTGTGTGTGTTTAATGTTTTGTTTTGTTTTTTTTTTGCGGTACACGGGCCTCCCACTGCTGTGGCCTCTCCTGTTGCAGAGCACAGGCTCCGGACGCGCAGGCTCTGCAGCCATGGCTCATGGGCCCAGCCGCTCCACGGCATGTGGGATCTTCCCGGACCGGGGCACGAACCCTTGTCCCCTGCATCGGCAGGCGGACTCTCAACCACTGCACCACCAGGGAAGCCCTAATGCTTTTTTTTTATTGTGCCTTTTAAAAGCCCCACAGATGTTTGGGGGAGAGGATTTTAGATGATATGTAGGCCTGTCAGGTTATCTTTGAGAAAACATACATTTCTGGGAGCCATGGAAATTGAGATGAAATTTTCCTAGGTTCTTTATAAGAAGTGAGTGCCAATATTTAGTGTATAATTAGAATTTGTTAAAGTATATTCTTGGCAACCACCTACTTAATAGGTATTTTATGTTTTTTCTCCCCTCCCTTTCAAGGTGAGAGTCAATTGTTCGCCATCCCATAGCGGTTGGCATGATTTGGACACATAATCTTGCTCTGACCTCTGAAAACTGCCACCTTGGCCCTGTTGTTTTTCATTATGAATGCATAAGTTATTGTTGCCTTTTGTAGTATAATGATACAACTAAAGTTCCAAATAAATCACAGTAATATAAGAGTTAACATTTCTTCTTTACTATGCTGGACATTGTTCTAAGATTTTATAGGTAACATCAAATTTAACTCCTACAATTTGGAAGCAGACAGAACAGCTGTGCTTGTTTCCCTTTTTTTCCCCTGAGTTCATTATAATGAGAGCAGAAATAATCTTTTTAAAGGTATAAATCAGAGATTGAAAACTGACAAATCACAGTCTGGATTTTGCCATTGAACATATTTTGACTGGTCTGCAAAGTGTTTAGAAATATATTATTTTCCAACATTTAAAAACTGGTTGTTTCTCATAAAAGTTCATATTTCTGGCCAGTTTTGAAAAATCATATATTTGACAACACTTGTATTTCCTTCTCACAGGTCAGTGATTGGCTGGGCGTGGATAATGGTTGCCATTTTAGATGAATAATAAGTCTTCAACATTCTGCTACACAAAGTTATCTTCCTCTGAAATGTTGGAGCACCCAGGGCTCGATTGTTAGATCCCTTCTTTTTTCTATCTATACTCATCATTCTGTACTCACTCCCTGAGTGATTTCATCTAATCTTATGACTTTTAATACCATTTCAATGCAGATTAATCCAAAATTAATATTTTCATTCCAGAATACTCTGTTTTTCAGTAAATGGCAGCTCCATTCATCAAGGCTTTAAAAGTTACCGTCATCCTTGACTCTTTCTTCCACATCCTACGTCTAATCCCTCAGCACATCTTGTTGTTTCTCCCTGCAAAAGATCTCCAGGATCCGACTATTTCTTGACATCTCCCTTGCTCTCACCCTCTAAGCCTCTATCATCTGCCTGAATTATCACAATGGCCTCCTCAGGGTCACCTTGTTTCTGCCCTTGCTCACTCTAGACTATTTACAAGATAATTGCCAGAGAGATCCTTTTAAAATGCAAGCCAGACTATTTAATACAATAACCAAGACATGTAAGCAACTTAAATGTGGTATGTGTGTGTGTGTGTGTGTATGTATATATATATATATATATATATATATATATATATATATATATAATGGAATATTACTCAGCCATTAAAAAGAATGAAATAATGCCATTTGCAGCAACATGGGTGGACCTAGAGATTATCATACTAAGTAAAGTAAGTCAGACAGAGAAAGACAAGTATCATATGATATCGCTTATATGTAGAATCTAAACTATGGTACAGATGAACTTATTTACAAAACAGAAACAGACTCACAGACATAGAAAACAAACTTATGGTTACCAAAGGGGAAAGGGGGGGGAGGCATAAATTAGGAGTTTGGGATTAACAGGTACACACTACTATATATAAAATAGGTAAACAGCAAGGACCTATTATTTAGCCCAGGGAACTATATTTAATATCTTATAATAACCTACAATGGAAAAGAATCTGAAAAAGAATAGATATATAAGTAAATATATATGTGTGTGTGTGTATATATATATATATCTGAATCACTTTGCTGTACACCTAAAACTAACACATTGTAGATCAACTACACTTCAATAAAAAAAAATGTAAGTCATTTCATGTTTCTCTGCTGCTTAAAACCCTCCACTGGCTTCCCAATTCACATAGGGAAAAGCCTAAACTATCTCAATGGCCAAAAAGACTTGACATGATCCTCTTTTGTTTTCATGTAATTAACTTTTATTGGAGTATAGTTGCACTAACGTTGTCTTAGTGTCTACTGTACAGCAAAGTGAATCAGCTATACGTATACATATATCCCCTCTTTTTTGGATTTCCTCCCCATTTAGGTCACCACAGAACACTGAGTAGAGTTCCCTGAGCTGTATAGTAGGTTCTCATTAGTTATCTATTTTCTACATAGTATCGATAGTGTATATATATATATCAATCCCAATCTCCAAATTCATCCTGGCCCCCCTTCCCCCTTGGTGTCCATATGTTTGTTCTCTATGTCTGTGTCTCTATTTCTGTTTTGCAAATAAGATCATTTGCCTTAACCTTCCACATTGTCTCTTATCTCATCGACTCCTCGCTCTCTTCCCTATCCAAGACATTTCAGTGGAGTCCTTGCTCTTCTTTAAACATGCTAGATATGCCCCTGTCTTGGAGCCTCTTTAATTTCCTGTCTGGAGTACTCTTCCTCTGGATATCTCATTTCCCTACCTCCTTCATGTTCTTGCTGAAAAATCACCTTCTTGCTGAGGCCTTCCCTGACCACCTATCCTGTTTTTCGCTGCATTCCTATCCGCTTCCCTGCTTTATTTTGGACCTTTATAAAAATTATCACCTCCTGAATTACTGTATGTGTTTATTTTTTTTGTTTATTGTCTCTTTCTCTTTGAACTGACTGTCACTTTCCAAAGGCCAGAATATTCTGCTCATCACTATGTCCCAAGTGATACAATGGTGCCTGATACTAAGTAGGTGCTCAATACACATCTGTTAAATAAATGAATAAATAAATAACTTGGCTCCAAGTAAAGTGTTTTCAAGGTGAATGGAACAGATTCAAAGGAATAGATAAAACAAGTAAGAGGCTGAAAAATATTCAAAGTATGATTAAGAAGGCATATATTTTCTTTCTCATCCTGAAATAACATTTAATTTTATGTACACTTTGAAATGAACATTCTTACAAACCAACTGTGTAAAGGAGCATGGAAAAAAAAAGAATTGTGTTTAGTGATGAATTTTTAAACATTGGTTTAAGAATCAGTGAAAATTGGAGTTAATTTTACATAGACAAGGCTTTAGCTGATACCAAATTTTAAAAGCCACATGCTTAAAGAGCCTCTTCTGTAAACATTACTCTCACTTCCTTGCACTAACTCAATGGATTTAATGGTCTCCCAGGAAGAGCAGCATCAATATCACCTGGAACCAGTTAGAAATGCAAATTCTCAGACCCCACCCCCAATCAGCTGTATCAGAAACTCCTGGGGTAGGGCTCAGAAATTTGCATTTTAACAAGCCCTCCAGGTGATTCTGATGCATGCTAAAGTTTGAGAACCAGAGCTGGCTGTAACCAAATCTGGCTCTCCAGAGGACATACTGCTCCCCTGCAGCCCTCCCAAGTGGGAACTGTTTTCCAACGGCATTCTTTGGACCAGGGGCTTGAGGTGAGCTTGTGGTGTGGTTCTCCTTAAGCCTTCTTGCCTCTCACAGGCCATTTTTACTCCCACCTCTGACAATGGAAACACACACACACACACACACACACACACACACACACACACACACACGAGTTGTCAGACCAGAATTATTACCTATTGTTCCTTCTAATATGCTATCATCTTTGTCTTCTGCGTCGTGTACAAACAAGGTAATGTTTTCCCCATTTTAAAAACGAAACAAAAATTTTAAAACTCTCTCTTGAACTTCATTTCCCTTCCAGTCATTGCCCCATTTCTCACCTTCTTTTTACAGCAGAACTCAAAATAATTCTCTAAAAATTCTCCTCTGTTTTTCTTTTGAACCCACTGAAGCAGCCTTTTACTGATACTGCTTTACTAAAACTGCTCTTATCAAGGTCATTTCACTTTGCTAAAACCAATGAGCAATGTTTAGTCCTCATCTAACTTGACCTGTCAGCAGCATCTGACAGTTTATCCTATCTGCTGTGCTTGATTGACTTCCGGTCACCACACTCTCTTGATATTCTCCAACTCAATCTCCTTTGGTACTAACTTTCTCATATATCTGAGTACTGACCACTTCCCTATTCTATCTATTCCCATTCCTACATCTAGTACCATGGCTTTAAATACTATTTATATGTTGATGACTCCCAAATTTCTGTCTCTAGTACCCGAATTCTAGAGTTCAAACCTATATCCAAATGTCTACTCCCCATGTCCATTTTGGTGATTAATGGCCATCTTGAAATTAACATGTCCAAAACCAAGCTCCTGTATGTTCTCTGCCAGACTTACTTCTTCACAGTCTCTCCTATCTCAGGTGATGGTAACTCCAGTCTTCCAGTTGCTTAGACCAAAAACCTTGATAACTCCTTGGCTTCTTTCTCTCTCATGCCATATGCAAGCCAACAGCAAACCTTGTTAGCTCTACTTTCAAAATACATCTAGGATTTGACTGCTTAAATTCTCCCTCCACGACTCTTATCCTGGTCCAAGCCACCATTGTATCCTGCCTGGATTGTATAGTGAGCTCCTAAATGGTCTGACTTGTTCTCTTGTTCCCAGTGAATCCATCTCAGCACAGTGCTGGCCTGACCCTGCTAAACTTAAGTCAGATCTCATCACTCCTCTACGCAAATCCTTTCAGTGATCGCCCGTCTACGTCAGAGTGCAAAACAAAGCACTTATGATGATTTTTTTTGGGTTTTTTTTTTGCGGTACGCGGGCCCCTCACTGTTGTGGCCTCTCCCGTTGCGGAGCACAGGCTCTGGACGCGCAGGCTCAGCGGCCATGGCTCACGGGCCCAGCCACTCCGCGGCATGTGGGATCCTCCTGGACCGGGGCACGAACCCGTGTCCCCTGCATCGGCAGGTGGACTCTCAACCACTGCACCACCAGGGAAGCCCACTTATGATGATTGAAGAGGTCCTCCATGATCAGCCCACCATTACCTTTTTGGTCTGATTTCCTGCTCACTCTCTCCTTGCCACACTGGCTTCTTTGCTATTTTCTTAAACACGTCAGGCACATTCCCACTCCCTGAAGTACCTGCTATCTTTGCCTGGACTGCTTTCTTCCAGTTTTCTGCATCACTTTCTCTCTCTCACTTCCCCCAAGGTCACAATTCCAATGTTCCTCATCTACCATTTTAATTATCCCTGACAGTTTCTCTCTCCCTTCCATTTATTCTTTTTTCTTTATAACTTAGTACCATATAATGTATGGTCTGTTTTCTTCATTTGTGTTGTTCACTGTCTCTCTTCCATATTGTGGAAAGTAGAAATTTGTGTCTCTTTTGCTCTGCCCCAGCACCTAGAGCAGTGCCTGGCATATGATAGGCACCTCATACCTATTTATTGAGAAATGAAATGAATGAAAACTTAAGCTCTTAATTTCAAAAAAGTAATTACACTCATCCACAGGCCTAGGGGATAATATAAAACCTTGCATTTTTAATAGAATTTATATATTTTTGTGATAATTTTGTTAAGGCCTATCCCTCCTCCCACTTGATTGTTAACAGCATGAAGACTGGAACTGAGTCTGATTTGCTCACAATTGTCCAGGGCCAGGAATAAGGGAGGCAACTGAGGCATATGCTATGGTAATAACATTTAGTTAGAAGAAGGCCCATCAAGTAATCAAGATACATCATTCAATGCAACATTTTTATAAAGTCGAAATGCAAAAATGTGTAATGAATAACATCAAAAGTTTGAATAAAAATAGGATTAGTATTCCTGACTTCCTTTAGCCTCACTCTCCAATCTGGCTTCCCTTGGTGCTGATAATTACCTTCTGCCACCCGATAACCATTTGCTGAGTGAGTGAATAAATAAAGGCCAGCAAAGGTGTAGACTAAGAGAAATCTATTTCCTACAGACCTTTCTTTGTGCCTTAGCATTAATAACTAAAGCAACCAACACTTATTATGTGCTAGGCATTGATCAATCATATATATATATAATAACTTTTTTAAGCATTCTCAAAACACTGTAAACAGTTATTGCTGTTATCATCCCCATTTTATAGATGCGGACATTGAGGTCCAGAGAGATGAAATGACTTGGCTGAGTTCATACCCTAGTAAGTGGCAGATCTAGGCTTGATGGTGGCCATGTCAGATCTGTGGATCTGATAGGTCTGCAAGTAACCAGGATACATTCCAGGAAAAGGGAATCTAAGCAAATTCCTTTTGTTCTTATAGGGTGAATTCACACAGACCCCAAAATAAATCATGAAAACATAGGAAAAAACAGATGTCAAGATCCAAACACTAGGCTAGGGAAACTAATGTGGAATTATTTTATGAAGCCTGTGAAACATATGGAACAAGTTACAAAGTGGGGTCATTATAGTTTTTTGTTGCTTTTTTTTTTTTTTTTTAAGTACAGTTGGCTTCAGGAACCAGGGTGTAGTATAGAAGAAAGGAAAATGAAGGAAGGAGAGAAATTATCCTATCCTCTGAAGTAGCAGACAGGTTGTTCTGACAGTTTCCTTATCATTATACACCTTTTAAAAATGTTCTTTCCCACTGAGAAATAATTAATGGTATCCGCATAGGAATGCAAGCAAGTCCCCTAAGCTCAAAATGGTTTTGTATGTAAAAGGTAGGATCACAGGTGGGGATCACTTGCTAGAGATTTATTTGCAAGTCCTTGTAGCAAATACCATTGATGTTAGCCACACTAATTTAGAATAATGCTTTGAGGGCTCTGTTGAAGTTTATCATCAGAAAGAAGAATTGCCATTTAAAATATGTGAGTAAGTTTCAGGGAATAACATTAACACATTTAATTGAATGTAATCTCTACGCCCTTTATGGAAGCACCATCTCCCCTTGCTTTTTGCAAAATAGTGAACTTTTATTGCATTTTGTGAATGGTGGTAATGACATATGTAAAAGTCTTGGGGAAATAGGTTAAGGGTGAATAAATGTGAGAGGCCTTTTGTATTTTCAGTCTCTATTTGAAAACAAATTGTATAACATTTGGGTAGTAACACAGTTTTGAATTCCAGCCCCTCAGGCAACAACTTCTGGTTTCCCTCTGCCCTTCCCAGAACTCCCTGGTAAAGTAGACTCCACCTGGACCTTGAAGCCACAGGCTAAGCTGTTCACCCTGGTAGCTCCACCTCTGCATTTAGACTAGAAAAGATAAGAAAATAAAAGTGTATCCATCCCCAAGCTCCAAGTGGAAATTTATATTCTGATGTGACTTCTTTTAAGATGTGTTGAAATAAAGTCAGATTTTTTTTACTCCCCTTTTACTTTTACAGGAATTTCTGGAGCTCTTTGAAGTCCCAGAGGGGACTGACAGCCCTACGTAGTTGTTTCTATGAGACCTTGTAAGTGCTTGTTTCTCCGAGACCTTGTAAGTGCTTGTTTCTCCTGTGCCATTTTGTTCTGTGTGTTCTTGAGAGCAGACACTCAGCTTTTGTTGGTTTTTGGTGTATGTGAGGAATGATCCCTGTCCTAAATCACTAAAAGCTTCAGTGGAAATAAAGAGGTGTTTTAAAGTAGTGATTTCAAAAGGTGGGGGAGGGCCGGAGGCCCAAAGTGTCATTTTCCAACGTCAGATATAACATTTGGTACCTCTCAACAGGAAAATAAGAGACAGGGAATGCTGAGACCAGACTTCTTTGATATTTCTTCAGTCAAGCATATGGGTTTGAGAGAAAACCCTGGATTTATAATAGTGTCTCTATTAGGCAATATCACGATGAATTACAGTCTAACATTACGAGAGGGCTGAGGCAATGAGCATGGCAAACTTGTTAAATCCCTCTGCTATCAATCAGCTCTGTGACCCTGGGCAAGACACTTTACTTTTCTGGGCCTTAGGTTTTTGTTTTTCTCTATAATTCTTTTCTTCCTTATATGCAAGAAGAAATTAACAAGTTCACAGATATAATTTCATTCATTCATTCATTGAACATTTGTATTGATCATCTACTTTTGTGCCAGACTAATTACAGGGTGCCGACGATTTAGCGCCAAGCAAAACTAGACTTGGTTGCTACCCTCTTGGAGTTTACATTCTAGTGGGAAGAGAGATGCATTATTCAAAACTCATAAAAAGAAAAATATAAATGTAATAACTTTAAAGGGGAGAAATGCGTTGAGCCATGCAAGCATTTAAAAGGGGGAATTGAGCTAGTCCACCATGGGTATTATATTTTGTGCAAGGGATAGTCTAGGAAAAAGAAATGTTTATGACAAGAATTTTTTTCACTCAAAAATAGTTTTATTGAGCCGCCTAGAGGAAATCTTATAGCCTTATTTCATGATATGGCGAAAAAAATTTTAGTAGCTTATATAAGAACTCCTTGTAAGTAGAAACCCAATTTTGTAGAGAGAAGCCAAGCTTCTGAGAACTAAGTATGGATGGACTTCTGTGTGAGTGAGAAAATGGGACACATTTGTGAGCAGGCTTGAAGGTGTAGGATGATAAGAGGGAATGGGTGGGAGCCAAGATGACACAGATGTGAGGCAGTATGAGATGTGCCTCAGGATCCCTTAAGTTTTAAAGCTATTCACTTCACATAGTGCTTCAATGGACATTGATGGAGAGGTTGGACTTTGCAACTCTAGGTAATAGGCCAAGAAACAGAGACCCTTAAGGATGTAAACTGTCAGAAATCTACAGAAAGCAAGGCTGGGGTCTCTTTGGACTCTCTCAAAGGTTTGGTACTGAATTTAATGTGAAAAGTTCAATAAGATTTCTGTGAGGCAAGTGGGTTCAGCATACATCAGAATTATACTACATGTTAAATTATGTGCTATATTCAGTAGAAGAATGCCAAAGAGAAAATTTGCTCTGCTTTTTAGCTGCTAAAATGGTATCTGATGTCTCTGGTGACTATACTCAAATCCTCTGAGCCTCATCTCCACGTGGGCTTCAATTCACCTCATGATAGCTTCTGTTATGTGCCCATTTCTTCCTACAGCCACTGGTGGAAGCCTGCTCTCTTAACAAGGATTTGTATGTACCTGGAAATTAGGGGATTAATGCCTCTGGGAGCATCCTTTGTGGAGTGTGGAACAGATGGATAAATTCATCCCCAGTTGACCCTCAGGTGAATAGTTCTAAGATGCATTAGTATACTTTTTATAAATTCTCCTGCAAGACCAAGCCCCAGTTGCCCACAGAAGTGACCTCAAAATTAGCTTTTCCCTCCTCCTTAACTCTTCTCATTCCCTCTCTCCTGCTTCTTGGAATTGCTCCTCAACTGGACTACCTGGATACAAGTCCTCATATCAGGATCTGTTTTTGGGGGGAACCCAAAAGACGACGAACAGTAAAATCTGTGCATATTTGAAAAGAAATAATATGGATGCAGCCATCTGTCTTTCCATTCCTGGGTTTGTTTGTGACTTTCTAAATTCCAAAGTACTATTATTACTGCATTTCATCCTTGAATTTATTCTGAAAGTAAGAATTATTATTATCCCCATTGTACAGATAGAGAAATTAAGGCTCAAAGGGAAGAAGTGAAAAGTAACTTGCTTGATGTCACATGGATGTTGCCCACATAGAGCTAAAATTGGTTATTCCACAGTCAGTACAACCTTCATGGAATGCCTACAGTGTGTCATGCCCCAGGCTAGCCATGGGACCATGTTGTTCCTCTTTCCCCTGGGCCTTCTCTCCAGATCTCTGTAGGATCTCTTTTCTACTTGGGCTGATCTAGGCCTGATCCAGTCGAGAGGGGCACTCTAGACTCCAATGCCTCTAGCCTCTGGAAGGACTGGTGGATAGGATACTAAGATTGCTTTCTTCTTGGAGTTGCTCTTGCCCCAGGGGGCCAGAGATCCAATCCCTTCATCCCCCACCTCAGGGGTATCTTCACCTACTTTATTTTGCTCTTTACTCTCTCAGCCAAATGGCGCAGGACCAACAATTCTGAAAAGATTCCTCTTCGAAAAGATTGCCTTGGTGGCTTTACTTGCCTGACCTCTCTGCTTGGTAAGTGCTGAAAGCTTGTGATTGAAATTATTTTACTGGAGTTACCTCAAGTCTGTATAGGCCATGGTCTCTCCTCAATGTTTTGAAGTGTGTTGACTCTTACATAGGCTGTGAGTGAATATTAAATTATTCTTCCCCCACAGGCAGCAATGCATCAAGTACAAACGGTCTGATTTCTGAAATGATCCATAAAGCTAAGTAAATGGTACTGATCTGGATCCATAATACTGGACTATCAACCCACAAATTAATATGCGTGCCTTGATTTAGAATTGGGCAATAAGAAAGATAAAAACAAAATCATTTAAAACATCTGGATTGTTTTGCTAACTATATTATGAAAGTATACTGTAAATGGCATTAGAAGTTTGCCTTATTTTCTACCCAACATGACATAAAATAACACACATATAAAAAACTGTCAAATGGACATCTGTCTTATAATATGCCTCTACTATTAGCAGAGCAACTGAAAAAGAGCTTTGGTTTCAGGCCCCATAACATTTAAGAGAGAAAATATTTTAAACTAAAATATATTATAAGCTAAAAGTCTTCAAGGTACTCATCTCATTTCTATATAATTTTAAGAGTCTGAAACCCTGCTTTCCTGAAGGATTATTGTTCTTACTGATCATTTTCCAAAGTATATGGCTGCTATTTTATAGAGTTCATATTTATTACTTTGTGTAAAGCTCTTTTTCCCACTAGCAAAGAACAAAACAAAACCGTAAAAAGCAAACAAAAATTCTGGGGTTTATAAATTCTTTATGTTCATATCTTGTGTCAGAATGTCACCATATAGTACTTAAGGATTTTATGTGTGTGGAATTTTATATGGAATAGTAAAGGGAAATAAATGATCATAGATATATGTCATATATATCTATATATTACTATATATTTATATATAAAACTGTATTTGTATAACTGTATATATATATAACATATAGATATATATAAAATTATACACACACATATACATACACAGATGTCTTACCCTGGATTCCCTTGAAGAATCCCAGGGTAACTAGAGGAAAAAGGCAAGTGTGGCAGATAACAATGGGAAGCAAACACAAGATGATATGGTACCATACTGACCACTGCTTCACAAAGAGCCATAAAGAGACATAGCCATTCCATCAGCTGTGCACCTGCTTGGCCATATGTGATATCGCTTGCACAGACGGCATGGCAAAATCTTGTATCTGAACAGCCCATCTCGGGGAAGAAGTGAGATGATATTTATCTACCAGCTCTCTTCCATCTTCTGTTTCCTATTGGTCACAATTTGCTTCACGAGAGTTGCTTCACCTACATTTAGAAAATTCTATCATCTGGTCCCTTCGGCAGCTTTGGGGAAGCCAGATCCCCCTCCATGTGATGTGTGCTTCTGGAATCAAGTCTGGAAATGGTGGAAGGAACCAGAGACTTAAGACATGTTGCTTGTTTGGCCTCAGACCCACAAGTAGATCTCAAGGTCAGCAGCTGAGATGGAGGAAGTTGCTGAGGGCCTGGGAGACAGCTGAGGTCAAGAGAATATAGATAGGAACATAAGATGTGATAATACAACATCAACCAATCAGTCAATCTCCAGATACAACATAATATATAATGCATTCTCAAATCTCTGCATTAAAGGAGGAAAAAGAAGTATGTATAAGCTTGTATAGAATATAATATGAAAATATGCTAAGCTTTGGAATGGGTGTTTGTATTTCCTGAGAGCCAAGTTAAAAGTCTGAAAACAGAGTATTGCAAGATGTATTTGGGAGACCTGGCTTAGGAAGCTAAAGAAAACCATCTTTGCCTGTCATCCCCCCTTTTGTCCTTGGGTTAACCACTTGCAGTAAAAGTATGTTTGTCTGGAGGTAGACAGGATAGTTTTCCAAACAATGCCAAGAATCAGATGCCTGGTAAGAGTTGTCTTCCCAGAGCAGAAGAAATAGTTAGATCTGTCGATTTCAAAGAGCTTCCCTCCAGGCTGCCTATAGAGTAAACAAAAAGAGGTAAGAAGCCAACAGTGCAAGTGGAGAAGTTGAATCAATAAACTTGAAATTCAGAAAACTGCAGTGTGAATAACAGTCTTTCAGATAAACAAGGCTGAGAATTATAAGTGCTTAATTTATGTGTATCTTCTAGGTGCTATAGGAAGAGATCTATATAGGAAAACGTGCATTCTAGAAATCAACAACATGAGGGATCAAAATAAAATTATTAGACCAATATCCTTATAAGCAGAAAGCTATTATGTAATAAAGTGTCATGAACAAGTTGATTTTAAAAATAAGGGGCAGGTTTAGTCCCAATTTGTGTGCCTGGCGTTTTACCCAGATCTGCCACAGTGGGTATCTTGGCAAGGGTTTCTTTATGTTGTGGCATTCAGGCATTTGGGGGCTTTGTGGGGACTTTACCTGAGCCACTATAAAGAAACAATCCCACTAAAGATAAAAAGGCGTGTGATTTTAAAGGCCAAATCATGTGCTCCACTGGTTTTACACTTGAAACCCATTGGAACCATACTGGGAATGTCAATGCAGGTTTTTACCATTTTGGAAACACTTTGGTCTCTGAACTGTGATTAGCAATAACTAAATACAAGACATCAAACCTCCATGTTACTTGGAGGACTAAACATAGATGTCTTCAATATACTTTGAATGTTCTTAATATTTGAAGAGAATTTTTTGAATCTGTGCATTTTATTTTTTTTCAATCTTATTTTACAAATTCCTGTTCTATAAATAACAGAGTGTTTTAGATAGAGAAACTTAAGGTGCTCTGCCGTTTGGTAATGAAATGAAGGGCAGAAGATTTAGAAAAGTTCATGTACCCAAACCCACAACAAACTAAAATTATAAATTCATGTCTAATGAGTCCAGTGGTCAAAGACTTTGTACTGCTCCCAGAATTGCCAAATTTTAATAAAACTGGACTTGAACATAAAAAAAAAAATAAGGGGCAATTAACTTTAGGGTGGGATTCTGGAAGTACCCATTAGAGTTCCATATAAAGAATGGAAGAATCCAAACTCTTGAAACGCTAAAGCTTTCAGGAGATAAAAATATCTTTAGGAACCTTTTAATTGTGGGTTTGATACGCTAGAAAGATCCAACAGTTTCTGCATTATTTATATTCTGGTGGCAAATCACTTCTTATAATTTGTTAACGTAGGCCCTAAATATATATATATTTGCAGAGCCTGTTGAAGATAGAGATTGCTCCACAGAAATGAAACCTCTGCATCTGGAGTTTCACGCTCGTGGCCTGTTGGGTAAATCATGCCTACAGATGTTTTTCAAAGTGTTTTCAAAATCAGGAAAGGTTACATAAAATTTTAATATCTGGCCATACTAGGTGTTTGGTCCTTCATGGCCAATATTGGCTGGAGGTGAGTATAACAAGTGTGCCCTTGATACTAGCGCTCTCCTGTTACCTCATTCTCACAACTCTATTCTATTGAATCAAATCCATTGTCTCCTGTAGACAGTTGCATCTGTTAACTGCATTCCTCCTCAAACAACCACCTTTAAGAAAATTACTCCAGAGAGACGTAACCCGAGTGTTCATCTTTTAACTTGTTAGTGCTTGCTAACTGGTTTCAGCACATTTGGTGGCTTTCTTTGGCTTTTATGTATTCCTCATGGCCGTCTCTGGCCATACCTCCAACTTCGTCTCCAACACAGGTGCCATTTTGGTGTGTTGCCTGGGCATTCTTAGGATACTTTCTACCCATTTCAATTTGAGATTTGGCTTTCATCTTCTGTCTTGGAACTAAAAGCTAATTCTAGTCTCACAGGTTGATGCCTCCTGATATTGTCGTAGGTTCATCCAAGTGACTGAATATGACTGGCTTCTTATTTTCAATATGCCTTTGGTATATAGATTGTATGAATGGCCCCAATTTTCCATGCCTCTCCGTATCCACATCCTCCGGTACTGAATCCCTGCCACCCTCGAACACACACACTAACTCTGGGCTTGGCAAGTTGACCCAAACAGAGGCATTAAAATGCACTTGTACTTTTACACTTCCTCTCTTGACTTTGATTGCCTTGAAAACATATTTAAGCTGGCCAGAGAGGGATATGAAAGACAGGTACAAGTGAAGACACAAGAAGAGCTCAGTTGTCCCAGCTGAGTCTATCCTATATCAGCCTGCAGAAAGCTGACCCCCAAACACATTAAAGATCACAGAGTCACCTGCCTGATATGCAGCTGATGCCCAGATAAGGCCAGAATTGTCTTGCTGACCTATAAAATAGTCAGCAATAATAAATGTCTATTATTTAAGCCGTTGCATTTTGGAGTAGGTTTGTTACATAGCAATGACTAACTGATATAGCATCCCAATTAGTGAGATTTTGGTTGTGTTTACCATATAGTCTTCTCATGAGAAATGAACCTATAGGAAGAGCTTGGGCAGCTACACACTTAACAGTGTGCCAGGAAAATATTCTTATAATATTTTGAAGTTTCTCAGAAGCAAAATAATTGAAGGGTTACTTTGGGGTAGGTTGTTTTCATTTGGGAGCATGTAAACATGTCTCATCTAAAAACTGACTATGTTCTGGGGACATTCAAACCCAATATTTGTGTTGTAAATGGTGTTCAAAACCCATTGCCGCATAGGTAGGGGAATCTTGGGCTGGCATACAGAAAATATTTCCCAACAAACCATTGCATTCACTGTTACTTTGAGGTCTCTATGCAGAAATGTGATTGGAAATAAGTGCATTAGGGACGTCAGAAGGTTTGGCAGTGCATTTTAGATGCTTATCTGAGCCACACAAGTTAGGAATCTGGGATGGAAATCTCCTAAGAATAACCATTCTCACGAAATTTCCAATCCCTCTTTTTCTTTTGGCAGAATTTAAAATTCCATGGAAATGGCTCATGTCACAAGACTTCTGTGTGGTGTTGGCCAGCACCAGGAAGAAGAGTGGGCCAGGAAAGGAAAACCAAACCAATGTGGCTGCTTCTTTTCACACCTTTGAAAAGGTTTGGGTTTGGCTCAAACCGAGAAAGAGCACTTGGGGTTTTTATTTTGTGCCAACTCCTTGAAATACCATTCACCTGACTCATGGAGCTTTGAGCATCAGGAGGAAACAAGCCCTTAACCACCATTAACCACTTCCTTATCTCTCAACCCCACACTAACCAAACATTCGTGAATCCCAACATGACTTTCATCCCAGCAGCTTCCACCCTCTCCATCCTCCAGGTTGCTCCATCTGCTTTCTCATATGCAAATATATAAGGTCAGCAAATGCTCATGGGTTAAGACTTTTTCATCAACTAGTCTAATTCTAAGATGCTAATTTTTAAAGAGATCTTAATTTCTAGACCCTAGAATCATTTACAGCACTGAATTACTTGACAGTTAATAATATGGTAATATTTGGATTCAAAATGCAGAAACTCTTTCCCACAAAGTTAAAACAGGATAAGAGTAACCTGATTTAGTTTATTTTTCAAGTTGCCAGTGGCTGGGTACTTCATCAGATTATAGCATGAGATGGTACTAATGAAGCAAAGGTCAGGGGTTCACATCTCTGTCTGGTTCAATTAGCATTATTATTTTTCACATTCCCCTTCCATTCCCCTCACTCTCAGCCAAGTCTCCTACAAATTAGCGCAACTGTGCAAAGGGATGTCCAGAAAAGAGAGCATAGAAAGGATTCAGTGGAAACTCACTCTTATTTCTGGAAAGCCCACTGACAGTTTATGTGCTGTATTGCTGCGTATGTGTACATGTATAAGTCTGTGCATGGTGAGGATTGTTTTGGTATGTGCAGTTATAAATATGTGTCTGTCTATCTAATCTCTCTCGCTGTCATACGATTTGAAAAGCGTGCATTGTTTTAGTCAGGTGAAAGGATTATGTTACCTGAATACCGGTATTTAATGTACATTATCACATTTATTATCATATCAAAACCAGATGTTTAAAATTTGGGCTAGAAAGTCCATAACACGGATTGTATTACCTCAGGGTCACCCTACCACCTAATGCTCACTGCTCAGCTGGTATTTTGTTATGGCTCTAATAGAGCAATAATGTGCTTCCACAAGTCTTAGTCTGGTATTAGATGACATGTGGGCTAATTTTGGTGGGTTGAGCAGACGGGTAGGGGGTTATACAAACCAGAGCAATTTGCTTTCCCAACAATAAGAAAATATGTGAAGAATTATTGCTAATAGTCAAAGCTTCTCTCTCTCTCTCATTCTGGCTTTGGCTTGCTCTCTCTCCTTACTCTTACTCTCCCTTTCATTCTTTATCTTTGGCTCCTTTATTTAAAATTTGTTGTCATTTTTATTGTCTCCAAATGCCCCTCAAACTTACTCCAGAAACAGAAGCTACCTCTAATTACTAACTTTCTTATCTCAGCAAAAACTATTTGAAACCTTCCTCCTATTTGCCTTTCTTGCATTGCTTCTGTACTGATAAAATTAAAACAAGCAAGCTCAGAAAAGTGATAGCATTCTTGATTTAAGAAATTATAATCAATGCAATTTAGATAAGGCTTAAGAAAAGAAATAAGAGCCTATGTGGAACCAAGCCAACGACTCATCTGTTTGCATTAATAGGTTCCAGCAATGGTACTACAGGCACGGAAAGCCTGTTCGCCACTGCACTTAGCAAGCATATGAGCTTAAAAATAAACTTTGACAATGTAGATCTCTTTGTCCTTTCAGGAATGGAAAACATTATGTACTTCAAAGCATACTAAGCCTGATTTTAAAATATAGTTGGGATATTGTTACTGTGGCAATTGGGAGTGTCTTTAGGCCGCACACAGTACATGGATGCTTCGGGCGCAGTAGTGCTTGAGTCACAAACTAGTGAGAGTAAATGATGCTGGCAATTTTGATATGCTCATTTATAAGGAAGAAACTTCTGTCTTTTAAGTTCTCTGGAGCACTGCAATATAGTTCCTCCTTTCCATCAGGGAATTTCTTCCTGAACCAAACTGCAAAAACAGAGTATTTGAGTAGCACATTTCACTTGCATACAGCAGCGTTTGTTCATTTTTGACTGTTTTTGGACAGGAAATCAATCTACAGGGTAACATTCACACATAAAAAGGAAACAATATGGGACAATGGCTTGTTAGTACAAGTGACTCTGCTGGGGAAATTACCGACAAGAAACCTTGGAGGAAGAACGGCATTAAAGATCAAAAGCATGATGACTCCTGATGAAAACATCCCCAAATGATGAACCCACAAGCAAGAAGGAACTTCTACTGTAAGTATTTTTGCAATAATCAAGTATCTTACTATTTTCAAAACTTCTAGCGTATGTGGAGTAGATTTCCAAGCAAGTATTTGATGTAGGGAGTCTTCATTATAGACAAGTCTATAATTAAACTCAATGGGTGGTTCCAACAGAGGGTTAGTTACTGGAATTTTTTTGCATGATCTTGCAACACAAATAAATTGTACGTTGACGTGGGCATGTTTTATACAATAGGCATGTTATATCAGGCTTTTACTGTGTGATGTATTACTTCTGGCAATGCAAAATCGATCAACATTAGTATCTATAAATTCCATTACATTTGGATTCTGGTCATTTGAATGATGTATACTTTGGTTTCATGTTATGGCTAACCCTGTAATCAATTTTTTTCATAAATAAATTGACACACATTATTTGTAATTTACTTAGAGAGAATATTAGCTCTTTCCTTAGTGAATCTAATTTGTATTGTAGGGAAGAGGTGGCTTAGAATTTTAGATATGGGGAAGGAAAGGTATGATAGTTTAAAACTTGGGAACTAAGGCCTTTTAAAATCTTTACATTTCCATAATTTCTTTGGTAAGGAGTTTTGTTTGAAAATTGTTTAGATGTCTGTATATAAGACTTCTATATAACAATATTTAGTATTCCATAGTAATATTGTTATGGTCTTGGAAAGGTAAAGCAAGCTCATCAACAGCATAATCCTATGTAATTATTAAGTATAGCTAAGTCTATCTTTAGTGCCTGGCATAGACTACATACTTAATAAATAGTTTTTAAATGTTGAATGTATGCTGGTGTTGCATAATAGGACAGTTATCCTGATTGTACAGTAATCATTTACATAACAGGAACTTACATGAACTTACATATGAATGTGATTGAATTGTTTAACAAAGAACTGTACAATAATAGGGTTACACTGTTTTGCTGTTTTCAAGAGGGGATTTCTTTAAAAATCAATTTTCTAATTGATTTCTATTCTTGGTTGTTTTTCTTTTGAAATACAAAAAAGTTTGTCCAACTTACTGTTTATCTGAAGGGTAATGTTTTTGGAGCAAATCAGTATGTAAAAGATCAGCTTATTTCCAATCAGTATGTAATTTCCAGGTGCTAGTTTGTGGCATTGAGACTTGGAATTAGCAATTTTGGAGCCCCCTCTGCTGAGGAATAATGGGTAGGTCAAGACACTGGCCAAGTCCTCAGATGGGGGAGATCACATTTTTAGGTGTAAGGGGCATGAAAATAAACTGAGAGGTGAGTGGATGGAGAGATTCTTGGAGTCAAACCAAGTGTTTCTGGAGTGACAGAAGAGAAGCAGAAAATATGGAGAAAGGCATTGAGTGGGAGAGAGCTGAAGAGGTAATGGAAACTCATTACAGATGCCATCTTTGTCTCATATGATGCCAGATAACACTATTCTAGTACTTCAATGTTTTCTAGATCACTTGCTATAGATACTTGTTAAACTAAACACATGTCCTTCTGCTACCACAAGTAGGAAACAAGAATGCTGTACACATGATTTTATTGCATCTTATTAGAAGTGATGGTGGGATCCTTTGGGTAGGAGATGATAGAAGCTGTAACTAAGCAACAATTATCATCAAGGTAAAAAGACTTTTGGATAATCATATATAACATTTGAATAAGCTTAAATTATCCCATTAACTACTCAGTTTAGTTTCCTACTTAGAGATGTATTTTACAAGTAATTTATCCGGACAGATCTATCAGAATGTAACTATAATTAGAAAAAGATATTCTATAGGAATCATTTGGAAGATCTTTTAAGAATTAGAAAGTTGGTTGATATTGTCTACATGAGCATTTTTTCAGGCTAAAATCACCTGGATTTATTAGGTAGAATTCTGAGACCCCAGTCAAGAAATGATGCAATATTAGGGAAGTCTTTTAAGCCTTCCTTTTTAAGCAAAGGGAAGGCATTTGATTATAATCTGAAAGCCAAAGTATGGTAGAATGATTTTGAGAATTATCTTCAAAAGGAAAATATAGTCTTAGGTTGTCCCTTCCTCCCCCCACCCCCAACCCCCCAACACCAATCAGGATATTGTTATTTATTTTTATTTTTTTTAAAGAAGATGTTGGGAGTAGGAGTTTATTAATTAATTTACTTATTTTTGCTGTGTGGGGTCTTCGTTTCTGTGCGAGGGCTTTCTCTAGTTGTGGCAAGCGGGGGCCACTCTTCATCGCGGTGCGCGGGCCTCTCACTATCGTGGCCTCTCTTGTTGTGGAGCACAGGCTCCAGACGCGCAGGCTCAGTAGTTGTGGCTCACCGGCCTAGTTGCTCCGTGGCATGTGGGATCCTCCCAGACCAGGGCTCGAACCCGTGTCCCCTGCATTAGCAGGCAGATTCTCAACCACTGCGCCACCAGGGAAGCCCAGGATATAGTTATTGATAACAAATGACAATTTGAATTTTTATGGCATATTATATTTTTCCTAGTTAGTTGTTTGACATCAGAAATATCTGTTGCCAGAACTGTCTAAAGATTTGCTGTATCAGGAGGAATAAACTTCCTACCACTGGTAGATGAGGAGGTTCAATGTGGAGGGAAAAGAAAGTATTTTGAATCAGACAAATGTGTATTGGAATTCCAGAATCCTCACTTATAAACCAGGTGACCTTGAGCAAATTACTTGAACTCTAAGCATCTGGTTCCCCATAAATGGGGTTAATAATTTGTGCCTCTTAGAATAATTGTAAAGATTAAATTAGATAATTTACGTTAACTGCTTGGCCTGTAAGATGGTTAAACTACATGAGCTTTAGAGACTTTTCTAAAATTGTCATTCTAGTAATTCTAGATGTTTAAAATAACCTAAATTCCTTGCTTGTGCTAAATGCTATCCAAAGATGCAACTCAATAGAAATATCTATTCACCACCTAGTGAGCTCCTCATATAAGAAAATTGTAAAGCAAAGCTATTACAAGTGTAGTAAAAGAATAAGGCATTCCTGGGATAAGCCGCACTTGTTCATGGTGTACGATCCTTTTAATGTGCTGCTGGATTCTGTTTGCTAGTATTTTCTTGAGGATTTTTGCATCTATATTCATCAGTGATATTGGCCAGTAGTTTTCTGTTTTTGTGACATCTTTGTCTGGTTTTGGTATCAGGGTGATGGTGGCCTCATAGAATGAGTTTGAGAGTGTTCCTCCCTTTGCTATATTTTGGAAGAGTTTGAGAAGGATAGGTGTTAGCTCTTTTCTGAATGTTTGATAGAATTCACCTGTGAAGCCATCTGGTCCTAGGCTTTTGTTTGTTGGAAGATTTTTAATCACAGTTTCAAGTTCAGTTCTTGTGATTGGTCTGTTTATATTTTCTATTTCTTCCTGGTTCAGTCTCAGAAGGTTGTGCTTTTCTCAGAATTTGTCCACTTCTTCCAGGTTATCCATTGTATTGGCATATAGTTGCTTGTAATAATGCAAGGATTCTTCAATATACACAAATCAATCAATGTAATAAACCATATTAACAGATTGAAGGAGAAAAACCATATGATCATCTCAATAGATGCAGAAAATGCTTTTGACAAAATTCAACACCCATTTATGATAAAAACCCTCCAGAAAGTAGACATAGAGGGAACTTACCTCAACATAATAAAGGCCATATATGACAAACCCACAGCCAACATTGTTCTCAGTGGTAAAAAACTGAAACCATTTCCACTAAGATCAGGAACAAGACAAGTTTGTCCACTCTCACCACTATTATTCAACATAGTTTTGGAAGTTTTAGCCACAGCAATCAGAGAAGAAAAAGAAATAAAAGGAGCACAAATTGGAAAAGAAGAAGTAAAGCTGTCACTGTTTGCCAATGACATGATACTATATAGAGAGAATCCTAAAGATGCTACCAGAAAACTACTAGAGCTAATCAATGAATTTGGTAAAGTAGCAGGAACCAAAATTAATGCACAGAAATCTCTTGCATTCCTATACACTAATGATGAAAAATATAGAAGAGAAATTAAGGAAACACTCCCATTTACCATTGAAACAAGAAGACTAAAATACCTAAGCATAAACCTACATAAGGAGGCAAAAGACCTGTATGCAGAAAACCATAAGACACTGATGAAATAAATTAAAGATGATACAAACAGATGGAGAGATATACCATGTTCTTGGATTTGAGGAATCAACATTGTGAAAATGACTATAGGACCCAAAGCAATCTACATATTCAATGCAATCCCTATCAAACTACCAATAGCATTTTTCACAGAACTAGAACAAAAAATTTCACAATTTGTATGGAATCACAAAAGACCCCGAATAACCAAAGCAATCTTGAGAAAGAAAAGCGGAGCTGGAGGAATCAGGCTCCCTGACTTCAGACTATACTACAAAGCTACAGTAATCAAGACAGTATGGTACTGACAGAAAAACAGAAATATAGATCAATGGAACAGGATAGAAAGCCCAGAGATAAACTGACACACACCTGGTCACCTTATTTTTGATAAAGGAGGCAAGAATATACAATGGAGAAAAGACAGCCTCTTCAATCGGTGGTGCTGGGAAAACTGGACAGCTACATGTAAAAGAATGAAGTTAGAACATTCCCTAACACCATACACAGAAATAAACTCAAAATGGATTAAAGACCTAAATGTAAGGCCAGACACTATAAAACTCTTAGAAGAAAACATAGGCAGAACACTCTATGACATAAATCACAGCAAGATCGTTTTTGACCCACCTCCGAGAGAAATGGAAATAAAAACACAAATAAACAAATGGGATCTAATGAAACTTAAAAGCTTTGGCACAGCAAAGGAAACCATAAACAAGACAAAAAGACAACCCTCAGAATGGGAGAAAATATTTGCAAATGAAGCCACTGACAGAGGATTAATCTCCAAAATTTACAAGCAGCTCATGCAGCTCAATATCAAAAAAACAAACAATCCAATCCAAATATGGGCAGAAGACCTAAATAGACATTTCTCCAAAGAAGATATACAGATTGCCAACAAACACATGAAAGGATGCTCAACATCACTAATCATTAGAGAAATGCAAATCAAAACTACAGTGAGGTATCACCTCACACCTGTCAGAATGGCCATCATCAAAAAAATCTACAAACAATAAATGTTGGAGAGGGTGTGGAGAAAAGCGATCCCTCTTGCACTGTTGATGGGAATGTAAATTGATACAGCCACTATGGAGAACAGTATGGAGGTTCCTTAAAAAACTAAAAGTAAAACTACCATACGACCCAGCAATCCCACTACTGGGCATATGCCTAGAGAAAACCATAATTCAAAAACAGTCATGTACCACAATGTTCATTGCAGCTCTATTTACAATAGCCAGGACATGGAAGCAGCTTAAGTGTTCATCAACAGATGCATGGATAAAGAAGATGTGGTACATATATACAATGGAATATTACTCAGCCATAAAAAGAAATGAAATTGAGTTATCTGTAGTGAGGTGGATGGACCTAGAGACTGTCATACAGAGTGAAGTAAGTCAGAAAGAGAAAAATAAATACCCTAAGCTAACACATATATATGGAATCTAAAAACAAACAAACAAAATATGGTTCTGAAGAACCTAGGGGCAGGACAAGAATAAAGACGCAGACATAGAGAATGGCCTTGAGGACACAGGGTGGAGAAAGGGTAAGCTGGGACAAAGTGAGAGAGTGGCATGGACATATATACAATACCAAATGTAAAATAGATAGCTAGTGGGAAGCAGCCGCATAGCACAAGGAGATCAGCTCGGTGCTTTGTGACCACCTAGAGGGCTGGGATAGGGAGGGTGGGAGGGAGACACAAGAGGGAGGCGATATGGCGATATGTGTATATGTATAGCTGATTCACTTTTTTATAAAGCAGAAACTAACACACCATTTAAAAGCAATTATACTCCAATAAAGATGTTAAAAAAATTAAAAAAAAAACAAAACAAACAAAAAAAAAGAATAAGGCAATCAGAATGCACGGCTTGAAAGTAATAAAGTTTTTTTGTGGTGTTTTTGATGTGTTAGGTGGTCTAAATTAATTTGACGGACTGTTCTGTAGTCTTTGATGACTAAGATAGTGGAAACACTGGCCAATTAATTCCCCTTTTCATCCTCTGTTAAATCATTTTAGGAAACCCACCATAGCCAGCAAGGTCATTCTCAGGAGAAATGGTTTTGGAGAGTTTAAGGACAGAAAATTGTTCATCTTCAAAATGTTTCCTACGACATCTTCCCTTGGTGCCTGCAAAAGTCCAAGTTTTAAGTGGATGGTGTATGTCGATGATTTAATTTATTGTGTCCATTTGTTATCAGCGTAAGCGCAAAGCACTTGGCAGAACCATCATTTTTACACTACTGTTTATACTAGCTTAAGCAATGTTTGAGCATCACAGATATGAAATAACAATCTAGCTGTTAGATTTACTAGCTGGAAAATTACTATGTATTTGGGAGAGTGTGAGCAGTGGCTCTTAAAAAAATATTATCTTTCATCTGTCTAGTGCCGTTTTCTTTTTAAAGTGTTTCTACATATATAATTTCATTTTTTTCTCACCTCTGAAGTAGAGAGCGTTGCACATTAACTTCATTTACTGCATAATATGAATAATAAGTCAGAGATTAGGCAGAATTGTCTAAGGAGAAGATCAGATATGAAATAAGACTTTGCATCTAGTGTAATTTATCTAATGGTTTGATGACTATCTCTGATTTTTATCTAGAAATATATGATTCATCTGCTTCTCTCATGCCTTAATAGGACCCTTAAACTTGAGCGCTAACTAACACTTACCTTGTTTTGTGCCTTCTACAGAGACCCAACCAATCAGGCACACAAAAAGAGATACTGCAACTAGGTTCAGCCCCAGTTAGGTGTGCAGAAAACCTGCGTGTCTGGAATTCTCTGACTCCTATACTATCAGTGTATCCCAGACACTTCTAGAGAGTAAAGGTGCTGATATTTGCTCATTAAATTTGTTGTTTTACAAGGGAGTCAAGGCCACAGGCACACTCTTGGCCATCTTCCTTGTCTAAAATGACATGGATTTGACAATTTTATTTTATATATCTTATTTTATTTATATACTATATAAATAAATTTATTTATTTGTATATATATTTGTGTGTGTATATATATAAATAAATAAATACACACACACACACACACACACACACACACACACACACACACGTATAACCAATTAACAAATTGGCAGTATCAGGTAAAACTCTGCTCTATAGCTCCTCAAAGGCTGATAAGCTACATCTTACAGGCATAGATCTTGAGACTCAGGGTATGGTTATATCTGTTGATTTGTGTCTAATAATCAGAAGTCTTCTTGGTATGATTGAAGATTTTAGCCAGTAAGAACCACAATTTACAGGTGCAAGAGAAAACCAGAAAACTATATAGCAGCAGGGTCCAAATATCTTACACAAGTTATACACTAGGTGATTTTGAAATGTGTTGATTTTTTCTCAGCAGCTCCGTCTGTGCAACATTCTTTTAGCTCCGTTCTTAATTTTCATGTAATAGCTTAACGTTGCCACATGTTCTGTATGATACTTTTGGTTGATGGCATTTTATGAAAATATCGGCTCGAAGAGGAAATCTTGGAATTGAGGGCTTAGATGCATTTTGAATTGAATAGATTGAAACTTAGAGAAAACCTTATTCTGTGAGAATATGGCTCACATAGGGTTATCCTTATTACTCCTCCCTCGTGTGAGAGAAACAGCCTCTAAGGTTAGACTTGGTGGAGCAGAGCTAATGGAGGTGCAATTACAGGTCATTGAATTGTATGATGCCAAAATGTTTAGTTTTCACTAGGCTGTTTTTGTTGTTTTGAAACCCGAGGTGAGAGGTCAAGATAAATTGAACAGTCATGGATAAAAGCAGACGGTAAACTTTCCACACCTTGACGTTTTAGAGTTCTGAGTAGTGCAATCTTGGAAAAGTTTTTGCTTCTTTTCCTTTATGTTTTTAAGATTTGTTTTATTTTTGAGAAAGGTACAGGATTCTCACTTCTTCAGGGTAAGATAGTCTGCTCACAAAACACAGATTTTTATTTTGTATATATATTTTGAACTATTAAAAACCTACATAAAGTAAAATTCACTAATTTTTGTGTGCATAGATCTGCAAGTTTCCACAAATGTATAGAGTCTTGTAACCATCACCACAATCAAGATAAAGAACAGCTCCTTCATTGCCAGAATACTCCCTCATGCTGCTTGTTCGTAGTAAAAGCCTCCCCCATCCCTAATCCCTGGGAACACTTACCTGTTTTTATCTCTATAGTTTTGCCTTTTCCAGAAAGTCATATAAGTGAAATAATACAGTTTGCACCTTCTGAGTCTGGTTTCTTTCACTGAGCAGAATGCATTTGTGACTCATCCATGTCTATCAATAGTTTGTTTCTTTTTATTGCCAAGCAATATTTTATTGTACCAGAGTTTGTTGGTTTATTCACCGATGAAGAACGTTCAGGCTGTTTCCAGTTTTTGGTGATTATAAACAATGCTGCTCTAAACGTGATACACTGTAAATGCAGGTTTTTGTGTGAATGTAAGTTTTCATTTTTCTAGGGTAAATGAATTCCTAGGAATGGGATTGCAGAATATTGTAAATGTACATTTAACTTTATAAGAAACTGCCAAACTCTCTTCCAAACCGACTTTACCAATTTGCATTCCGACCAGCAATGTACAAGAGTTCTAGTTTCTTGGCCTCCTTGTCAGCACTTGGCATTATCAGTCAGTTTATTGTTTGTTTTGTTGTTTTTATTTCTTATCCATTCTAAGAAGTGCGTAATGGCATCTCATTATGGTTTTTAGATGGTGAGCATTTTTTCACGTGCTTATTTGTGATCTGAATATCTTGTTTGGTGAAATGCTCAAATCTCTTGACCATTTTTCGTTGGATATTTGTTTTCTTATTGTTATTCTGAGAGTTCTTTTAAAATTATGGGTATAAATCCTTTGTTGGATTGGTAATTTGAAGATATTTCCTGTAGTTTACCTTTCACTTTCTTAACCATCTTTTATAGAGAAAGCTGTTCTAGTTATGATGAGATATAATTGATCTATTTTTTTTCTCTTATGGATCAAGCTCTCAGTGTTATGTCTAAGAATTCTATTCCTAAACCAAACTCATGAGCATTTTCTCCTGTGTTTTCTTTTGTCAGAAGATTTGTAATTTTATGTTTTACATCTAGGTCCATGATCCACTTTAATTTTTTTTATAAGTTATGAAGAGTGGCTTGAGGCATATATTTTTGCATATGAATATCCAATTGTTTCAGCACTGTTTGTGGAAGAAAACCTATCTTTTATCCATAGAATTGCCTTTGTACTTGTATCAAAAGTCAGTTGACTGTATTTTTGTAGGTCTATTTCTAGACTCTCTATTTTGTCCCATTAATTTATGTGTGTATACTTTCACTAATACCATACTGTCTTAGTTAGTATAACTTTACAGTAAGTCATAAAACCAGATAATGTAAGGCCTCTAAATTTGTTCTTCTTTCTCAAAGTGGTTTTCTACATCCTTTTTCTATATAAAATTTTGACTCAACTTGACAATACCTATAAAAATCTTACTGCAAGTTTGATTGGGATAAGAAGTAACTCTATAGATAAATTTGGGGAACATTGACATCTCAATGATATTTGAGCCATTTAATCCACTTATTTAGCTCTTGATTTCTTTCATCAGTATTTTTTATTTTTTATCATGTAGACTACATTTTTTGTTAGATTCATACCTAGGTATTTCATTTTTGGGAGCTCTTATAAGTGGTACTTTACAAATTATATTTCTTATTTTTATTGCTGGTATATAGGTGTATGTTAGATTGTTTTTGTGTATTGCCATTTATCTTGCAAATTTGCTAAGCTCATTTCTTAGTTCTAGGAGCTTTACCTGGACGTTTTTTAGATTTTTTTAATTTAGATCATACAGTGTAGGAATAGAGACAGTTTTATTTATTTATTTTCTTTCCAATACATGCGCCTTTTATTTGCCTTATTGTACTGGCTAGGGCTTTCAGTACCATGTTGAGTAGGAGTGGTGAGAACAAACATCTTTGACTTGTTCCTGATCTTAGGTGGAAAATATTGAATCATCATCATTAGATATGGTGTTAGCTATAGGACTTTTTGTAGATATCCTTTATCAGGTTAAATAAGTTTATTTCTATTATAATCATTATAATATATGATGCAGTTTGCTAAGAGTTTTTATTATGGGTGGATTTTAATTTTTTTCAAATCCTTTTTCTGCATCTATTGATATGGTCATGTGGGCCAAAAATATTTTAAATGTAGTCAGTAATCATATTGCTGGTAATATTAATGTTGTTATCTTGAGATTATTCTACATGTAACATGAATTTAAAAAATGAGTAATTATGGTATACTCTAATTTTATCATCTTTTGTGACCTTGAGAAGCAGGATTCTTATGGAAAAAATGAGATACAGATGATATGGAAGAAGTTAAGCATAAACGTTTTAGTACTGAATTTGAATTTGAAATATCAGTATTAACATAAGGTATTTAATATACACACATATATAATATATTATATATATGCAGTTGAGAACATATGTAATAGAGTAGGTATGTAATATAGTATGTATGATATAGATATAGTTATAAATATATTTCTCAGCTGTGTCCACTGGAAGGGCTTTGAAAAAATTACCAAGCACCCAATAACAATGAGAATCTTTAGCACCAAAATTGTGGTCTTGATATACTGTTTTCCCACTAAAGAAGCTAAGATAGCTTTGGGAAATGTGTGGTGGGTCCAACTGTGGATAAAGATATGCAGAAAACGAACATGAAACATCTTATATCATATAGTGAAAAGGCCCTTAAGGCTAATAGGGCTATATCATTGATTCATGAATATGAAACCAATTTTAAAAGGCTACTATTAGCTAAAAATGAGACAATTTGAACAGGATAATAATTGCAATGAACTAAATCCATCAAATGTTTAAATCCATGAGTTCATAATGATAAGAAAAATTAATTGGAGATTCAAGGAAGACCTTTTAAAAGTGACAGTTTAGCTGAAATTGAGGGATAAGTAGGAAAGAGCTAGTGAAGACAATGGAAGGAATATACGTGCACAGCCAGAGGATGGGAAGAACTTTGTCCTGTGTAGCAGGAAGACAGTGAGTGAAAGGGAGAGAGGTTCAAAATGAGATTGGAGAAATATACAGGACCAATCATGCAGGGCCATGTAGTCAAGCTTAGGAGTTCATCTTTCATTTTAAAAGCAATAGAAACTTCTTGAAAAGTTTTATGTAGCGAAGGGGCATAATCAGACTTACAGCTTTAAAAGATCGCTCTGACTGCTACATGGCCAATGAATGGAGTTAAGAGCAAAATCAGAGAGAGAGAGAGAGAGAGAGAGAGAAAGAGAGAGAGAAAGAAAGACAGAGAGTGTTAGGAGCCACTGCAAGTGAGAGATGAAGCTGGCTAGGTCTGGTAAGCACCCATGGAATGCAGTTCTCTTTCAACATGAAAAAAAAAGGAATCTAAGAAATACTCGTCGCTCTTTGGGTATTTTATAATCTTCTACCTCCTAAGTACCTGAGAAAATGAGCCCTTTTATCCTTATTCCACTATTATCAGTAACTGGTTTAGTATGGTTTCCTCCAGCAGAACCTAGACTCCATGTAATTTTTATAATAAAAAAGAAACAAACACAGATATAGAGAACAAACTCGTGGTTACCAATGGGAAGTAGGAAGGGGGGGTGGTAATATAGGGTTAGGAAATTAAGAGGTACAAACTATTATGTATAAAATAAGCTACAGGGATATATTGTACAACACAGGGAATATAGCCAATATTTTATAATAACTATAAATGGAATATAACTTTTAAAAATTGTGAATCACTATATTATACACCTGTAACTTATACATCAACTATACTTCAATTAAAAAAAAAGAAAAAACTTAGGAGGCCCTTTTCTGTCTGATAGAGTGATATCACTTTGCTTTTAAAGTCTTCTGAGTGGATAAAATTACCTACTTTTACAGTTTGTTTTTACCTTTTCTGAAGCAAAATATAGACTTTTCAAAAAATAAGATGCAATTAGAGACTGTTTCTTAGTGAGTTCACATAAAGAAAAAACATCTCTTTCTATGTAAAAAGGAGTTATTTCTTTCCTTAAGAAACAGCCATGAGCAGGGCTCAGATAAGGTGTCCAGTATGACAATGTCAGTTGTTAATGGCTAGTGCCTGTTAATTGCCGAATCTGTTCTAATTGGTCGGTGCTGATGCATTCATGTTTGTTGAATATTAAACACTCTGCTCATGAATATTAACATAATATTTAAAATTTTCATTTGGAACATATTTCAATTAATTCATCTTCTGTATGGCTGGAATTAGAGGTTGAGCATTCAGACATACCAAAGCGTTCCTTTTGGGTGGCAGGGAGGGAAGACTGTTAGAGAGATTTAGTTTAGAGATGTTGTAGGTCATCTCTTCGTACATTGTCAATTTTTCAGAATGCTTGGTTATTCTCCATGGAGAATACTCCAGCTGGTTTGCCTCTGTTATTCTTTTCTTCCTTTCTTTGATGCGATATTATTTTTTTGCTTTTAAAAAAGAGACCACAATTTCTGACCATATTTTATTAAGAAAAGAAAAAGTTAAGAGGATTTAGTTCAACACGAGTCATCATAGATCTATTGGTCAAAGTTCATAGTATTAACTGTCTTTTCCTCCCTTGTTGAATGAGTGTGCATTTTCTACCATATATGCCAATCCTTTGGTAGCTCGATAGGTGTCCTTCAGATGTGTGATGTTTTGGATATTTTCAGTGGGGGCATTCTTTAAGGATAGTTTTGTACTGTGAACTCCGTTAATACTGGGACCAATTTATTGAATTGGGATCAGTTTATTGAATAAGTGTATCAAGCTTGGAAATATTAATAATCAAAGATAAAGTCTGACTACAAAGACTTTTAGACTACCTTTCTTGAATGTCTTGTAAATTGGTTAAACTCTAGTGACAACACCTATTTTCTTGTGGGGCTCATGTACCATCTCAGAAGCCAATTTCAAAAGAGGATTCCAGAAATATTTTCAGCATCAATACCTTTAGATCTCAATGGTTTTCCAGGGTGAATATTTCAGGATGGTAATCATTTGGATGTATGAATTCTAAAAACTTTCCTTATGCTTTATTCTTTGTTCCCATCACGTACCCTCAAACAAATAATTGGGATTAAAGACTGTCCAACTAAAATGTCATACATAGGATATCACCTTTTAATTTCATTTTATAAGACTCCTGGTCTGCCTTTACTCTAATAATCAAACACATTTCAATAATGATGAGAAGATTTAGTCATTTCAATAATTTTAAATGATCCAAGTTAAAAAGAATCACAGAATGTATATTTTCATTGATAGATGATACCTGGATATTGGATATTAAGAACATTTATTTTAACTTTACAGTAATTGTCTTCTATTTTTGGACAGTGAGAAAATTGTGCTTGAGGTAGTCATGTGAAGTACTTATGATTCTCTACCTATAAACTCAAATGTTTAAGAAATATAATTTGACTTTCCTATGAAGTGAACTTAACTTTTATTTCATGTTCCCTATTTTACTTGGGAGAAATTTAATCTTGGGTTAATTTGGAGTTTCTTCCATTGTTTCAGGGTCTTTTCAGTCAATTCAGGATCTTCTCAAATCCCAGGTTTACTTCTAGGTCTGGGAGCTTTCAGAGGTCCAAGTCCTTGGCATGGATATTTTGACAACTACCTTGGTAGCACTAGTCGTGCCATATCTGGTTATTGAGTCCTCCCAAGTTTTATCCTTCTTGCCCTAAACATCAGGACTCATCAAGTCTGTCTGACAATTTCTGAGCCCCTCTCAGGAGACATGAGAAGTGTATGGCTGTTCCCTTGTGTTCTCCTGGGTCCACAGGGGCTCTCTGATGCTGTCTCCATCCCCCTTTGGCTGGAAACCGTAGGCAGCCATTGCTACTCAAATGCTACCATGCTGAGCAGGGCATAGTGCATTTTAAAGAAATGCTCTGCTTTACTGAGATCTGCAAAGTAAGTTCCAGGTCGCAGGCTCCTCTGGGATTCCCCAAACCTGACTGAGGAGGTGCATTCCCCCTCTGCCTGACTTGGCCTAGCATGGGGGGCGTGTACAAGGCCCCTTCCCAAGGATTTAGGAGCATCTAATCTCTCTTTCTCTCTCTGCTTTTTCTCTCCTTTACCCAGCCCAGATTATCTTTACATTCTCTGAAATAGAAGAGAATAAACCTTTAATTTCATACATCATGATTTTTCCAACTTTAATGTTTACATAAAGACTTTGGCTTTTAAAACTCAGAAGTTAGTGATTTGCTCCTTTGTTCTTTCCTTCCCAGAAGCTGTAAATCTAGAATTGGCTTTATCAGTGGGAGTAGAATCACATAAGTAAAAAGAAATTACTAGGAATGAAAAGAGACAGCCCAGTTACATAATATCCAAGTATGAAGAGTATGGTTGTTTACACATGGCTTTCCACAGCCTACAGATTTTTATACTGAAGGAAGTAACCCTAAAATATGAGACTTCCATTTTAATGGAACTATTGCTACTGTGAGACAGCTGTGTAAATCCCTTTCGACTGACCAATCTTGCCTTTTAGGAACTTTCTCTAAGGCTTTGTTTTTTGTTGTTGCATTTTTTTTTTTTCCTGTACAGTTAAATTAGGAAAGAAATTTAGTCTTGGAAATACATGGGCTCTTTGGGCTCCAGCCAGCTCTATTACAAAGACATCTTTCTGTGTACCTCTGTTTGACAAAGAGAATTCCTGCTGTATTATCCAGCTGTGCATAACTGAACTTGTCAGTTCAGTGACTCTTTAATGAATCTCCTTTTAATATCTACCCCCTGGCCATAAGTATGTCACTTCAATATTATTTTATAGTTTGACTTGAGTTACATTGAAACATTTTGAAACTGGAAAGACATGGCAGTATCTCACTTTAAATAACTCCCCAACAATTATAGTCAATAGTTGAGTGCCCTAGTTAGTGAGCCTGGGCATGTTGCAAACAGATTTAGCATCTAAGGATGCATATTATAGCTAAAGTCCATCCATCAACAGATGTCTTTCAGTAAGCCCCAAATTCCAGATTTGTTTTGACATTAACGTTCACTAACAATGGGAGTGATGCAAAACAATTATACATTAAAAAAATTCTTTTTTTTGGTTTATAAGGCACTCTTTTCCAGGTGAGAAAATTTGGATGAGAGAAGTTGCTCAAAGCTAGGTTGGTCTATTGTAGCGATTATGTTTGACCCCAAATAACCAACCCTAAATTTTACATTATACTCTGTTTTGTTTTGTTTTGTCTCCCACCACTATACCCTGATGCCTTTGATGTTTTGTCATTAGGACACAGAAGAGAAGGGCCAAATCTGCATACCCAGCGTTGGGGATCCCCCCACCCCTCCGCCAGTGTGAGTAAATCCATGGAGGGCACAAGTAAAGCCGCTGCCAAGAAGTGGGCAGGAGAAAGGACCTGTGTCCCCTTTGTGGATGGGGACATTTATTTTGCTTCTGGCAAAGTAGTGGTGGCATGAAGTTCCTGAAGCAGGTGTAGGGACCTGGTGGGGTGAATGCTTCTGCCAGGCACAGCTCTGCTCTGACACCCTGTGGACTCATAAGCCACATGGACTAAAGCAATCTCTGGATGGGGCCAGTATTTGGTTGAGGACTTCCAGGCTGGAACCAAGGCTGGGGCTGTGTCAGGTGTCCACACAGCATCCATGTCATCTTCTCACAGCGCTGGTTCACAACATTAAGAGCCTCAGTGTTGCAGGTGTCTGCCTGCCCAGAGAATATCCTGGCATTTGAGACTGTGTAAACCTATGCTCTCTTCTAGGTTTATCAACACTGCTTTCATGCAAAGACACTTGTGCTGGCCACGGTTACTGCAGCAAAATAGGTTTTGAAGATGGCTTGCAATTTTCTGCCCTAATTTTTTCTCACACTATTCCCATGACTTCTCAAAATCTCACCTATGCACTAAATTCCTCCTCCTTCAAAAAGCTTTTCATGTCTGAAATTCCCACTGAACAAATGTTTCTTAAATGTTAAAGAGCCCTAAATGAGGAAAAACAAAAAAAACCCTCAGTGATTCATGAATTGTTTTCACTATGTAGGAGACTATCTGGCTACTGATCAGACATGTATTAATGATATAAAAGTCTATGTAGCCATCCCCACCTACAAGAGCTAATAAATTAACAGCCTACAGGCCAACAGACTCCTACAACGTTTTTCTTGCTCAAGCAAACATACATATCTCTAGGAGTTTATCTTTTTACTGAAATAAAATTATATTATACACATTACATTTCAGTTGTGTATTTAGCTTAATAATATGGCCTGGACATAAATTGGTTACAAGCAAGTATGTCTAGTGGTTAAGAGCCAAGGCTTCAGGGTAACACTGCCTGGGTTCAAATCCAAGCCCAGGAGCTAAGTAATCATGTAACTTTGGGAAAGTTATTTAAGCTCTAGTTTTCTAATTTGTTAAATGAAAATAATAATAATATGTACCTCATGGGGTTGTTGTGACAGTTAAGTAAGTTAGTCCACATAAAGTGCTTACAAGAGCACACTCAATGCGTGTAGTTACACCTTGTCCGTATGGGTCAGAAAATATGCATATACACACAAACACAATTTTATGTAAATGAGATTATCAGAATGCTTTCATTGCACTACAATATTTCCGTTTTGCTTTTCCTTTTAGTCCCTACTGTCTTTCTTCTTCTTCTTCCCATAATTGCCTCTCTTGCTCCAACCACTTGAAGTAACATCAATGTGAGCAAGTATAAACCCTCCTAACTAGTGTACTCTTACATGAATTCTTCTGTAAAGTCCCTGATGATTATTGAACCAGATCTCACATTTATACATATACATATAACATACATATGTGCACATATACACACATATGTGCATATGTTTTTGTCATTGTTTGCTCTGCAAAAGTGAAACCATATTATATACATTTTTGGGGGCATATTTTCTCATGCGTGAGTTGCTTTTGGGAGTCTCTCCAGGTTAGCAGACACGAACAGTAATATTGTGTCCTGTGGATTACCATAACTTATTTCTTTGTGTACACATATTTTTACCGCTACAAAGAGTACTGTAATAAACAACTGGGCTCACATATATTTATTTACTGGTGGTTATATTGCTATGGGACATATACCCAGGAGATACATTGCTGGGTCAAAAGGTTTATGTATTTTTAACTTTAATAAATATTGTCAGATTGCTTTCTGAAGAAGCTGTACCCATTTGCATTTCCACCAGCAGCGCAAAAAATACTTTTTTCCACATATCCCCACTGACAATGATATCATTATTTAAAATTTTTGCCAGTCTGATAGGTTTAAAGGGATGGTTTGTTGTTAACTCAGTTTTCAATTTCCCTATTAGTGAATTTAAACAACATATTTATATGTATTTATTGGCCATTTGGATTTGCTCATCTGTGAATTGCCTATTTATATCTGTTGCTCGTTTTCCTCTTAGGCTGTTGCCTGTTTCTTGCCGATTTTTAAAGCTCTCTTTATATAATTATAGCTTTTAAACCCTTATTTGTCATCTGCATTGCAAACATGTTTTCTAAGTCTGTTATTTGTTTACTGTCTTTATTTATAGTGTCTTCTGCCACACCACAGTTCTTTATTAGCTTTTATGTCTTCCCCAGAAGCCCTAATGAAATATTAAAATTATAGTTATATTTACTACTTTACCTGTTTTTTTATACATGACATGAGCTAGGATTATTACTTTAATTTTTTCAGGACGGGTACCCAGTTTGGGGAGAAATTTTGTTAAATAGACATTTTTTCTCCACCAAATTGAATTACACCCTCATCAAGTATTAATAAGATCAATATGATTAATAGATTTCTTAGGTTCCATGCCTTTCTCGTTCAATTCAGTTTATACTGTTATTTTAAAGGGAATGTTTTCTGCTTTTTCTTTTTCTAAGGATATATGTTACTAGAGAAGAGAAAATCTATTGAGTTCAGTCTGCTTACCTGGTATGCAGTCATTCCATAAATTCTCTTATCAATGCTCATAGGCTTTCTCTTTTAGTCTCTTAGATTTTTAAGTACACAATCATGCCATCAGCAAAATAGTTTTACCTCTTCATTTTCAATATTTCTAACAACTATTTAATTTTCTTATCTCATTGTTTTCACTAGACTCTCCAGGCTAATATTGAATAAATGTAGTGATAAGATCTCTGCTTGATTCCTGAATTTTACTGGGTTCTTTCAATTATTTTGACATTGAAAATACTTTTGACTCTTGGTTTTAGTAAATATTTCAGTGGTACCCTCTTCCTATCTTAACTAAAGATTTTTTTACTGAGATTGGCTGTTAAATATTATCAAATGTCATTTCAACATCTATTAATAGGGTCATATGAGTTGTTTTCCTTCAATTTGCTGAAACACTAAATTACGATGATAGATTTTCTAGTTCGAACCTCTTCTTGCACACCTACAATATACCCTACTCAGTTAGCTTCAGGTTTTTGTTGATAGGTAGCTGTATTCTATTTGTTGAAATTTTATTTAGAATATTTGCAATTACTTTCTTAAGTAAAATTGATCTATTTTAATCAAGTTTTGGTATTTAGTTTATACTAAGTTTATATAAAATTGGGATGCTGTCCAGATTTTCTGTGGTCTGGAATAGTATAAATTATATTCTTTGAAAGTCTGATAGACCTCAGCTATGAAAATATCTGATGGATCTTACTTGCCTTTCATTCACTTCTATAGAAATTGGCCAATAAAAGTTTCCTCTTTACTTTGGTTAATGTTAATAACTTTTGTATTTT